>NW_027673025.1:0-332000 GCF_964194105.1 Spermophilus citellus | reverse complement strand
TTACCTGAAAGTATCATCCAGTTTGGGTGAAAAAATATTTGCTGAGATTTCTGTAGATTCGTAATTTTGGGAAGCTTGGCAACCCCTTTCCATGAAAGTGTTTCTCGCCAGTCACTGCTTAGGGCTACATCATCAGGAAACAAAACATAGAGATAGAACTTGAAACTACTTAATTGTGTCAAGTTTCAAGAAGCTAGCACAAACCGTGTTGGATTTAGAGTTCCAAATACATCTATCAATATAGGAGAAAACAGAGTGAAACCTAAAAATTCAAACTGTTACTGGAAACGAACGCTTCAACATAGAAGAACGAAATCTGGGGAACCAAGTTGCCTTAGTGAACTGCTCATTACCTGAAAGTATCATCCATTTTGGGTGAAAAAATATTTGCTGAGATTTCTGGAGATTCGTAATTTTGGGAAGCCTGGCAACCCCTTTCCATGAAAGTGTTTCTCGCCAGTCACTGCTTAGGGCTACATCAAGAGGAAACAAAACATAGAGATAGAACGTGAAACTACTTTATTGTGTCAAGTTTCAAGAAGCTAGCACAAACCGTGTTGGATTTAGAGTTCCAAATACATCTATCAATATAGGAGAAAACAGAGTGAAACCTAAAAATTCAAACTGTTACTGGAAACGAACGCTTCAACATAGAAGACCGAAATCTGGGGAACCAAGTCGCCTTAGTGTACTGATCATTACCTGAAAGTATCATCCAGTTTGGGTGAAAAAATATTTGCTGAGATTTCTGGAGATTCGTAATTTTGGGAAGCCTGGCAACCCCTTTCCATGAAAGTGTTTCTCGCCAGTCAATGCTTAGGGCTACATCAAGAGGAAACAAAACATAGAGATAGAAGGTGAAACTACTTTATTGTGTCAAGTTTCAAGAAGCTAGCACAAACCGTGTTGGATTTAGAGTTCCAAATACATCTATCAATATAGGAGAAAACAGAGTGAAACCTAAAAATTCAAACTGTTACTGGAAATGAACGCTTCAACATAGAATAACGAAATTTGGGGAACCATGTCGCCTTTGTGTACTGATCATTACCTGAAAGTATCATCCAGTTTGGGTGAAAAAATATTTGCTGAGATTTCTCGAGATTCGTAATTTTGCAAAGCCTGGCAACCCCTTTCCATTGAAGTGTTTCTCGCCAGTCACTGCTTAGGGCTACATCAAGAGGAAACAAAACATAGAGATAGAACGTGAAACTACTTTATTGTGTCAAGTTTCAAGAAGCTAGCACAAACCGTGTTGGATTTAGAGTTCCAAATACATCTATCAATATAGGAGAAAACAGAGTGAAACCTAAAAATTCAAACTGTTACTTGAAACGAACGCTTCAACATAGAAGAACGAAATTTGGGGAACCAAGTCGCCTTAGTGTACTGATCATTACCTGAAAGTATCATCCAGTTTGGGTAAAAAAATATTTGCTGAGATTTCTGGAGATTCGTAATTTTGCAAAGCCTGGCAACCCCTTTCCATGAAAGTGTTTCTCGCCAGTCACTGCTTAGGGCTACATCAAGAGGAAACAAAACATAGAGATAGAAGGTGAAACTACTTTATTGTGTCAAGTTTCAAGAAGCTAGCACAAACCGTGTTGGATTTAGAGTTCCAAATACATCTATCAATATAGGAGAAAACAGAGTGAAACCTAAAAATTCAAACTGTTACTGGAAACGAACGCTTCAACATAGAAGACCGAAATCTGGGGAACCAAGTCGCCTTAGTGTACTGATCATTACCTGAAAGTATCATCCAGTTTGGGTGAAAAAATATTTGCTGAGATTTCTGGAGATTCGTAATTTTGGGAAGCCTGGCAACCCCTTTCCATGAAAGTGTTTCTCGCCAGTCACTGCTTAGGGCTACATCAAGAGGAAACAAAACATAGAGATAGAAGGTGAAACTACTTTATTGTGTCAAGTTTCAAGAAGCTAGCACAAACCGTGTTGGATTTAGAGTTCCAAATACATCTATCAATATAGGAGAAAACAGAGTGAAACCTAAAAATTCAAACTGTTACTGGAAACGAACGCTTCAAAATAGAAGACCGAAATCTGGGGAACCAAGTCGCCTTAGTGTACTGATCATTACCTGAAAGTATCATCCAGTTTGGGTGAAAAAATATTTGCTGAGATTTCTGGAGATTCGTAATTTTGGGAAGCCTGGCAACCCCTTTCCATGAAAGTGTTTCTCGCCAGTCACTGCTTAGGGCTACATCAAGAGGAAACAAAACATAGAGATAGAAGGTGAAACTACTTAATTGTGTCAAGTTTCAAGAAGCTAGCACAAACCGTGTTGGATTTAGAGTTCCAAATACATCTATCAATATAGGAGAAAACAGAGTGAAACCTAAAAATTCAAACTGTTACTGGAAACGAACGCTTCAACATAGAATAACGAAATTTGGGGAACCAAGTCGCCTTAGTGTACTGATCATTACCTGAAAGTATCATCCAGTTTGGGTAAAAAAATATTTGCTGAGATTTCTCGAGATTCGTAATTTTGCAAAGCCTGGCAACCCCTTTCCATGAAAGTGTTTCTCGCCAGTCACTGCTTAGGGCTACATCAAGAGGAAACAAAACATAGAGATAGAAGGTGAAACTACTTTATTGTGTCAAGTTTCAAGAAGCTAGCACAAACCGTGTTGGATTTAGAGTTCCAAATACATCTATGAATATAGGAGAAAACAGAGTGAAACCTAAAAATTCAAACTGTTACTGGAAACGAACGCTTCAACATAGAAGAACGAAATTTGGGGAACCAAGTCGCCTTAGTGTACTGATCATTACCTGAAAGTATCATCCAGTTTGGGTGAAAAAATATTTGCTGAGATTTCTGTAGATTCGTAATTTTGGGAAGCTTGGCAACCCCTTTCCATGAAAGTGTTTCTCGCCAGTCACTGCTTAGGGCTACATCATCAGGAAACAAAACATAGAGATAGAACTTGAAACTACTTAATTGTGTCAAGTTTCAAGAAGCTAGCACAAACCGTGTTGGATTTAGAGTTCCAAATACATCTATCAATATAGGAGAAAACAGAGTGAAACCTAAAAATTCAAACTGTTACTGGAAACGATCGCTTCAACATAGAAGAACGAAATCTGGGGAACCAAGTTGCCTTAGTGAACTGCTCATTACCTGAAAGTATCATCCATTTTGGGTGAAAAAATATTTGCTGAGATTTCTGGAGATTCGTAATTTTGGGAAGCCTGGCAACCCCTTTCCATGAAAGTGTTTCTCGCCAGTCACTGCTTAGGGCTACATCAAGAGGAAACAAAACATAGAGATAGAACGTGAAACTACTTTATTGTGTCAAGTTTCAAGAAGCTAGCACAAACCGTGTTGGATTTAGAGTTCCAAATACATCTATCAATATAGGAGAAAACAGAGTGAAACCTAAAAATTCAAACTGTTTCTGGAAACGAACGCTTCAACATAGAAGACCGAAATCTGGGGAACCAAGTCGCCTTAGTGTACTGATCATTACCTGAAAGTATCATCCAGTTTGGGTGAAAAAATATTTGCTGAGATTTCTGGAGATTCGTAATTTTGGGAAGCCTGGCAACCCCTTTCCATGAAAGTGTTTCTCGCCAGTCACTGCTTAGGGCTACATCAAGAGGAAACAAAACATAGAGATAGAAGGTGAAACTACTTTATTGTGTCAAGTTTCAAGAAGCTAGCACAAACCGTGTTGGATTTAGAGTTCCAAATACATCTATCAATATAGGAGAAAACAGAGTGAAACCTAAAAATTCAAACTGTTACTGGAAATGAACGCTTCAACATAGAATAACGAAATTTGGGGAACCATGTCGCCTTTGTGTACTGATCATTACCTGAAAGTATCATCCAGTTTGGGTGAAAAAATATTTGCTGAGATTTCTCGAGATTCGTAATTTTGCAAAGCCTGGCAACCCCTTTCCATTGAAGTGTTTCTCGCCAGTCACTGCTTAGGGCTACATCAAGAGGAAACAAAACATAGAGATAGAAGTTGAAACTACTTTATTGTGTCAAGTTTCAAGAAGCTAGCACAAACCGTGTTGGATTTAGAGTTCCAAATACATCTATCAATATAGGAGAAAACAGAGTGAAACCTAAAAATTCAAACTGTTACTTGAAACGAACGCTTCAACATAGAAGAACGAAATTTGGGGAACCAAGTCGCCTTAGTGTACTGATCATTACCTGAAAGTATCATCCAGTTTGGGTAAAAAAATATTTGCTGAGATTTCTGGAGATTCGTAATTTTGCAAAGCCTGGCAACCCCTTTCCATGAAAGTGTTTCTCGCCAGTCACTGCTTAGGGCTACATCAAGAGGAAACAAAACATAGAGATAGAACGTGAAACTACTTTATTGTGTCAAGTTTCAAGAAGGTAGCACAAACCGTGTTGGATTTAGAGTTCCAAATACATCTATGAATATAGGAGAAAACAGAGTGAAACCTAAATATTCAAACTGTTACTGGAAACGAACGCTTCAACATAGAAGAACGAAATTTGGGGAACCAAGTCGCCTTAGTGTACTGATCATTACCTGAAAGTATCATCCAGTTTGGGTGAAAAAATATTTGCTGAGATTTCTGTAGATTCGTAATTTTGGGAAGCTTGGCAACCCCTTTCCATGAAAGTGTTTCTCGCCAGTCACTGCTTAGGGCTACATCATCAGGAAACAAAACATAGAGATAGAACTTGAAAGTACTTAATTGTGTCAAGTTTCAAGAAGCTAGCACAAACCGTGTTGGATTTAGAGTTCCAAATACATCTATCAATATAGGAGAAAACAGAGTGAAACCTAAAAATTCAAACTGTTACTGGAAACGAACGCTTCAACATAGAAGACCGAAATCTGGGGAACCAAGTCGCCTTAGTGTACTGATCATTACCTGAAAGTATCATCCAGTTTGGGTGAAAAAATATTTGCTGAGATTTCTGGAGATTCGTAATTTTGGGAAGCCTGGCAACCCCTTTCCATGAAAGTGTTTCTCGCCAGTCACTGCTTAGGGCTACATCAAGAGGAAACAAAACATAGAGATAGAAGGTGAAACTACTTTATTGTGTCAAGTTTCAAGAAGCTAGCACAAACCGTGTTGGATTTAGAGTTCCAAATACATCTATCAATATAGGAGAAAACAGAGTGAAACCTAAAAATTCAAACTGATACTGGAAATGAACGCTTCAACATAGAATAACGAAATTTGGGGAACCATGTCGCCTTTGTGTACTGATCATTACCTGAAAGTATCATCCGGTTTGGGTGAAAAAATATTTGCTGAGATTTCTGGAGATTCGTAATTTTGCAAAGCCTGGCAACCCCTTTCCATTGAAGTGTTTCTCGCCAGTCACTGCTTAGGGCTACATCAAGAGGAAACAAAACATAGAGGTAGAAGGTGAAACTACTTTATTGTGTCAAGTTTCAAGAAGCTAGCACAAACCGTGTTGGATTTAGAGTTCCAAATACATCTATCCATATAGGAGAAAACAGAGTGAAACCTAAAAATTCAAACTGTTACTGGAAACGAACGCTTCAACATAGAAGAACGAAATCTGGGGAACCAAGTCGCCTTAGTGTACTGATCATTACCTGAAAGTATCATCCTGCTTGGGTGAAAAAATATTTGCTGAGATTTCTGGAGATTCATCATTTTGGGAAGCCTGGCAACCCCTTTCCATGAAAGTGTTTCTTGCCAGTCACTGCTTAGGGCTACATCAAGAGGAAACAAAACATAGAGATAGAACGTGAAACTACTTTATTGTTTCAAGTTTCAAGAAGCTAGCACAAACAGTGTTGGATTTAGAGTTCCAAATACATCTATCAATATAGGAGAAAACAGAGTGAAACCTAAAAAATCAAACTGTTACTGGAAACGAACGCTTCAACATACAAGAACGAAATCTGGGGAACCAAGTCGCCTTAGTGTACTGCTCATTACCTGAAAGTATCATCCATTTGGGTGAAAAAATATTTGCTGAGATTTCTGGAGATTCGTAATTTTGGGAAGCCTGGCAACCCCTTTCCATGAAAGTGTTTCTCGCCAGTCACTGCTTAGGGCTACATCAAGAGGAAACAAAACATAGAGATAGAACGTGAAACTACTTTATTGTGTCAAGTTTCAAGAAGCTAGCACAAACCGTGTTGGATTTAGAGTTCCAAATACATCTATCCATATAGGAGAAAACAGAGTGAAACCTAAAAATTCAAACTGTTACTGGAAACGAACGCTTCATCATAGAAGAACGAAATTTGGGGAACCAAGTCGCCTTAGTGTACTGATCATTACCTGAAAGTATCATCCAGTTTGGGTGAAAAAATATTTGCTGAGATTTCTGGAGATTCGTAATTTTGGGAAGCCTGGCAACCCCTTTCCATGAAAGTGTTTCTCGCCAGTCACTGCTTAGGGCTACATCAAGAGGAAACAAAACATAGAGATAGAAGGTGAAACTACTTTATTGTGTCAAGTTTCAAGAAGCTAGCACAAACCGTGTTGGATTTAGAGTTCCAAATACATCTATCAATATAGGAGAAAACAGAGTGAAACCTAAAAATTCAAACTGTTACTGGAAATGAACGCTTCAACATAGAATAACGAAATTTGGGGAACCATGTCGCCTTTGTGTACTGATCATTACCTGAAAGTATCATCCAGTTTGGGTGAAAAAATATTTGCTGAGATTTCTCGAGATTCGTAATTTTGCAAAGCCTGGCAACCCCTTTCCATTGAAGTGTTTCTCGCCAGTCACTGCTTAGGGCTACATCAAGAGGAAACAAAACATAGAGATAGAAGTTGAAACTACTTTATTGTGTCAAGTTTCAAGAAGCTAGCACAAACCGTGTTGGATTTAGAGTTCCAAATACATCTATCAATATAGGAGAAAACAGAGTGAAACCTAAAAATTCAAACTGTTACTTGAAACGAACGCTTCAACATAGAAGAACGAAATTTGGGGAACCAAGTCGCCTTAGTGTACTGATCATTACCTGAAAGTATCATCCAGTTTGGGTAAAAAAATATTTGCTGAGATTTCTGGAGATTCGTAATTTTGCAAAGCCTGGCAACCCCTTTCCATGAAAGTGTTTCTCGCCAGTCACTGCTTAGGGCTACATCAAGAGGAAACAAAACATAGAGATAGAACGTGAAACTACTTTATTGTGTCAAGTTTCAAGAAGGTAGCACAAACCGTGTTGGATTTAGAGTTCCAAATACATCTATGAATATAGGAGAAAACAGAGTGAAACCTAAATATTCAAACTGTTACTGGAAACGAACGCTTCAACATAGAAGAACAAAATTTGGGGAACCAAGTCGCCTTAGTGTACTGATCATTACCTGAAAGTATCATCCAGTTTGGGTGAAAAAATATTTGCTGAGATTTCTGTAGATTCGTAATTTTGGGAAGCTTGGCAACCCCTTTCCATGAAAGTGTTTCTCGCCAGTCACTGCTTAGGGCTACATCATCAGGAAACAAAACATAGAGATAGAACTTGAAAGTACTTAATTGTGTCAAGTTTCAAGAAGCTAGCACAAACCGTGTTGGATTTAGAGTTCCAAATACATCTATCAATATAGGAGAAAACAGAGTGAAACCTAAAAATTCAAACTGTTACTGGAAACGAACGCTTCAACATAGAAGACCGAAATCTGGGGAACCAAGTCGCCTTAGTGTACTGATCATTACCTGAAAGTATCATCCAGTTTGGGTGAAAAAATATTTGCTGAGATTTCTGGAGATTCGTAATTTTGGGAAGCCTGGCAACCCCTTTCCATGAAAGTGTTTCTCGCCAGTCACTGCTTAGGGCTACATCAAGAGGAAACAAAACATAGAGATAGAAGGTGAAACTACTTTATTGTGTCAAGTTTCAAGAAGCTAGCACAAACCGTGTTGGATTTAGAGTTCCAAATACATCTATCAATATAGGAGAAAACAGAGTGAAACCTAAAAATTCAAACTGATACTGGAAATGAACGCTTCAACATAGAATAACGAAATTTGGGGAACCATGTCGCCTTTGTGTACTGATCATTACCTGAAAGTATCATCCGGTTTGGGTGAAAAAATATTTGCTGAGATTTCTGGAGATTCGTAATTTTGCAAAGCCTGGCAACCCCTTTCCATTGAAGTGTTTCTCGCCAGTCACTGCTTAGGGCTACATCAAGAGGAAACAAAACATAGAGGTAGAAGGTGAAACTACTTTATTGTGTCAAGTTTCAAGAAGCTAGCACAAACCGTGTTGGATTTAGAGTTCCAAATACATCTATCCATATAGGAGAAAACAGAGTGAAACCTAAAAATTCAAACTGTTACTGGAAACGAACGCTTCAACATAGAAGAACGAAATCTGGGGAACCAAGTCGCCTTAGTGTACTGATCATTACCTGAAAGTATCATCCTGCTTGGGTGAAAAAATATTTGCTGAGATTTCTGGAGATTCATCATTTTGGGAAGCCTGGCAACCCCTTTCCATGAAAGTGTTTCTTGCCAGTCACTGCTTAGGGCTACATCAAGAGGAAACAAAACATAGAGATAGAACGTGAAACTACTTTATTGTTTCAAGTTTCAAGAAGCTAGCACAAACAGTGTTGGATTTAGAGTTCCAAATACATCTATCAATATAGGAGAAAACAGAGTGAAACCTAAAAAATCAAACTGTTACTGGAAACGAACGCTTCAACATACAAGAACGAAATCTGGGGAACCAAGTCGCCTTAGTGTACTGCTCATTACCTGAAAGTATCATCCATTTGGGTGAAAAAATATTTGCTGAGATTTCTGGAGATTCGTAATTTTGGGAAGCCTGGCAACCCCTTTCCATGAAAGTGTTTCTCGCCAGTCACTGCTTAGGGCTACATCAAGAGGAAACAAAACATAGAGATAGAACGTGAAACTACTTTATTGTGTCAAGTTTCAAGAAGCTAGCACAAACCGTGTTGGATTTAGAGTTCCAAATACATCTATCCATATAGGAGAAAACAGAGTGAAACCTAAAAATTCAAACTGTTACTGGAAACGAACGCTTCATCATAGAAGAACGAAATTTGGGGAACCAAGTCGCCTTAGTGTACTGATCATTACCTGAAAGTATCATCCAGTTTGGGTGAAAAAATATTTGCTGAGATTTCTGGAGATTCGTAATTTTGGGAAGCGTGGCAACCCCTTTCCATGAAAGTGTTTCTCGCCAGTCACTGCTTAGGGCTACATCATCAGGAAACAAAACATAGAGATAGAACGTGAAAGTACTTTATTGTGTCAAGTTTCAAGAAGCTAGCACAAACCGTGTTGGATTTAGAGTTCCAAATACATCTATCAATATAGGAGAAAACAGAGTGAAACCTAAAAATTCAAACTGTTTCTGGAAACGAACGCTTCAAAATAGAAGACCGAAATCTGGGGAACCAAGTCGCCTTAGTGTACTGATCATTACCAGAAAGTATCATCCAGTTTGGGTGAAAAAATATTTGCTGAGATTTCTGGAGATTCGTAATTTTGGGAAGCCTGGCAACCCCTTTCCATGAAAGTGTTTCTCGCCAGTCACTGCTTAGGGCTACATCAAGAGGAAACAAAACATAGAGATAGAAGGTGAAACTACTTTATTGTGTCAAGTTTCAAGAAGCTAGCACAAACCGTGTTGGATTTAGAGTTCCAAATACATCTATCAATATAGGAGAAAACAGAGTGAAACCTAAAAATTCAAACTGTTACTGGAAACGAACGCTTCATCATAGAAAAACGAAATTTGGGGAACCAAGTCGCCTTAGTGTACTGATCATTACCTGAAAGTATCATCCAGTTTGGGTGAAAAAATATTTGCTGAGATTTCTGTAGATTCGTAATTTTGGGAAGCTTGGCAACCCCTTTCCATGAAAGTGTTTCTCGCCAGTCACTGCTGAGGGCTACATCATCAGGAAAAAAAACATAGAGATAGATCGTGAAACTACTTTATTGTGTCAAGTTTCAAGAAGCTAGCACAAACCGTGTTGGATTTAGAGTTCCAAATACATCTATCAATATAGGAGAAAACAGAGTGAAACCTAAAAATTCAAACTGTTACTGGAAACGAACGCTTCAACATAGAAGAACGAAATCTGGGGAACCAAGTCGCCTTAGTGTACTGCTCATTACCTGAAAGTATCATCCATTTTGGGTGAAAAAATATTTGCTGAGATTTCTGGAGATTCGTAATTTTGGGAAGCCTGGCAACCCCTTTCCATGAAAGTGTTTCTCGCCAGTCACTGCTTAGGGCTACATCAAGAGGAAACAAAACATAGAGATAGAACGTGAAACTACTTTATTGTGTCAAGTTTCAAGAAGCTAGCACAAACCGTGTTGGATTTAGAGTTCCAAATACATCTATCAATATAGGAGAAAACAGAGTGAAACCTAAAAATTCAAACTGTTACTGGAAACGAACGCTTCATCATAGAAGAACGAAATTTGGGGAACCAAGTCGCCTTAGGGTACTGATCATTACCTGAAAGTATCATCCAGTTTGGGTGAAAAAATATTTGCTGAGATTTCTGGAGATTCGTCATTTTGGGAAGCCTGGCAACCCCTTTCCATGAAAGGGTTTTTCGCCAGTCACTGCTTAGGGCTACATCAAGAGGAAACAAAACATAGAGATAGAAGGTGAAACTACTTTATTGTGTCAAGTTTCAAGAAGCTAGCACAAACCGTGTTGGATTTAGAGTTCCAAATACATCTATCAATATAGGAGAAAACAGAGTGAAACCTAAAAATTCAAACTGTTACTGGAAATGAACGCTTCAACATAGAATAACGAAATTTGGGGAACCATGTCGCCTTTGTGTACTGATCATTACCTGAAAGTATCATCCAGTTTGGGTGAAAAAATATTTGCTGAGATTTCTGGAGATTCGTAATTTTGCAAAGCCTGGCAACCCCTTTCCATTGAAGTGTTTCTCGCCAGTCACTGCTTAGGGCTACATCAAGAGGAAACAAAACATAGAGATAGAAGTTGAAACTACTTTATTGTGTCAAGTTTCAAGAAGCTAGCACAAACCGTGTTGGATTTAGAGTTCCAAATACATCTATCAATATAGGAGAAAACAGAGTGAAACCTAAAAATTCAAACTGTTACTGGAAACGAACGCTTCAACATAGAAGAACGAAAATTGGGGAACCAAGTCGCCTTAGTGTACTGATCATTACCTGAAAGTATCATCCAGTTTGGGTGAAAAAATATTTGCTGAGATTTCTGGAGATTCGTAATTTTGGGAAGCTTGGCAACCCCTTTCCATGAAAGTGTTTCTCGCCAGTCACTGCTGAGGGCTACATCATCAGGAAAAAAAACATAGAGATAGATCGTGAAACTACTTTATTGTGTCAAGTTTCAAGAAGCTAGCACAAACCGTGTTGGATTTAGAGTTCCAAATACATCTATCAATATAGGAGAAAACAGAGTGAAACCTAAAAATTCAAACTGTTACTGGAAACGAACGCTTCAACATAGAAGAACGAAATCTGGGGAACCAAGTCGCCTTAGTGTACTGCTCATTACCTGAAAGTATCATCCATTTTGGGTGAAAAAATATTTGCTGAGATTTCTGGAGATTCGTAATTTTGGGAAGCCTGGCAACCCCTTTCCATGAAAGTGTTTCTCGCCAGTCACTGCTTAGGGCTACATCAAGAGGAAACAAAACATAGAGATAGAACGTGAAACTACTTTATTGTGTCAAGTTTCAAGAAGCTAGCACAAACCGTGTTGGATTTAGAGTTCCAAATACATCTATCAATATAGGAGAAAACAGAGTGAAACCTAAAAATTCAAACTGTTACTGGAAACGAACGCTTCATCATAGAAGAACGAAATTTGGGGAACCAAGTCGCCTTAGTGTACTGATCATTACCTGAAAGTATCATCCAGTTTGGGTGAAAAAATATTTGCTGAGATTTCTGGAGATTCGTAATTTTGCAAAGCCTGGCAACCCCTTTCCATTGAAGTGTTTCTCGCCAGTCACTGCTTAGGGCTACATCAAGAGGAAACAAAACATAGAGATAGAAGTTGAAACTACTTTATTGTGTCAAGTTTCAAGAAGCTAGCACAAACCGTGTTGGATTTAGAGTTCCAAATACATCTATCAATATAGGAGAAAACAGAGTGAAACCTAAAAATTCAAACTGTTACTGGAAACGAACGCTTCAACATAGAAGAACGAAAATTGGGGAACCAAGTCGCCTTAGTGTACTGATCATTACCTGAAAGTATCATCCTGTTTGGGTGAAAAAATATTTGCTGAGATTTCTGGAGATTCGTAATTTTTGGAAGCTTGGCAACCCCTTTCCATGAAAGTGTTTCTAGCCAGTCACTGCTTAGGGCTACATCAAGAGGAAACAAAACATAGAGATAGAACGTGAAACTACTTTATTGTGTCAAGTTTCAAGAAGTTAGCACAAACCGTGTTGGATTTAGAGTTCCAAATACATCTATGAATATAGGAGAAAACAGAGTGAAACCTAAAAATTCAAACTGTTACTGGAAACGAACGCTACAACATAGAAGAACGAAATCTGGGGAACCAAGTCGCCTTAGTGTACTGATCATTACCTGAAAGTATCATCCAGTTTGGGTGAAAAAATATTTGCTGAGATTTCTGGAGATTCATCATTTTGGGAAGCCTGGCAACCCCTTTCCATGAAAGTGTTTCTTGCCAGTCACTGCTTAGGGCTACATCAAGAGGAAACAAAACATAGAGATAGAACGTGAAACTACTTTATTGTGTCAAGTTTCAAGAAGCTAGCACAAACCGTGTTGGATTTAGAGTTCCAAATACATCTATCAATATAGGAGAAAACAGAGTGAAACCTAAAAATTCAAACTGTTACTGGAAACGAACGCTTCAACATAGAAGATCGAAATTTGGGGAACCAAGTCACCTTAGTGTACTGATCATTACCTGAAAGTATCATCCAGTTTGGGTGAAAAAATATTTGCTGAGATTTCTGGAGATTCGTCATTTTGGGAAGCCTGGCAACCCCTTTCCATGAAAGTGTTTCTCGCCAGTCACTGCTTAGGGCTACATCAAGAGGAAACAAAACATAGAGATATAACGTGAAACTACTTTATCGTTTCAAGTTTCAAGAAGCTAGCACAAACAGTGTTGGATTTAGAGTTCCAAATACATCTATCAATATAGGAGAAAACAGAGTGAAACCTAAAAAATCAAACTGTTACTGGAAACGAACGCTTCAACATACAAGAACGAAATCTGGGGAACCAAGTCGCCTTAGTGTACTGCTCATTACCTGAAAGTATCATCCATTTGGGTGAAAAAATATTTGCTGAGATTTCTGGAGATTCGTAATTTTGGGAAGCCTGGCAACCCCTTTCCATGAAAGTGTTTCTCGCCAGTCACTGCTTAGGGCTACATCAAGAGGAAACAAAACATAGAGATAGAACGTGAAACTACTTTATTGTGTCAAGTTTCAAGAAGCTAGCACAAACCGTGTTGGATTTAGAGTTCCAAATACATCTATCCATATAGGAGAAAACAGAGTGAAACCTAAAAATTCAAACTGTTACTGGAAACGAACGCTTCATCATAGAAGAACGAAATTTGGGGAACCAAGTCGCCTTAGTGTACTGATCATTACCTGAAAGTATCATCCAGTTTGGGTGAAAAAATATTTGCTGAGATTTCTGGAGATTCGTAATTTTGGGAAGCGTGGCAACCCCTTTCCATGAAAGTGTTTCTCGCCAGTCACTGCTTAGGGCTACATCATCAGGAAACAAAACATAGAGATAGAACGTGAAACTACTTTATTGTGTCAAGTTTCAAGAAGCTAGCACAAACCGTGTTGGATTTAGAGTTCCAAATACATCTATCAATATAGGAGAAAACAGAGTGAAACCTAAAAATTCAAACTGTTACTGGAAACGAACGCTTCAACATAGAAGAACGAAATCTGGGGAACCAAGTCGCCTTAGTGTACTGATCATTACCTGAAAGTATCATCCATTTTGGGTGAAAAAATATTTGCTGAGATTTCTGGAGATTCGTAATTTTGGGAAGCCTGGCAACCCCTTTCCATGAAAGTGTTTCTCGCCAGTCACTGCTTAGGGCTACATCAAGAGGAAACAAAACATAGAGATAGAACGTGAAAGTACTTTATTGTGTCAAGTTTCAAGAAGCTAGCACAAACCGTGTTGGATTTAGAGTTCCAAATACATCTATCAATATAGGAGAAAACAGAGTGAAACCTAAAAATTCAAACTGTTACTGGAAACGAACGCTTCAAAATAGAAGACCGAAATCTGGGGAACCAAGTCGCCTTAGTGTACTGATCATTACCAGAAAGTATCATCCAGTTTGTGTGAAAAAATATTTGCTGAGATTTCTGGAGATTCGTAATTTTGGGAAGCCTGGCAACACCTTTCCATGAAAGTGTTTCTCGCCAGTCACTGCTTAGGGCTACATCAAGAGGAAACAAAACATAGAGATAGAAGGTGAAAGTACTTTATTGTGTCAAGTTTCAAGAAGCTAGCACAAACCGTGTTGGATTTAGAGTTCCAAATACATCTATCAATATAGGAGAAAACAGAGTGAAACCTAAAAATTCAAACTGTTACTGGAAACGAACGCTTCATCATAGAAAAACGAAATTTGGGGAACCAAGTCGCCTTAGTGTACTGATCATTACCTGAAAGTATCATCCAGTTTGGGTGAAAAAATATTTGCTGAGATTTCTGTAGATTCGTAATTTTGGGAAGCCTGGCAACCCCTTTCCATGAAAGTGTTTCTCGCCAGTCACTGCTGAGGGCTACATCAAGAGGAAACAAAACATAGAGATAGAAGGTGAAACTACTTTATTGTGTCAAGTTTCAAGAAGCTAGCACAAACCGTGTTGGATTTAGAGTTCCAAATACATCTATCAATATAGGAGAAAACAGAGTGAAACCTAAAAATTCAAACTGTTACTGGAAACGAACGCTTCAACATAGAAGAACGAAATCTGGGGAACCAAGTCGCCTTAGTGTACTGCTCATTACCTGAAAGTATCATCCATTTTGGGTGAAAAAATATTTGCTGAGATTTCTGGAGATTCGTAATTTTGGGAAGCCTGGCAACCCCTTTCCATGAAAGTGTTTCTCGCCAGTCACTGCTGAGGGCTACATCAAGAGGAAACAAAACATAGAGATAGAAGGTGAAACTACTTTATTGTGTCAAGTTTCAAGAAGCTAGCACAAACCGTGTTGGATTTAGAGTTCCAAATACATCTATCAATATAGGAGAAAACAGAGTGAAACCTAAAAATTCAAACTGTTACTGGAAACGAACGCTTCATCATAGAAGAACGAAATTTGGGGAACCAAGTCGCCTTAGTGTACTGATCATTACCTGAAAGTATCATCCAGTTTGGGTGAAAAAATATTTGCTGAGATTTCTGTAGATTCGTAATTTTGGGAAACTTGGCAACCCCTTTCCATGAAAGTGTTTCTCGCCAGTCACTGCTTAGGGCTACATCATCAGGAAACAAAACATAGAGATAGAACTTGAAACTACTTTATTGTGTCAAGTTTCAAGAAGCTAGCACAAACCGTGTTGGATTTAGAGTTCCAAATACATCTATCAATATAGGAGAAAACAGAGTGAAACCTAAAAATTCAAACTGTTACTGGAAACGAACGCTTCAACATAGAAGAACGAAATCTGAAGAACCAAGTTGCCTTAGTGAACTGCTCATTACCTGGAAGTATCATCCATTTTGGGTGAAAAAATATTTGCTGAGATTTCTGGAGATTCGTAATTTTGGGAAGCCTGGCAACCCCTTTCCATGAAAGTGTTTCTCGCCAGTCACTGCTTAGGGCTACATCAAGAGGAAACAAAACATAGAGATAGAACGTGAAACTACTTTATTGTGTCAAGTTTCAAGAAGCTAGCACAAACCGTGTTGGATTTAGAGTTCCAAATACATCTATCAATATAGGAGAAAACAGAGTGAAACCTAAAAAATCAAACTGTTACTGGAAACGAACGCTTCAACATACAAGAACGAAATCTGGGGAACCAAGTCGCCTTAGTGTACTGCTCATTACCTGAAAGTATCATCCATTTGGGTGAAAAAATATTTGCTGAGATTTCTGGAGATTCGTAATTTTGGGAAGCCTGGCAACCCCTTTCCATGAAAGTGTTTCTCGCCAGTCACTGCTTAGGGCTACATCAAGAGGAAACAAAACATAGAGATAGAACGTGAAACTACTTTATTGTGTCAAGTTTCAAGAAGCTAGCACAAACCGTGTTGGATTTAGAGTTCCAAATACATCTATCCATATAGGAGAAAACAGAGTGAAACCTAAAAATTCAAACTGTTACTGGAAACGAACGCTTCATCATAGAAGAACGAAATTTGGGGAACCAAGTCGCCTTAGTGTACTGATCATTACCTGAAAGTATCATCCAGTTTGGGTGAAAAAATATTTGCTGAGATTTCTGGAGATTCGTAATTTTGGGAAGCGTGGCAACCCCTTTCCATGAAAGTGTTTCTCGCCAGTCACTGCTTAGGGCTACATCAAGAGGAAACAAAACATAGAGATAGAACGTGAAACTACTTTATTGTGTCAAGTTTCAAGAAGCTAGCACAAACCGTGTTGGATTTAGAGTTCCAAATACATCTATCAATATAGGAGAAAACAGAGTGAAACCTAAAAATTCAAACTGTTACTGGAAACGAACGCTTCAACATAGAAGAACGAAATCTGGGGAACCAAGTCGCCTTAGTGTACTGATCATTACCTGAAAGTATCATCCATTTTGGGTGAAAAAATATTTGCTGAGATTTCTGGAGATTCGTAATTTTGGGAAGCCTGGCAACCCCTTTCCATGAAAGTGTTTCTCGCCAGTCACTGCTTAGGGCTACATCAAGAGGAAACAAAACATAGAGATAGAACGTGAAAGTACTTTATTGTGTCAAGTTTCAAGAAGCTAGCACAAACCGTGTTGGATTTAGAGTTCCAAATACATCTATCAATATAGGAGAAAACAGAGTGAAACCTAAAAATTCAAACTGTTACTGGAAACGAACGCTTCAAAATAGAAGACCGAAATCTGGGGAACCAAGTCGCCTTAGTGTACTGATCATTACCAGAAAGTATCATCCAGTTTGTGTGAAAAAATATTTGCTGAGATTTCTGGAGATTCGTAATTTTGGGAAGCCTGGCAACACCTTTCCATGAAAGTGTTTCTCGCCAGTCACTGCTTAGGGCTACATCAAGAGGAAACAAAACATAGAGATAGAAGGTGAAAGTACTTTATTGTGTCAAGTTTCAAGAAGCTAGCACAAACCGTGTTGGATTTAGAGTTCCAAATACATCTATCAATATAGGAGAAAACAGAGTGAAACCTAAAAATTCAAACTGTTACTGGAAACGAACGCTTCATCATAGAAAAACGAAATTTGGGGAACCAAGTCGCCTTAGTGTACTGATCATTACCTGAAAGTATAATCCAGTTTGGGTGAAAAAATATTTGCTGAGATTTCTGTAGATTCGTAATTTTGGGAAGCCTGGCAACCCCTTTCCATGAAAGTGTTTCTCGCCAGTCACTGCTGAGGGCTACATCAAGAGGAAACAAAACATAGAGATAGAAGGTGAAACTACTTTATTGTGTCAAGTTTCAAGAAGCTAGCACAAACCGTGTTGGATTTAGAGTTCCAAATACATCTATCAATATAGGAGAAAACAGAGTGAAACCTAAAAATTCAAACTGTTACTGGAAACGAACGCTTCATCATAGAAGAACGAAATTTGGGGAACCAAGTCGCCTTAGTGTACTGATCATTACCTGAAAGTATCATCCAGTTTGGGTGAAAAAATATTTGCTGAGATTTCTGTAGATTCGTAATTTTGGGAAACTTGGCAACCCCTTTCCATGAAAGTGTTTCTCGCCAGTCACTGCTTAGGGCTACATCATCAGGAAACAAAACATAGAGATAGAACTTGAAACTACTTTATTGTGTCAAGTTTCAAGAAGCTAGCACAAACCGTGTTGGATTTAGAGTTCCAAATACATCTATCAATATAGGAGAAAACAGAGTGAAACCTAAAAATTCAAACTGTTACTGGAAACGAACGCTTCAACATAGAAGAACGAAATCTGAAGAACCAAGTTGCCTTAGTGAACTGCTCATTACCTGAAAGTATCATCCATTTTGGGTGAAAAAATATTTGCTGAGATTTCTGGAGATTCGTCATTTTGGGAAGCCTGGCAACCCCTTTCCATGAAAGTGTTTCTCGCCAGTCACTGCTTAGGGCTACATCAAGAGGAAACAAAACATAGAGATAGAACGTGAAACTACTTTATTGTGTCAAGTTTCAAGAAGCTAGCACAAACCGTGTTGGATTTAGAGTTCCAAATACATCTATCAATATAGGAGAAAACAGAGTGAAACCTAAAAATTCAAACTGTTACTGGAAACGAACGCTTCAACATAAAGAACGAAATCTGGGGAACCAAGTCGCCTTAGTGTACTGCTCATTACCTGAAAGTATCATCCATTTGGGTGAAAAAATATTTGCTGAGATTTCTGGAGATTCGTAATTTTGGGAAGCCTGGCAACCCCTTTCCATGAAAGTGTTTCTCGCCAGTCACTGCTTAGGGCTACATCAAGAGGAAACAAAACATAGAGATAGAACGTGAAACTACTTTATTGTGTCAAGTTTCAAGAAGCTAGCACAAACCGTGTTGGATTTAGAGTTCCAAATACATCTATCCATATAGGAGAAAACAGAGTGAAACCTAAAAATTCAAACTGTTACTGGAAACGAACGCTTCATCATAGAAGAACGAAATTTGGGGAACCAAGTCGCCTTAGTGTACTGATCATTACCTGAAAGTATCATCCAGTTTGGGTGAAAAAATATTTGCTGAGATTTCTGGAGATTCGTAATTTTGGGAAGCGTGGCAACCCCTTTCCATGAAAGTGTTTCTCGCCAGTCACTGCTTAGGGCTACATCATCAGGAAACAAAACATAGAGATAGAACGTGAAACTACTTTATTGTGTCAAGTTTCAAGAAGCTAGCACAAACCGTGTTGGATTTAGAGTTCCAAATACATCTATCAATATAGGAGAAAACAGAGTGAAACCTAAAAATTCAAACTGTTACTGGAAACGAACGCTTCAACATAGAAGAACGAAATCTGGGGAACCAAGTCGCCTTAGTGTACTGATCATTACCTGAAAGTATCATCCATTTTGGGTGAAAAAATATTTGCTGAGATTTCTGGAGATTCGTAATTTTGGGAAGCCTGGCAACCCCTTTCCATGAAAGTGTTTCTCGCCAGTCACTGCTTAGGGCTACATCAAGAGGAAACAAAACATAGAGATAGAACGTGAAAGTACTTTATTGTGTCAAGTTTCAAGAAGCTAGCACAAACCGTGTTGGATTTAGAGTTCCAAATACATCTATCAATATAGGAGAAAACAGAGTGAAACCTAAAAATTCAAACTGTTACTGGAAACGAACGCTTCAAAATAGAAGACCGAAATCTGGGGAACCAAGTCGCCTTAGTGTACTGATCATTACCAGAAAGTATCATCCAGTTTGTGTGAAAAAATATTTGCTGAGATTTCTGGAGATTCGTAATTTTGGGAAGCCTGGCAACACCTTTCCATGAAAGTGTTTCTCGCCAGTCACTGCTTAGGGCTACATCAAGAGGAAACAAAACATAGAGACAGAAGGTGAAAGTACTTTATTGTGTCAAGTTTCAAGAAGCTAGCACAAACCGTGTTGGATTTAGAGTTCCAAATACATCTATCAATATAGGAGAAAACAGAGTGAAACCTAAAAATTCAAACTGTTACTGGAAACGAACGCTTCATCATAGAAAAACGAAATTTGGGGAACCAAGTCGCCTTAGTGTACTGATCATTACCTGAAAGTATCATCCAGTTTGGGTGAAAAAATATTTGCTGAGATTTCTGTAGATTCGTAATTTTGGGAAGCCTGGCAACCCCTTTCCATGAAAGTGTTTCTCGCCAGTCACTGCTGAGGGCTACATCAAGAGGAAACAAAACATAGAGATAGAAGGTGAAACTACTTTATTGTGTCAAGTTTCAAGAAGCTAGCACAAACCGTGTTGGATTTAGAGTTCCAAATACATCTATCAATATAGGAGAAAACAGAGTGAAACCTAAAAATTCAAACTGTTACTGGAAACGAACGCTTCAACATAGAAGAACGAAATCTGGGGAACCAAGTCGCCTTAGTGTACTGATCATTACCTGAAAGTATCATCCATTTTGGGTGAAAAAATATTTGCTGAGATTTCTGGAGATTCGTAATTTTGGGAAGCCTGGCAACCCCTTTCCATGAAAGTGTTTCTCGCCAGTCACTGCTTAGGGCTACATCAAGAGGAAACAAAACATAGAGATAGAACGTGAAAGTACTTTATTGTGTCAAGTTTCAAGAAGCTAGCACAAACCGTGTTGGATTTAGAGTTCCAAATACATCTATCAATATAGGAGAAAACAGAGTGAAACCTAAAAATTCAAACTGTTACTGGAAACGAACGCTTCAAAATAGAAGACCGAAATCTGGGGAACCAAGTCGCCTTAGTGTACTGATCATTACCAGAAAGTATCATCCAGTTTGTGTGAAAAAATATTTGCTGAGATTTCTGGAGATTCGTAATTTTGGGAAGCCTGGCAACACCTTTACATGAAAGTGTTTCTCGCCAGTCACTGCTTAGGGCTACATCAAGAGGAAACAAAACATAGAGATAGAAGGTGAAAGTACTTTATTGTGTCAAGTTTCAAGAAGCTAGCACAAACCGTGTTGGATTTAGAGTTCCAAATACATCTATCAATATAGGAGAAAACAGAGTGAAACCTAAAAATTCAAACTGTTACTGGAAACAAACGCTTCATCATAGAAAAACGAAATTTGGGGAACCAAGTCGCCTTAGTGTACTGATCATTACCTGAAAGTATCATCCAGTTTGGGTGAAAAAATATTTGCTGAGATTTCTGTAGATTCGTAATTTTGGGAAGCCTGGCAACCCCTTTCCATGAAAGTGTTTCTCGCCAGTCACTGCTGAGGGCTACATCAAGAGGAAACAAAACATAGAGATAGAAGGTGAAACTACTTTATTGTGTCAAGTTTCAAGAAGCTAGCACAAACCGTGTTGGATTTAGAGTTCCAAATACATCTATCAATATAGGAGAAAACAGAGTGAAACCTAAAAATTCAAACTGTTACTGGAAACGAACGCTTCAACATAGAAGAACGAAATCTGGGGAACCAAGTCGCCTTAGTGTACTGCTCATTACCTGAAAGTATCATCCATTTTGGGTGAAAAAATATTTGCTGAGATTTCTGGAGATTCGTAATTTTGGGAAGCCTGGCAACCCCTTTCCATGAAAGTGTTTCTCGCCAGTCACTGCTTAGGGCTACATCAAGAGGAAACAAAACATAGAGATAGAACGTGAAACTACTTTATTGTGTCATGTTTCAAGAAGCTAGCACAAACCGTGTTGGATTTAGAGTTCCAAATACATCTATCAATATAGGAGAAAACAGAGTGAAACCTAAAAATTCAAACTGTTACTGGAAACGAACGCTTCATCATAGAAGAACGAAATTTGGGGAACCAAGTCGCCTTAGTGTACTGATCATTACCTGAAAGTATCATCCAGTTTGGGTGAAAAAATATTTGCTGAGATTTCTGTAGATTCGTAATTTTGGGAAACTTGGCAACCCCTTTCCATGAAAGTGTTTCTCGCCAGTCACTGCTTAGGGCTACATCATCAGGAAACAAAACATAGAGATAGAACTTGAAACTACTTTATTGTGTCAAGTTTCAAGAAGCTAGCACAAACCGTGTTGGATTTAGAGTTCCAAATACATCTATCAATATAGGAGAAAACAGAGTGAAACCTAAAAATTCAAACTGTTACTGGAAACGAACGCTTCAACATAGAAGAACGAAATCTGAAGAACCAAGTTGCCTTAGTGAACTGCTCATTACCTGAAAGTATCATCCAGTTTGGGTGAAAAAATATTTGCTGAGATTTCTGGAGATTCGTCATTTTGGGAAGCCTGGCAACCCCTTTCCATGAAAGGGTTTTTCGCCAGTCACTGCTTAGGGCTACATCAAGAGGAAACAAAACATAGAGATAGAAGGTGAAACTACTTTATTGTGTCAAGTTTCAAGAAGCTAGCACAAACCGTGTTGGATTTAGAGTTCCAAATACATCTATCAATATAGGAGAAAACAGAGTGAAACCTAAAAATTCAAACTGTTACTGGAAATGAACGCTTCAACATAGAATAATGAAATTTGGGGAACCATGTCGCCTTTGTGTACTGATCATTACCTGAAAGTATCATCCAGTTTGGGTGAAAAAATATTTGCTGAGATTTCTGGAGATTCGTAATTTTGCAAAGCCTGGCAACCCCTTTCCATTGAAGTGTTTCTCGCCAGTCACTGCTTAGGGCTACATCAAGAGGAAACAAAACATAGAGATAGAAGTTGAAACTACTTTATTGTGTCAAGTTTCAAGAAGCTAGCACAAACCGTGTTGGATTTAGAGTTCCAAATACATCTATCAATATAGGAGAAAACAGAGTGAAACCTAAAAATTCAAACTGTTACTGGAAACGAACGCTTCAACATAGAAGAACGAAAATTGGGGAACCAAGTCGCCTTAGTGTACTGATCATTACCTGAAAGTATCATCCAGTTTGGGTGAAAAAATATTTGCTGAGATTTCTGGAGATTCGTAATTTTTGGAAGCTTGGCAACCCCTTTCCATGAAAGTGTTTCTAGCCAGTCACTGCTTAGGGCTACATCAAGAGGAAACAAAACATAGAGATAGAACGTGAAACTACTTTATTGTGTCAAGTTTCAAGAAGTTAGCACAAACCGTGTTGGATTTAGAGTTCCAAATACATCTATGAATATAGGAGAAAACAGAGTGAAACCTAAAAATTCAAACTGTTACTGGAAACGAACGCTTCAACATAGAAGAACGAAATCTGGGGAACCAAGTCTCCTTAGTGTACTGATCATTACCTGAAAGTATCATCCAGTTTGGGTGAAAAAATATTTGCTGAGATTTCTGGAGATTCATCATTTTGGGAAGCCAGGCAACCATTTCCATGAAAGTGTTTCTTGCCAGTCACTGCTTAGGGCTACATCAAGAGGAAACAAAACATAGAGATAGAACGTGAAACTACTTTATTGTGTCAAGTTTCAAGAAGCTAGCACAAACCGTGTTGGATTTAGAGTTCCAAATACATCTATCAATATAGGAGAAAACAGAGTGAAACCTAAAAAATCAAACTGTTACTGGAAACGAACGCTTCAACATACAAGAACGAAATCTGGGGAACCAAGTCGCCTTAGTGTACTGCTCATTACCTGAAAGTATCATCCATTTGGGTTAAAAAATATTTGCTGAGATTTCTGGAGATTCGTAATTTTGGGAAGCCTGGCAACCCCTTTCCATGAAAGTGTTTCTCGCCAGTCACTGCTTAGGGCTACATCAAGAGGAAACAAAACATAGAGATAGAACGTGAAACTACTTTATTGTGTCAAGTTTCAAGAAGCTAGCACAAACCGTGTTGGATTTAGAGTTCCAAATACATCTATCCATATAGGAGAAAACAGAGTGAAACCTAAAAATTCAAACTGTTACTGGAAACGAACGCTTCATCATAGAAGAACGAAATTTGGGGAACCAAGTAACCTTAGTGTACTGATCATTACCTGAAAGTATCATCCAGTTTGGGTGAAAAAATATTTGCTGAGATTTCTGGAGATTCGTAATTTTGGGAAGCGTGGCAACCCCTTTCCATGAAAGTGTTTCTCGCCAGTCACTGCTTAGGGCTACATCATCAGGAAACAAAACATAGAGATAGAACGTGAAAGTACTTTATTGTGTCAAGTTTCAAGAAGCTAGCACAAACCGTGTTGGATTTAGAGTTCCAAATACATCTATCAATATAGGAGAAAACAGAGTGAAACCTAAAAATTCAAACTGTTACTGGAAACGAACGCTTCAACATAGAAGAACGAAATCTGGGGAACCAAGTCGCCTTAGTGTACTGATCATTACCTGAAAGTATCATCCATTTTGGGTGAAAAAATATTTGCTGAGATTTCTGGAGATTCGTAATTTTGGGAAGCCTGGCAACCCCTTTCCATGAAAGTGTTTCTCGCCAGTCACTGCTTAGGGCTACATCAAGAGGAAACAAAACATAGAGATAGAACGTGAAAGTACTTTATTGTGTCAAGTTTCAAGAAGCTAGCACAAACCGTGTTGGATTTAGAGTTCCAAATACATCTATCAATATAGGAGAAAACAGAGTGAAACCTAAAAATTCAAACTGTTACTGGAAACGAACGCTTCAAAATAGAAGACCGAAATCTGGGGAACCAAGTCGCCTTAGTGTACTGATCATTACCAGAAAGTATCATCCAGTTTGTGTGAAAAAATATTTGCTGAGATTTCTGGAGATTCGTAATTTTGGGAAGCCTGGCAACACCTTTCCATGAAAGTGTTTCTCGCCAGTCACTGCTTAGGGCTACATCAAGAGGAAACAAAACATAGAGATAGAAGGTGAAAGTACTTTATTGTGTCAAGTTTCAAGAAGCTAGCACAAACCGTGTTGGATTTAGAGTTCCAAATACATCTATCAATATAGGAGAAAACAGAGTGAAACCTAAAAATTCAAACTGTTACTGGAAACGAACGCTTCATCATAGAAAAACGAAATTTGGGGAACCAAGTCGCCTTAGTGTACTGATCATTACCTGAAAGTATCATCCAGTTTGGGTGAAAAAATATTTGCTGAGATTTCTGTAGATTCGTAATTTTGGGAAGCTTGGCAACCCCTTTCCATGAAAGTGTTTCTCGCCAGTCACTGCTGAGGGCTTCATCATCAGGAAAAAAAACATAGAGATAGATCGTGAAACTACTTTATTGTGTCAAGTTTCAAGAAGCTAGCACAAACCGTGTTGGATTTAGAGTTCCAAATACATCTATCAATATAGGAGAAAACAGAGTGAAACCTAAAAATTCAAACTGTTACTGGAAACGAACGCTTCAACATAGAAGAACGAAATCTGGGGAACCAAGTCGCCTTAGTGTACTGCTCATTACCTGAAAGTATCATCCATTTTGGGTGAAAATATATTTGCTGAGATTTCTGGAGATTCGTAATTTTGGGAAGCCTGGCAACCCCTTTCCATGAAAGTGTTTCTCGCCAGTCACTGCTTAGGGCTACATCAAGAGGAAACAAAACATAGAGATAGAACGTGAAACTACTTTATTGTGTCAAGTTTCAAGAAGCTAGCACAAACCGTGTTGGATTTAGAGTTCCAAATACATCTATCAATATAGGAGAAAACAGAGTGAAACCTAAAAATTCAAACTGTTACTGGAAACGAACGCTTCATCATAGAAGAACGAAATTTGGGGAACCAAGTCGCCTTAGTGTACTGATCATTACCTGAAAGTATCATCCAGTTTGGGTGAAAAAATATTTGCTGAGATTTCTGTAGATTCGTAATTTTGGGAAACTTGGCAACCCCTTTCCATGAAAGTGTTTCTCGCCAGTCACTGCTTAGGGCTACATCATCAGGAAACAAAACATAGAGATAGAACTTGAAACTACTTTATTGTGTCAAGTTTCAAGAAGCTAGCACAAACCGTGTTGGATTTAGAGTTCCAAATACATCTATCAATATAGGAGAAAACAGAGTGAAACCTAAAAATTCAAACTGTTACTGGAAACGAACGCTTCAACATAGAAGAACGAAATCTGAAGAACCAAGTTGCCTTAGTGAACTGCTCATTACCTGAAAGTATCATCCATTTTGGGTGAAAAAATATTTGCTGAGATTTCTGGAGATTCGTAATTTTGCAAAGCCTGGCAACCCCTTTCCATGAAAGTGTTTCTCGCCAGTCACTGCTTAGGGCTACATCAAGAGGAAACAAAACATAGAGATAGAACGTGAAACTACTTTATTGTGTCAAGTTTCAAGAAGCTAGCACAAACCGTGTTGGATTTAGAGTTCCAAATACATCTATCAATATAGGAGAAAACAGAGTGAAACCTAAAAATTCAAACTGTTACTGGAAACGAACGCTTCAACATAGAAGACCGAAATCTGGGGAACCAAGTCGCCTTAGTGTACTGATCATTACCTGAAAGTATCATCCAGTTTGGGTGAAAAAATATTTGCTGAGATTTCTGGAGATTCGTAATTTTGGGAAGCCTGGCAACCCCTTTCAATGAAAGTGTTTCTCGCCAGTCACTGCTTAGGGCTACATCAAGAGCAAATAAAACATAGAGATAGAAGGTGAAACTACTTTATTGTGTCAAGTTTCAAGAAGCTAGCACAAACCGTGTTGGATTTAGAGTTCCAAATACATCTATCAATATAGGAGAAAACAGAGTGAAACCTAAAAATTCAAACTGTTACTGGAAATGAACGCTTCAACATAGAATAACGAAATTTGGGGAACCATGTCGCCTTTGTGTACTGATCATTACCTGAAAGTATCATCCAGTTTGGGTGAAAAAATATTTGCTGAGATTTCT
Organism: Spermophilus citellus; assembly: GCF_964194105.1. Taxonomy (NCBI): domain Eukaryota; kingdom Metazoa; phylum Chordata; class Mammalia; order Rodentia; family Sciuridae; genus Spermophilus; species Spermophilus citellus. The sequence goes on along the minus strand of NW_027673025.1, from coordinate 305,432 downwards.
GGAGATTCGTAATTTTGCAAAGCCTGGCAACCCCTTTCCATTGAAGTGTTTTTCGCCAGTCACTGCTTAGGGCTACATCAAGAGGAAACAAAACATAGAGATAGAACGTGAAACTACTTTATTGTGTCAAGTTTCAAGAAGCTAGCACAAACCGTGTTGGATTTAGAGTTCCAAATACATCTATCAATATAGGAGAAAACAGAGTGAAACCTAAAAATTCAAACTGTTACTGGAAACGAACGCTTCAACATAGAAGAACGAAATCTGGGGAACCAAGTCTCCTTAGTGTACTGATCATTACCTGAAAGTATCATCCAGTTTGGGTGAAAAAATATTTGCTGAGATTTCTGGAGATTCATCATTTTGGGAAGCCAGGCAACCATTTCCATGAAAGTGTTTCTTGCCAGTCACTGCTTAGGGCTACATCAAGAGGAAACAAAACATAGATATAGAACGTGAAACTACTTTATTGTGTCAAGTTTCAAGAAGCTAGCACAAACCGTGTTGGATTTAGAGTTCCAAATACATCTATCAATATAGGAGAAAACAGAGTGAAACCTAAAAATTCAAACTGTTACTGGAAACGAACGCTTCAACATAGAAATTCGAAATTTGGGGAACCAAGTCACCTTAGTGTACTGATCATTACCTGAAAGTATCATCCAGTTTGGGTGAAAAAATATTTGCTGAGATTTCTGGAGATTCGTCATTTTGGGAAGCCTGGCAACCCCTTTCCATGAAAGTGTTTCTCGCCAGTCACTGCTTAGGGCTACATCAAGAGGAAACAAAACATAGAGATATAACGTGAAACTACTTTATCGTTTCAAGTTTCAAGAAGCTAGCACAAACAGTGTTGGATTTAGAGTTCCAAATACATCTATCAATATAGGAGAAAACAGAGTGAAACCTAAAAAATCAAACTGTTACTGGAAACGAACGCTTCAACATACAAGAACGAAATCTGGGGAACCAAGTCGCCTTAGTGTACTGCTCATTACCTGAAAGTATCATCCATTTGGGTTAAAAAATATTTGCTGAGATTTCTGGAGATTCGTAATTTTGGGAAGCCTGGCAACCCCTTTCCATGAAAGTGTTTCTCGCCAGTCACTGCTTAGGGCTACATCAAGAGGAAACAAAACATAGAGATAGAACGTGAAACTACTTTATTGTGTCAAGTTTCAAGAAGCTAGCACAAACCGTGTTGGATTTAGAGTTCCAAATACATCTATCCATATAGGAGAAAACAGAGTGAAACCTAAAAATTCAAACTGTTACTGGAAACGAACGCTTCATCATAGAAGAACGAAATTTGGGGAACCAAGTAACCTTAGTGTACTGATCATTACCTGAAAGTATCATCCAGTTTGGGTGAAAAAATATTTGCTGAGATTTCTGGAGATTCGTAATTTTGGGAAGCGTGGCAACCCCTTTCCATGAAAGTGTTTCTCGCCAGTCACTGCTTAGGGCTACATCATCAGGAAACAAAACATAGAGATAGAACGTGAAAGTACTTTATTGTGTCAAGTTTCAAGAAGCTAGCACAAACCGTGTTGGATTTAGAGTTCCAAATACATCTATCAATATAGGAGAAAACAGAGTGAAACCTAAAAATTCAAACTGTTACTGGAAACGAACGCTTCAACATAGAAGAACGAAATCTGGGGAACCAAGTCGCCTTAGTGTACTGATCATTACCTGAAAGTATCATCCATTTTGGGTGAAAAAATATTTGCTGAGATTTCTGGAGATTCGTAATTTTGGGAAGCCTGGCAACCCCTTTCCATGAAAGTGTTTCTCGCCAGTCACTGCTTAGGGCTACATCAAGAGGAAACAAAACATAGAGATAGAACGTGAAAGTACTTTATTGTGTCAAGTTTCAAGAAGCTAGCACAAACCGTGTTGGATTTAGAGTTCCAAATACATCTATCAATATAGGAGAAAACAGAGTGAAACCTAAAAATTCAAACTGTTACTGGAAACGAACGCTTCAAAATAGAAGACCGAAATCTGGGGAACCAAGTCGCCTTAGTGTACTGATCATTACCAGAAAGTATCATCCAGTTTGTGTGAAAAAATATTTGCTGAGATTTCTGGAGATTCGTAATTTTGGGAAGCCTGGCAACACCTTTCCATGAAAGTGTTTCTCGCCAGTCACTGCTTAGGGCTACATCAAGAGGAAACAAAACATAGAGATAGAAGGTGAAAGTACTTTATTGTGTCAAGTTTCAAGAAGCTAGCACAAACCGTGTTGGATTTAGAGTTCCAAATACATCTATCAATATAGGAGAAAACAGAGTGAAACCTAAAAATTCAAACTGTTACTGGAAACGAACGCTTCATCATAGAAAAACGAAATTTGGGGAACCAAGTCGCCTTAGTGTACTGATCATTACCTGAAAGTATCATCCAGTTTGGGTGAAAAAATATTTGCTGAGATTTCTGTAGATTCGTAATTTTGGGAAGCTTGGCAACCCCTTTCCATGAAAGTGTTTCTCGCCAGTCACTGCTGAGGGCTTCATCATCAGGAAAAAAAACATAGAGATAGATCGTGAAACTACTTTATTGTGTCAAGTTTCAAGAAGCTAGCACAAACCGTGTTGGATTTAGAGTTCCAAATACATCTATCAATATAGGAGAAAACAGAGTGAAACCTAAAAATTCAAACTGTTACTGGAAACGAACGCTTCAACATAGAAGAACGAAATCTGGGGAACCAAGTCGCCTTAGTGTACTGCTCATTACCTGAAAGTATCATCCATTTTGGGTGAAAATATATTTGCTGAGATTTCTGGAGATTCGTAATTTTGGGAAGCCTGGCAACCCCTTTCCATGAAAGTGTTTCTCGCCAGTCACTGCTTAGGGCTACATCAAGAGGAAACAAAACATAGAGATAGAACGTGAAACTACTTTATTGTGTCAAGTTTCAAGAAGCTAGCACAAACCGTGTTGGATTTAGAGTTCCAAATACATCTATCAATATAGGAGAAAACAGAGTGAAACCTAAAAATTCAAACTGTTACTGGAAACGAACGCTTCATCATAGAAGAACGAAATTTGGGGAACCAAGTCGCCTTAGTGTACTGATCATTACCTGAAAGTATCATCCAGTTTGGGTGAAAAAATATTTGCTGAGATTTCTGTAGATTCGTAATTTTGGGAAACTTGGCAACCCCTTTCCATGAAAGTGTTTCTCGCCAGTCACTGCTTAGGGCTACATCATCAGGAAACAAAACATAGAGATAGAACTTGAAACTACTTTATTGTGTCAAGTTTCAAGAAGCTAGCACAAACCGTGTTGGATTTAGAGTTCCAAATACATCTATCAATATAGGAGAAAACAGAGTGAAACCTAAAAATTCAAACTGTTACTGGAAACGAACGCTTCAACATAGAAGAACGAAATCTGAAGAACCAAGTTGCCTTAGTGAACTGCTCATTACCTGAAAGTATCATCCATTTTGGGTGAAAAAATATTTGCTGAGATTTCTGGAGATTCGTAATTTTGCAAAGCCTGGCAACCCCTTTCCATGAAAGTGTTTCTCGCCAGTCACTGCTTAGGGCTACATCAAGAGGAAACAAAACATAGAGATAGAACGTGAAACTACTTTATTGTGTCAAGTTTCAAGAAGCTAGCACAAACCGTGTTGGATTTAGAGTTCCAAATACATCTATCAATATAGGAGAAAACAGAGTGAAACCTAAAAATTCAAACTGTTACTGGAAACGAACGCTTCAACATAGAAGACCGAAATCTGGGGAACCAAGTCGCCTTAGTGTACTGATCATTACCTGAAAGTATCATCCAGTTTGGGTGAAAAAATATTTGCTGAGATTTCTGGAGATTCGTAATTTTGGGAAGCCTGGCAACCCCTTTCAATGAAAGTGTTTCTCGCCAGTCACTGCTTAGGGCTACATCAAGAGCAAATAAAACATAGAGATAGAAGGTGAAACTACTTTATTGTGTCAAGTTTCAAGAAGCTAGCACAAACCGTGTTGGATTTAGAGTTCCAAATACATCTATCAATATAGGAGAAAACAGAGTGAAACCTAAAAATTCAAACTGTTACTGGAAATGAACGCTTCAACATAGAATAACGAAATTTGGGGAACCATGTCGCCTTTGTGTACTGATCATTACCTGAAAGTATCATCCAGTTTGGGTGAAAAAATATTTGCTGAGATTTCTGGAGATTCGTAATTTTGCAAAGCCTGGCAACCCCTTTCCATTGAAGTGTTTTTCGCCAGTCACTGCTTAGGGCTACATCAAGAGGAAACAAAACATAGAGATAGAACGTGAAACTACTTTATTGTGTCAAGTTTCAAGAAGCTAGCACAAACCGTGTTGGATTTAGAGTTCCAAATACATCTATCAATATAGGAGAAAACAGAGTGAAACCTAAAAATTCAAACTGTTACTGGAAACGAACGCTTCAACATAGAAGAACGAAATCTGAAGAACCAAGTTGCCTTAGTGAACTGCTCATTACCTGAAAGTATCATCCATTTTGGGTGAAAAAATATTTGCTGAGATTTCTGGAGATTCGTAATTTTGGGAAGCCTGGCAACCCCTTTCCATGAAAGTGTTTCTCGCCAGTCACTGCTTAGGGCTACATCAAGAGGAAACAAAACATAGAGATAGAACGTGAAAGTACTTTATTGTGTCAAGTTTCAAGAAGCTAGCACAAACCGTGTTGGATTTAGAGTTCCAAATACATCTATCAATATAGGAGAAAACAGAGTGAAACCTAAAAATTCAAACTGTTACTGGAAACGAACGCTTCAACATAGAAGACCGAAATCTGGGGAACCAAGTCGCCTTAGTGTACTGATCATTACCTGAAAGTATCATCCAGTTTGGGTGAAAAAATATTTGCTGAGATTTCTGGAGATTCGTAATTTTGGGAAGCCTGGCAACCCCTTTCCATGAAAGTGTTTCTCGCCAGTCACTGCTTAGGGCTACATCAAGAGCAAATAAAACATAGAGATAGAAGGTGAAACTACTTTATTGTGTCAAGTTTCAAGAAGCTAGCAGAAACCGTGTTGGATTTAGAGTTCCAAATACATCTATCAATATAGGAGAAAACAGAGTGAAACCTAAAAATTCAAACTGTTACTGGAAATGAACGCTTCAACATAGAATAACGAAATTTGGGGAACCATGTCGCCTTTGTGTACTGATCATTACCTGAAAGTATCATCCAGTTTGGGTGAAAAAATATTTGCTGAGATTTCTGGAGATTCGTAATTTTGCAAAGCCTGGCAACCCCTTTCCATTGAAGTGTTTTTCGCCAGTCACTGCTTAGGGCTACATCAAGAGGAAACAAAACATAGAGATAGAACGTGAAACTACTTTATTGTGTCAAGTTTCAAGAAGCTAGCACAAACCGTGTTGGATTTAGAGTTCCAAATACATCTATCAATATAGGAGAAAACAGAGTGAAACCTAAAAATTCAAACTGTTACTGGAAACGAACGCTTCAACATAGAAGAACGAAATTTGGGGAACCAAGTCGCCTTAGTGTACTGATCATTACCTGAAAGTATCATCCAGTTTGGGTGAAAAAATATTTGCTGAGATTTCTGTAGATTCGTAATTTTTGGAAGCTTGGCAACCCCTTTCCATGAAAGTGTTTCTAGCCAGTCACTGCTTAGGGCTACATCAAGAGGAAACAAAACATAGAGATAGAAGGTGAAACTACTTTATTGTGTCAAGTTTCAAGAAGCTAGCACAAACCGTGTTGGATTTAGAGTTCCAAATACATCTATGAATATAGGAGAAAACAGAGTGAAACCTAAAAATTCAAACTGTTACTGGAAACGAACGCTTCAACATAGAAGAACGAAATTTGGGGAACCAAGTCGCCTTAGTGTACTGATCATTACCTGAAAGTATCATCCAGTTTGGGTGAAAAAATATTTGCTGAGATTTCTGGAGATTCGTCATTTTGGGAAGCTTGGCAACCCCTTTCCATGAAAGTGTTTCTCGCCAGTCACTGCTTAGGGCTACATCATCAGGAAACAAAACATAGAGATAGAACTTGAAACTACTTTATTGTGTCAAGTTTCAAGAAGCTAGCACAAACGGTGTTGGATTTAGAGTTCCAAATACATCTATCAATATAGGAGAAAAGAGAGTGAAACCTAAAAATTCAAACTGTTACTGGAAACGAACGCTTCAACATAGAAGAACGAAATCTGGGGAACCAAGTTGCCTTAGTGAACTGCTCAATACCTGAAAGTATCATCCATTTTGGGTGAAAAAATATTTGCTGAGATTTCTGGAGATTCGTAATTTTGGGAATCCTGGCAACCCCTTTCCATGAAAGTGTTTCTCGCCAGTCACTGCTTAGGGCTACATCAAGAGGAAACAAAACATAGAGATAGAACGTGAAACTACTTTATTGTGTCAAGTTTCAAGAAGCTAGCACAAACCGTGTTGGATTTAGAGTTCCAAATACATCTATCAATATAGGAGAAAACAGAGTGAAACCTAAAAATTCAAACTGTTACTGGAAACGAACGCTTCAACATAGAAGACCGAAATCTGGGGAACCAAGTCGCCTTAGTGTACTGATCATTACCTGAAAGTATCATCCAGTTTGGGTGAAAAAATATTTGCTGAGATTTCTGGAGATTCGTAATTTTGGGAAGCCTGGCAACCCCTTTCCATGAAAGTGTTTCTCGCCAGTTACTGCTTAGGGCTACATCAAGAGGAAACAAAACATAGAGATAGAAGGTGAAACTACTTTATTGTGTCAAGTTTCAAGAAGCTAGCACAAACCGTGTTGGATTTAGAGTTCCAAATACATCTATCAATATAGGAGAAAACAGAGTGAAACCTAAAAATTCAAACTGTTACTGGAAACGAACGCTTCAACATAGAAGACCGAAATCTGGGGAACCAAGTCGCCTTAGTGTACTGATCATTACCTGAAAGTATCATCCAGTTTGGGTGAAAAAATATTTGCTGAGATTTCTGGAGATTCGTAATTTTGGGAAGCCTGGCAACCCCTTTCCATGAAAGTGTTTCTCGCCAGTCACTGCTTAGGGCTACATCAAGAGCAAATAAAACATAGAGATAGAAGGTGAAACTACTTTATTGTGTCAAGTTTCAAGAAGCTAGCAGAAACCGTGTTGGATTTAGAGTTCCAAATACATCTATCAATATAGGAGAAAACAGAGTGAAACCTAAAAATTCAAACTGTTACTGGAAATGAACGCTTCAACATAGAATAACGAAATTTGGGGAACCATGTCGCCTTTGTGTACTGATCATTACCTGAAAGTATCATCCAGTTTGGGTGAAAAAATATTTGCTGAGATTTCTGGAGATTCGTAATTTTGCAAAGCCTGGCAACCCCTTTCCATTGAAGTGTTTTTCGCCAGTCACTGCTTAGGGCTACATCAAGAGGAAACAAAACATAGAGATAGAACGTGAAACTACTTTATTGTGTCAAGTTTCAAGAAGCTAGCACAAACCGTGTTGGATTTAGAGTTCCAAATACATCTATCAATATAGGAGAAAACAGAGTGAAACCTAAAAATTCAAACTGTTACTGGAAACGAACGCTTCAACATAGAAGAACGAAATTTGGGGAACCAAGTCGCCTTAGTGTACTGATCATTACCTGAAAGTATCATCCAGTTTGGGTGAAAAAATATTTGCTGAGATTTCTGTAGATTCGTAATTTTTGGAAGCTTGGCAACCCCTTTCCATGAAAGTGTTTCTAGCCAGTCACTGCTTAGGGCTACATCAAGAGGAAACAAAACATAGAGATAGAAGGTGAAACTACTTTATTGTGTCAAGTTTCAAGAAGCTAGCACAAACCGTGTTGGATTTAGAGTTCCAAATACATCTATGAATATAGGAGAAAACAGAGTGAAACCTAAAAATTCAAACTGTTACTGGAAACGAACGCTTCAACATAGAAGAACGAAATTTGGGGAACCAAGTCGCCTTAGTGTACTGATCATTACCTGAAAGTATCATCCAGTTTGGGTGAAAAAATATTTGCTGAGATTTCTGGAGATTCGTCATTTTGGGAAGCTTGGCAACCCCTTTCCATGAAAGTGTTTCTCGCCAGTCACTGCTTAGGGCTACATCATCAGGAAACAAAACATAGAGATAGAACTTGAAACTACTTTATTGTGTCAAGTTTCAAGAAGCTAGCACAAACGGTGTTGGATTTAGAGTTCCAAATACATCTATCAATATAGGAGAAAAGAGAGTGAAACCTAAAAATTCAAACTGTTACTGGAAACGAACGCTTCAACATAGAAGAACGAAATCTGGGGAACCAAGTTGCCTTAGTGAACTGCTCAATACCTGAAAGTATCATCCATTTTGGGTGAAAAAATATTTGCTGAGATTTCTGGAGATTCGTAATTTTGGGAAGCCTGGCAATCCCTTTCCATGAAAGTGTTTCTCGCCAGTCACTGCTTAGGGCTACATCAAGAGGAAACAAAACATAGAGATAGAACGTGAAACTACTTTATTGTGTCAAGTTTCAAGAAGCTAGCACAAACCGTGTTGGATTTAGAGTTCCAAATACATCTATCAATATAGGAGAAAACAGAGTGAAACCTAAAAATTCAAACTGTTACTGGAAACGAACGCTTCAACATAGAAGACCGAAATCTGGGGAACCAAGTCGCCTTAGTGTACTGATCATTACCTGAAAGTATCATCCAGTTTGGGTGAAAAAATATTTGCTGAGATTTCTGGAGATTCGTAATTTTGGGAAGCCTGGCAACCCCTTTCCATGAAAGTGTTTCTCGCCAGTTACTGCTTAGGGCTACATCAAGAGGAAACAAAACATAGAGATAGAAGGTGAAACTACTTTATTGTGTCAAGTTTCAAGAAGCTAGCACAAACCGTGTTGGATTTAGAGTTCCAAATACATCTATCAATATAGGAGAAAACAGAGTGAAACCTAAAAATTCAAACTGTTACTGGAAATGAACGCTTCAACATAGAATAACGAAATTTGGGGAACCATGTCGCCTTTGTGTACTGATCATTACCTGAAAGTATCATCCAGTTTGGGTGAAAAAATATTTGCTGAGATTTCTGGAGATTCGTAATTTTGCGAAGCCTGGCAACCCCTTTCCATTGAAGTGTTTCTCGCCAGTCACTGCTTAGGGCTACATCAAGAGGAAACAAAACATAGAGATAGAAGGTGAAACTACTTTATTGTGTCAAGTTTCAAGAAGCTAGCACAAACCGTGTTGGATTTAGAGTTCCAAATACATCTATCAATATAGGAGAAAACAGAGTGAAACCTAAATATTCAAACTGTTACTGGAAACGAACGCTTCAACATAGAAGAACGAAATTTGGGGAACCAAGTCGCCTTAGTGTACTGATCATTACCTGAAAGTATCATCCAGTTTGGGTGAAAAAATATTTGCTGAGATTTCTGGAGATTCGTAATTTTTGGAAGCTTGGCAACCCCTTTCCATGAAAGTGTTTCTAGCCAGTCACTGCTTAGGGCTACATCAAGAGGAAACAAAACATAGAGATATAACGTGAAACTACTTTATTGTTTCAAGTTTCAAGAAGCTAGCACAAACCGTGTTGGATTTAGAGTTCCAAATACATCTATCAATATAGGAGAAAACAGAGTGAAACCTAAAAATTCAAACTGTTACTGGAAACGAACGCTTCAACATAGAAGAACGAAATTTGGGGAACCAAGTCGCCTTAGTGTACTGATCATTACCTGAAAGTATCATCCAGTTTGGGTGAAAAAATATTTGCTGAGATTTCTGGAGATTCATCATTTTGGGAAGCCTGGCAACCCCTTTCCATGAAAGTGTTTATTGCCAGTCACTGCTTAGGGCTACATCAAGAGGAAACAAAACATAGAGATAGAACGTGAAACTACTTTATTGTGTCAAGTTTCAAGAAGCTAGCACAAACCGTGTTGGATTTAGAGTTCCAAATACATCTATCAATATAGGAGAAAACAGAGTGAAACCTAAAAATTCAAACTGTTACTGGAAACGAACGCTTCAACATAGAAGAACGAAATTTGGGGAACCAAGTCACCTTAGTGTACTGATCATTACCTGAAAGTATCATCCAATTTGGGTGAAAAAATATTTGCTGAGATTTCTGGAGATTCGTCATTTTGGGAAGCCTGGCAACCCCTTTCCATGAAAGTGTTTCTCGCCAGTCACTGCTTAGGGCTACATCAAGAGGAAACTAAACATAGAGATATAACGTGAAACTACTTTATTGTTTCAAGTTTCAAGAAGCTAGCACAAACAGTGTTGGATTTAGAGTTCCAAATACATCTATCAGTATAGGAGAAAACAGAGTGAAACCTAAAAAATCAAACTGTTACTGGAAACGAACGCTTCAACATACAAGAACGAAATCTGGAGAACCAAGTTGCCTTAGTGTACTGCTCATTACCTGAAAGTATCATCCATTTTGGGTGAAAAAATATTTGCTGAGATTTCTGGAGATTCGTAATTTTGGGAAGCCTGGCAACCCCTTTCCATGAAAGTGTTTCTCGCCAGTCACTGCTTAGGGCTACATCAAGAGGAAACAAAACATAGAGATAGAACGTGAAACTACTTTATTGTGTCAAGTTTCAAGAAGCTAGCACAAACCGTGTTGGATTTAGAGTTCCAAATACATCTATCAATATAGGAGAAAACAGAGTGAAACCTAAAATTTCAAACTGTTACTGGAAACGAACGCTTCAACATAGAAGAACGAAATTTGGGGAACCAAGTCGCCTTAGTGTACTGATCATTACCTGAAAGTATCATCCAGTTTGGGTGAAAAAATATTTGCTGAGATTTCTGGAGATTCATCATTTTGGGAAGCCTGGCAACCCCTTTCCATGAAAGTGTTTCTTGCCAGTCACTGCTTAGGGCTACATCAAGAGGAAACAAAACATAGAGATAGAACGTGAAACTACTTTATTGTGACAAGTTTCAAGAAGCTAGCAAAAACCGTGTTGGATTTAGAGTTCCAAATACATCTATCAATATAGGAGAAAACAGAGTGAAACCTAAAAATTCAAACTGTTACTGGAAACGAACGCTTCAACATAGAAGAACGAAATTTGGGGAACCAAGTCACCTTAGTGTACTGATCATTACCTGAAAGTATCATCCAATTTGGGTGAAAAAGTATTTGCTGAGATTTCTGGAGATTCGTCATTTTGGGAAGCCTGGCAACCCCTTTCCATGAAAGTGTTTCTCGCCAGTCACTGCTTAGGGCTACATCAAGAGGAAACAAAACATAGAGATATAATGTGAAACTACTTTATTGTTTCAAGTTTCAAGAAGCTAGCAAAAACAGTGTTGGATTTAGAGTTCCAAATACATCTATCAATATAGGAGAAAACAGAGTGAAACCTAAAAAATCAAACTGTTACTGGAAACGAACGCTTCAACATACAAGAACGAAATCTGGGGAACCAAGTCGCCTTAGTGTACTGCTCATTACCTGAAAGTATCATCCATTTTGGGTGAAAAAATATTTGCTGAGATTTCTGGAGATTCGTAATTTTGGGAAGCCTGGCAACCCCTTTCCATGAAAGTGTTTCTCGCCAGTCACTGCTTAGGGCTACATCAAGAGGAAACAAAACATAGAGATAGAACGTGAAACTACTTTATTGTGTCAAGTTTCAAGAAGCTAGCACAAACCGTGTTGGATTTAGAGTTCCAAATACATCTATCCATATAGGAGAAAACAGAGTGAAACCTAAAAATTCAAACTGTTACTGGAAACGAACGCTTCATCATAGAAGAACGAAATTTGGGGAACCAAGTCGCCTTAGTGTACTGATCATTACCTGAAAGTATCATCCAGTTTGGGTGAAAAAATATTTGCTGAGATTTCTGGAGATTCGTAATTTTGGAGAGCGTGGCAACCCCTTTCCATGAAAGTGTTTCTCGCCAGTCACTGCTTAGGGCTACATCATCAGGAAACAAAACATAGAGATAGAACGTGAAAGTACTTTATTGTGTCAAGTTTCAAGAAGCTAGCACAAACCGTGTTGGATTTAGAGTTCCAAATACATCTATCAATATAGGAGAAAACAGAGTGAAACCTAAAAATTCAAACTGTTACTGGAAACGAACGCTTCAAAATAGAAAACCGAAATCTGGGGAACCAAGTCGCCTTAGTGTACTGATCATTACCTGAAAGTATCATCCAGTTTGGGTAAAAAAATATTTGCTGAGATTTCTGGAGATTCGTAATTTTGCAAAGCCTGGCAATCCCTTTCCATGAAAGTGTTTCTCGCCAGTCACTGATTAGGGCTACATCAAGAGGAAACAAAACATAGAGATAGAAGGTGAAACTACTTTATTGTGTCAAGTTTCAAGAAGCTAGCACAAACCGTGTTGGATTTAGAGTTCCAAATACATCTATGAATATAGGAGAAAACAGAGTGAAACCTAAAAATTCAAACTGTTACTGGAAACGAACGCTTCAACATAGAAGAACGAAATTTGGGGAACCAAGTTGCCTTAGTGTACTGATCATTACCTGAAAGTATCATCCAGTTTGGGTGAAAAAATATTTGCTGAGATTTCTGTAGATTCGTAATTTTGGGAAGCTTGGCAACCCCTTTCCATGAAAGTGTTTCTCGCCAGTCACTGCTTAGGGCTACATCATCAGGAAACAAAACATAGAGATAGAACTTGAAACTACTTAATTGTGTAAAGTTTCAAGAAGCTAGCACAAACCGTGTTGGATTTAGAGTTCCAAATACATCTATCAATATAGGAGAAAACAGAGTGAAACCTAAAAATTCAAACTGTTACTGGAAACGAACGCTTCAACATAGAAGACCGAAATCTGGGGAACCAAGTCGCCTTAGTGTACTGATCATTACCTGAAAGTATCATCCAGTTTGGGTGAAAAAATATTTGCTGAGATTTCTGGAGATTCGTAATTTTGGGAAGCCTGGCAACCCCTTTCCATGAAAGTGTTTCTCGCCAGTCACTGCTTAGGGCTACATCAAGAGGAAACAAAACATAGAGATAGAAGGTGAAACTACTTTATTGTGTCAAGTTTCAAGAAGCTAGCACAAACCGTGTTGGATTTAGAGTTCCAAATACATCTATCAATATAGGAGAAAACAGAGTGAAACCTAAAAATTCAAACTGTTACTGGAAATGAACGCTTCAACATAGAATAACGAAATTTGGGGAACCATGTCGCCTTTGTGTACTGATCATTACCTGAAAGTATCATCCAGTTTGGGTGAAAAAATATTTGCTGAGATTTCTGGAGATTCGTAATTTTGCAAAGCCTGGCAACCCCTTTCCATTGAAGTGTTTCTCGCCAGTCACTGCTTAGGGCTACATCAAGAGGAAACAAAACATAGAGATAGAAGGTGAAACTACTTTATTGTGTCAAGTTTCAAGAAGCTAGCACAAACCGTGTTGGATTTAGAGTTCCAAATACATCTATCAATATAGGAGAAAACAGAGTGAAACCTAAAAATTCAAACTGTTACTGGAAACGAACGCTTCAACATAGAAGAACGAAATTTGGGGAACCAAGTCGCCTTAGTGTACTGATCATTACCTGAAAGTATCATCCAGTTTGGGTGAAAAAATATTTGCTGAGATTTCTGGAGATTCGTAATTTTTGGAAGCTTGGCAACCCCTTTCCATGAAAGTGTTTCTAGCCAGTCACTGCTTAGGGCTACATCAAGAGGAAACAAAACATAGAGATAGAACGTGAAACTACTTTATTGTGTCAAGTTTCAAGAAGCTAGCACAAACCGTGTTGGATTTAGAGTTCCAAATACATCTATCAATATAGGAGAAAACAGAGTGAAACCTAAAAATTCAAACTGTTACTGGAAACGAACGCTTCAACATAGAAGAACGAAATTTGGGGAACCAAGTCGCCTTAGTGTACTGATCATTACCTGAAAGTATCATCCAGTTTGGGTGAAAAAATATTTGCTGAGATTTCTGGAGATTCATCATTTTGGGAAGCCTGGCAACCCCTTTCCATGAAAGTGTTTCTTGCCAGTCACTGCTTAGGGCTACATCAAGAGGAAACAAAACATAGAGATAGAACGTGAAACTACTTTATTGTGTCAAGTTTCAAGAAGCTAGCACAAACCGTGTTGGATTTAGAGTTCCAAATACATCTATCAATATAGGAGAAAACAGAGTGAAACCTAAAAATTCAAACTGTTACTGGAAACGAACGCTTCAACATAGAAGAACGAAATTTGGGGAACCAAGTCACCTTAGTGTACTGATCATTACCTGAAAGTATCATCCAGTTTGGGTGAAAAAATATTTGCTGAGATTTCTGGAGATTCGTCATTTTGGGAAGCCTGGCAACCCCTTTCCATGAAAGTGTTTCTCGCCAGTCACTGCTTAGTGCTACATCAAGAGGAAACAAAACATAGAGATATAACGTGAAACTACTTTATTGTTTCAAGTTTCAAGAAGCTAGCACAAACCGTGTTGGATTTAGAGTTCCAAATACATCTATCAATATAGGAGAAAACAGAGTGAAACCTAAAAAATCAAACTGTTACTGGAAACGAACGCTTCAACATACAAGAACGAAATCTGGGGAACCAAGTTGCCTTAGTGTACTGCTCATTACCTGAAAGTATCATCCATTTTGGGTGAAAAAATATTTGCTGAGATTTCTGGAGATTCGTAATTTTGGGAAGCCTGGCAACCCCTTTCCATGAAAGTGTTTCTCGCCAGTCACTGCTTAGGGCTACAAAAAGAGGAAACAAAACATAGAGATAGAACGTGAAACTACTTTATTGTGTCACGTTTCAAGTAGCTAGCACAAACCGTGTTGGATTTAGAGTTCCAAATACATCTATCAATATAGGAGAAAACAGAGTGAAACCTAAAAATTCAAACTGTTACTGGAAACGAACGCTTCAACATAGAATAACAAAATTTGGGGAACCAAGTCGCCTTAGTGTACTGATCATTACCTGAAAGTATCATCCAGTTTGGGTGAAAAAATATTTCCTGAGATTTCTGTAGATTCGTAATTTTGGGAAACTTGGCAACCCTTTTCCATGAAAGTGTTTCTCGCCAGTCACTGCTTAGGGCTACATCAAGAGGAAACAAAACATAGAGATAGAACGTGAAACTACTTTATTGTGTCAAGTTTCAAGAAGCTAGCACAAACCGTGTTGGATTTAGAGTTCCAAATACATCTATCAATATAGGAGAAAACAGAGTGAAACCTAAAAATTCAAACTGTTACTGGAAACGAACGCTTCAACATAGAATAACGAAATTTGGGGAACCAAGTCGACTTAGTGTACTGATCATTACCTGAAAGTATCATCCAGTTTGGGTAAAAAAATATTTGCTGAGATTTCTGGAGATTCGTAATTTCTCAAAGCCTGGCAACCCCTTTCCATGAAAGTGTTTCTCGCCAGTCACTGCTTAGGGCTACATCAAGAGGAAACAAAACATAGAGATAGAAGGTGAAACTACTTTATTGTGTCAAGTTTCAAGAAGCTAGCACAAACCGTGTTGGATTTAGAGTTCCAAATACATCTATGAATATAGGAGAAAACAGAGTGAAACCTAAAAATTCAAACTGTTACTGGAAACGAACGCTTCAACATAGAAGAACGAAATTTGGGGAACCAAGTCGCCTTAGTGTACTGATCATTACCTGAAAGTATCATCCAGTTTGGGTGAAAAAATATTTGCTGAGATTTCTGGAGATTCGTAATTTTGGGAAGCTTGGCAACCCCTTTCCATGAAAGTGTTTCTCGCCAGTCACTGCTTAGGGCTACATCAAGAGGAAACAAAACATAGAGATAGAAGGTGAAACTACTTTATTGTGTCAAGTTTCAAGAAGCTAGCACAAACCGTGTTGGATTTAGAGTTCCAAATACATCTATCAATATAGGAGAAAACAGAGTGAAACCTAAAAATTCAAACTGTTACTGGAAACGAACGCTTCAACATAGAAGAACGAAATCTGGGGAACCAAGTTGCCTTAGTGAACTGCTCATTACCTGAAAGTATCATCCATTTTGGGTGAAAAAATATTTGCTGAGATTTCTGGAGATTCGTAATTTTGGGAAGCTTGGCAACCCCTTTCCATGAAAGTGTTTCTCGCCAGTCACTGCTTAGGGCTACATCAAGAGGAAACCAAACATAGAGATAGAACGTGAAACTACTTTATTGTGTCAAGTTTCAAGAAGCTAGCACAAACCGTGTTGGATTTAGAGTTCCAAATACATCTATCAATATAGGAGAAAACAGAGTGAAACCTAAAAATTCAAACTGTTACTGGAAACGAACGCTTCAACATAGAAGACCGAAATCTGGGGAACCAAGTCGCCTTAGTGTGCTGACCATTACCTGAAAGTATCATCCAGTTTGGGTGAAAAAATATTTGCTGAGATTTCTGGAGATTCGTAATTTCTCAAAGCCTGGCAACCCCTTTCCATGAAAGTGTTTCTCGCCAGTCACTGCTTAGGGCTACATCAAGAGGAAACAAAACATAGAGATAGAAGGTGAAACTACTTTATTGTGTCAAGTTTCAAGAAGCTAGCACAAACCGTGTTGGATTTAGAGTTCCAAATACATCTATCAATATAGGAGAAAACAGAGTGAAACCTAAAAATTCAAACTGTTACTGGAAACGAACGCTTCAACATAGAAGAACGAAATTTGGGGAACCAAGTCGCCTTAGTGTACTGATCATTACCTGAAAGTATCATCCAGTTTGGGTGAAAAAATATTTGCTGAGATTTCTGGAGATTCGTAATTTTGGGAAGCTTGGCAACCCCTTTCCATGAAAGTGTTTCTCGCCAGTCACTGCTTAGGGCTACATCATCAGGAAACAAAACATAGAGATAGAACTTGAAACTACTTTATTGTGTCAAGTTTCAAGAAGCTAGCACAAACCGTGTTGGATTTAGAGTTCCAAATACATCTATCAATATAGGAGAAAACAGAGTGAAAACTAAAAATTCAAACTGTTACTGGAAACGAACGCTTCAACATAGAACACCGAAATCTGGGGAACCAAGTCGCCTTAGTGTGCTGACCATTACCTGAAAGTATCATCCAGTTTGGGTGAAAAAATATTTGCTGAGATTTCTGGAGATTCGTAATTTTGGGAAGCCTGGCAACCCCTTTCCATGAAAGTGTTTCTCGCCAGTCACTGCTTAGGGCTACATCAAGAGGAAACAAAACATAGAGATAGAACGTGAAACTACTTTATTGTGTCAAGTTTCAAGAAGCTAGCACAAACCGTGTTGGATTTAGAGTTCCAAATACATCTATCAATATAGGAGAAAACAGAGTGAAACCTAAAAATTCAAACTGTTACTGGAAATGAACGCTTCAACATATAATAACGAAATTTGGGGAACCATGTCGCCTTTGTGTACTGATCATTACCTGAAAGTATCATCCAGTTTGGGTGAAAAAATATTTGCTGAGATTTCTGGAGATTCGTAATTTTGCAAAGCCTGGGAACCCCTTTCCATTGAAGTGTTTCTCGCCAGTCACTGCTTAGGGCTACATCAAGAGGAAACAAAACATAGAGATAGAACGTGAAACTACTTTATTGTGTCAAGTTTCAAGAAGCTAGCACAAACCGTGTTGGATTTAGAGTTCCAAATACATCTATCAATATAGGAGAAAACAGAGTGAAACCTAAAAATTCAAACTGTTATTGGAAACGAACGCTTCAACATAGAAGAACGAAATTTGGGGAACCAAGTCGCCTTAGTGTACTGATCATTACCTGAAAGTATCATCCAGTTTGGGTGAAAAAATATTTGCTGAGATTTCTGGAGATTCGTAATTTTTGGAAGCTTGGCAACCCCTTTCCATGAAAGTGTTTCTAGCCAGTCACTGCTTAGGGCTACATCAAGAGGAAACAAAACATAGAGATAGAACGTGAAACTACTTTATTGTGTCAAGTTTCAAGAAGCTAGCACAAACCGTGTTGGATTTAGAGTTCCAAATACATCTATGAATATAGGAGAAAACAGAGTGAAACCTAAAAATTCAAACTGTTACTGGAAACGAACGCTTCAACATAGAAGAACGAAATTTGGGGAACCAAGTCGCCTTAGTGTACTGATCATTACCTGAAAGTATCATCCAGTTTGGGTGAAAAAATATTTGCTGAGATTTCTGGAGATTCATCATTTTGGGAAGCCTGGCAACCCCTTTCCATGAAAGTGTTTCTTGCCAGTCACTGCTTAGGGCTACATCAAGAGGAAAGAAAACATAGAGATAGAACGTGAAACTACTTTATTGTGTCAAGTTTCAAGAAGCTAGCACAAACCGTGTTGGATTTAGAGTTCCAAATACATCTATCAATATAGGAGAAAACAGAGTGAAACCTAAAAATTCAAACTGTTACTGGAAACGAACGCTTCAACATAGAAGAACGAAATTTGGGGAACCAAGTCACCTTAGTGTACTGATCATTACCTGAAAGTATCATCCAGTTTGGGTAAAAAAATATTTGCTGAGATTTCTGGAGATTCGTAATTTCTCAAAGCCTGGCAACCCCTTTCCATGAAAGTGTTTCTCGCCAGTCACTGCTTAGGGCTACATCAAGAGGAAACAAAACATAGAGATAGAACGTGAAACTACTTTATTGTGTCAAGTTTCAAGAAGCTAGCACAAACCGTGTTGGATTTAGAGTTCCAAATACATCTATGAATATAGGAGAATACAGAGTGAAACCTAAAAATTCAAACTGTTACTGGAAACGAACGCTTCAACATAGAAGAAGGAAATTTGGGGAACCAAGTCGCCTTAGTGTACTGATCATTACCTGAAAGTATCATCCAGTTTGGGTGAAAAAATATTTGCTGAGATTTCTGGAGATTCGTAATTTTGGGAAGCTTGGCAACCCCTTTCCATGAAAGTGTTTCTCGCCAGTCACTGCTTAGGGCTACATCATCAGGAAACAAAACATAGAGATAGAACTTGAAACTACTTTATTGTGTCAAGTTTCAAGAAGCTAGCACAAACCGTGTTGGATTTAGAGTTCCAAATACATCTATCAATATAGGAGAAAACAGAGTGAAACCTAAAAATTCAAACTGTTACTGGAAACGAACGCTTCAACATAGAAGAACGAAATCTGGGGAACCAAGTTGCCTTAGTGAACTGCTCATTACCTGAAAGTATCATCCATTTTGGGTGAAAAAATATTTGCTGAGATTTCTGGAGATTCGTAATTTTGGGAAGCCTGGCAACCCCTTTCCATGAAAGTGTTTCTCGCCAGTCACTGCTTAGGGCTACATCAAGAGGAAACAAAACATAGAGATAGAACGTGAAACTACTTTATTGTGTCAAGTTTCAAGAAGTTAGCACAAACCGTGTTGGATTTAGAGTTCCAAATACATCTATCAATATAGGAGAAAACAGAGTGAAACCTAAAAATTCAAACTGTTACTGGAAACGAACGCTTCAACATAGAAGACCGAAATCTGGGGAACCAAGTCGCCTTAGTGTACTGATCATTACCTGAAAGTATCATCCAGTTTGGGTGAAAAAATATTTGCTGAGATTTCTGGAGATTCGTAATTTTGGGAAGCCTGGCAACCCCTTTCCATGAAAGTGTTTCTCGCCAGTCACTGCTTAGGGCTACATCAAGAGGAAACAAAACATAGAGATAGAAGGTGAAACTACTTTATTGTGTCAAGTTTCAAGAAGCTAGCACAAACCGTGTTGGATTTAGAGTTCCAAATACATCTATCAATATAGGAGAAAACAGAGTGAAACCTAAAAATTCAAACTGTTACTGGAAATGAACGCTTCAACATAGAATAACGAAATTTGGGGAAACATGTCGCCTTTGTGTACTGATCATTACCTGAAAGTATCATCCAGTTTGGGTGAAAAAATATTTGCTGAGATTTCTGGAGATTCGTAATTTTGCAAAGCCTGGCAACCCCTTTCCATTGAAGTGTTTCTCGCCAGTCACTGCTTAGGGCTACATCAAGAGGAAACAAAACATAGAGATAGAACGTGAAACTACTTTATTGTGTCAAGTTTCAAGAAGCTAGCACAAACCGTGTTGGATTTAGAGTTCCAAATACATCTATCAATATAGGAGAAAACAGAGTGAAACCTAAAAATTCAAACTGTTACTGGAAACGAACGCTTCAACATAGAAGAACGAAATTTGGGGAACCAAGTCGCCTTAGTGTACTGATCATTACCTGAAAGTATCATCCAGTTTGGGTGAAAAAATATTTGCTGAGATTTCTGGAGATTCGTAATTTTTGGAAGCTTGGCAACCCCTTTCCATGAAATTGTTTCTAGCCAGTCACTGCTTAGGGCTACATCAAGAGGAAACAAAACATAGAGATAGAAGGTGAAACTACTTTATTGTGTCAAGTTTCAAGAAGCTAGCACAAACCGTGTTGGATTTAGAGTTCCAAATACATCTATCAATATAGGAGAAAACAGAGTGAAACCTAAAAATTCAAACTGTTACTGGAAACGAACGCTTCAACATAGAAGAACGAAATTTGGGGAACCAAGTCACCTTAGTGTACTGATCATTACCTGAAAGTATCATCCAGTTTGGGTGAAAAAATATTTGCTGAGATTTCTGGAGATTCGTCATTTTGGGAAGCCTGGCAACCCCTTTCCATGAAAGTGTTTCTCGCCAGTCACTGCTTAGGGCTACATCAAGAGGAAACAAAACATAGAGATATAACGTGAAACTACTTTATTGTTTCAAGTTTCAAGAAGCTAGCACAAACAGTGTTGGATTTAGAGTTCCAAATACATCTATCAATATAGGAGAAAACAGAGTGAAACCTAAAAAATCAAACTGTTACTGGAAACGAACGCTTCAACATACAAGAACGAAATCTGGGGAACCAAGTTGCCTTAGTGTACTGCTCATTACCTGAAAGTATCATCCATTTTGGGTGAAAAAATATTTGCTGAGATTTCTGGAGATTCGAAATTTTGGGAAGCCTGGCAACCCCTTTCCATGAAAGTGTTTCTCGCCAGTCACTGCTTAGGGCTACATCAAGAGGAAACAAAACATAGAGATAGAACGTGAAACTACTTTATTGTGTCAAGTTTCAAGAAGCTAGCACAAACCGTGTTGGATTTAGAGTTCCAAATACATCTATCCATATAGGAGAAAACAGAGTGAAACCTAAAAATTCAAACTGTTACTGGAAACGAACGCTTCATCATAGAAGAACGAAATTTGGGGAACCAAGTCGCCTTAGTGTACTGATCATTACCTGAAAGTATCATCCAGTTTGGGTGAAAAAATATTTGCTGAGATTTCTGGAGATTCGTAATTTTGGGAAGCGTGGCAACCCCTTTCCATGAAAGTGTTTCTCGCCAGTCACTGCTTAGGGCTACATCATCAGGAAACAAAACATAGAGATAGAACGTGAAAGTACTTTATTATGTCAAGTTTCAAGAAGCTAGCACAAACCGTGTTGGATTTAGAGTTCCAAATACATCTATCAATATAGGAGAAAACAGAGTGAAACCTAAAAATTCAAACTGTTACTGGAAACGAACGCTTCAAAATAGAAGACCGAAATCTGGGGAACCAAGTCGCCTTAGTGTACTGATCATTACCTGAAAGTATCATCCAGTTTGGGTGAAAAAATATTTGCTGAGATTTCTGGAGATTCGTAATTTTGCAAAGCCTGGCAACCCCTTTCCATGAAAGTGTTTCTCGCCAGTCACTGCTTAGGGCTACATCAAGAGGAAACAAAACATAGAGATAGAACGTGAAACTACTTTATTGTGTCAAGTTTCAAGAAGCTAGCACAAACCGTGTTGGATTTAGAGTTCCAAATACATCTATCAATATAGGAGAAAACAGAGTGAAACCTAAAAATTCAAACTGTTACTGGAAACGAACGCTTCAACATAGAATAACGAAATTTGGGGAACCAAGTCGCCTTAGTGTACTGATCATTACCTGAAAGTATCATCCAGTTTGGGTAAAAAAATATTTGCTGAGA
The DNA here is from genome assembly GCF_964194105.1 of Spermophilus citellus. Taxonomy (NCBI): domain Eukaryota; kingdom Metazoa; phylum Chordata; class Mammalia; order Rodentia; family Sciuridae; genus Spermophilus; species Spermophilus citellus. Next base: position 283,452 of record NW_027673025.1, on the reverse strand, counting down.
TTTCTGGAGATTCGTAATTTTGCAAAGCCTGGCAACCCCTTTCCATGAAAGTGTTTCTCGCCAGTCACTGCTTAGGGCTACATCAAGAGGAAACAAAACATAGAGATAGAAGGTGAAACTACTTTATTGTGTCAAGTTTCAAGAAGCTAGCACAAACCGTGTTGGATTTAGAGTTCCAAATACATCTATGAATATAGGAGAAAACAGAGTGAAACCTAAAAATTCAAACTGTTACTGGAAACGAACGCTTCAACATAGAAGAACGAAATTTGGGGAACCAAGTCGCCTTAGTGTACTGATCATTACCTGAAAGTATCATCCAGTTTGGGTGAAAAAATATTTGCTGAGATTTCTGTAGATTCGCAATTTTGGGAAGCTTGGCAACCCCTTTCCATGAAAGTGTTTCTCGCCAGTCACTGCTTAGGGCTACATCATCAGGAAACAAAACATAGAGATAGAACTTTAAACTACTTAATTGTGTCAAGTTTCAAGAAGCTAGCACAAACCGTGTTGGATTTAGAGTTCCAAATACATCTATCAATATAGGAGAAAACAGAGTGAAACCTAAAAATTCAAACTGTTACTGGAAACGAACGCTTCAACATAGAAGAACGAAATCTGGGGAACCAAGTTGCCTTAGTGAACTGCTCATTACCTGAAAGTATCATCCATTTTGGGTGAAAAAATATTTGCTGAGATTTCTGGATATTCGTAATTTTGGGAAGCCTGGCAACCCCTTTCCATTGAAGTGTTTCTCGCCAGTCACTGCTTAGGGCTACATCAAGAGGAAACAAAACATAGAGATAGAAGGTGAAGCTACTTTATTGTGTCAAGTTTCAAGAAGCTAGCACAAACCGAGTTGGATTTAGAGTTCCAAATACATCTATGAATATAGGAGAAAACAGAGTGAAACCTAAAAATTCAAACTGTTACTGGAAACGAACGCTTCAACATAGAAGAACGAAATCTGGGGAACCAAGTCGCCTTAGTGTACTGATCATTACCTGAAAGTATCATTCAGTTTGGGTGAAAAAATATTTGCTGAGATTTCTGGAGATTCATCATTTTGGGAAGCCTGGCAACCCCTTTCCATGAAAGTGTTTCTTGCCATTCACTGCTTAGGTCTACATCAAGAGGAAACAAAACATAGAGATAGAACGTGAAACTACTTTATTGTTTCAAGTTTCAAGAAGCTAGCACAAACAGTGTTGGATTTAGAGTTCCAAATACATCTATCAATATAGGAGGAAACAGAGTGAAACCTAAAAAATCAAACTGTTACTGGAAACGAACGCTTCAACATACAAGAACGAAATCTGGGGAACCAAGTCACCTTAGTGTACTGCTCATTACCTGAAAGTATCATCCATTTGGGTGAAAAAATATTTGCTGAGATTTCTGGAGATTCGTAATTTTGGGAAGCCTGGCAACCCCTTTCCATGAAAGTGTTTCTCGCCAGTCACTGCTTAGGGCTACATCAAGAGGAAACAAAACATAGAGATAGAACGTGAAACTACTTTATTGTGTCAAGTTTCAAGAAGCTAGCACAAACCGTGTTGGATTTAGAGTTCCAAATACATCTATCCATATAGGAGAAAACAGAGTGAAACCTAAAAATTCAAACTGTTACTGGAAACGAACGCTTCATCATAGAAGAACGAAATTTGGGGAACCAAGTCGCCTTAGTGTACTGATCATTACCTGAAAGTATCATCCAGTTTGGGTGAAAAAATATTTGCTGAGATTTCTGGAGATTCGTAATTTTGGGAAGCGTGGCAACCCCTTTCCATGAAAGTGTTTCTCGCCAGTCACTGCTTAGGGCTACATCATCAGGAAACAAAACAGAGAGATAGAACGTGAAAGTACTTTATTGTGTCAAGTTTCAAGAAGCTAGCACAAACCGTGTTGGATTTAGAGTTCCAAATACATCTATCAATATAGGAGAAAACAGAGTGAAACCTAAAAATTCAAACTGTTACTGGAAACGAACGCTTCAAAATAGAAGACCGAAATCTGGGGAACCAAGTCGCCTTAGTGTACTGATCATTACCTGAAAGTATCATCCAGTTTGGGTGAAAAAATATTTGCTGAGATTTCTGGAGATTCGTAATTTTGCAAAGCCTGGCAACCCCTTTCCATGAAAGTGTTTCTCGCCAGTCACTGCTTAGGGCTACATCAAGAGGAAACAAAACATAGAGATAGAACGTGAAACTACTTTATTGTGTCAAGTTTCAAGAAGCTAGCACAAACCGTGTTGGATTTAGAGTTCCAAATACATCTATCAATATAGGAGAAAACAGAGTGAAACCTAAAAATTCAAACTGTTACTGGAAACGAACGCTTCAACATAGAATAACGAAATTTGGGGAACCAAGTCGCCTTAGTGTACTGATCATTACCTGAAAGTATCATCCAGTTGGGTAAAAAAATATTTGCTGAGATTTCTGGAGATTCGTAATTTTGCAAAGCCTGGCAACCCCTTTCCATGAAAGTGTTTCTCGCCAGTCACTGCTTAGGGCTACATCAAGAGGAAACAAAACATAGAGATAGAAGGTGAAACTACTTTATTGTGTCAAGTTTCAAGAAGCTAGCACAAACCGTGTTGGATTTAGAGTTCCAAATACATCTATGAATATAGGAGAAAACAGAGTGAAACCTAAAAATTCAAACTGTTACTGGAAACGAACGCTTCAACATAGAATAACGAAATTTGGGGAACCAAGTCGCCTTAGTGTACTGATCATTACCTGAAAGTATCATCCAGTTTGGTTGAAAAAATATTTGCTGAGATTTCTGTAGATTCGTAATTTTGGGAAGCTTGGCAACCCCTTTCCATGAAAGTGTTTCTCGCCAGTCACTGCTGAGGGCTACATCATCAGGAAAAAAAACATAGAGATAGAACTTTAAACTACTTAATTGTGTCAAGTTTCAAGAAGCTAGCACAAACCGTGTTGGATTTAGAGTTCCAAATACATCTATCAATATAGGAGAAAACAGAGTGAAACCTAAAAATTCAAACTGTTACTGGAAACGAACGCTTCAAAATAGAAGACCGAAATCTGGGGAACCAAGTCGCCTTAGTGTACTGATCATTACCAGAAAGTATCATCCAGTTTGGGTGAAAAAATATTTGCTGAGATTTCCGGAGATTCGTAATTTTGGGAAGCCTGGCAACCCCTTTCCATGAAAGTGTTTCTCGCCAGTCACTGTTGAGGGCTACATCATCAGGAAAAAAAAATTAGAGATAGATCGTGAAACTACTTAATTGTGTCAAGTTTCAAGAAGCTAGCACAAACCGTGTTGGATTTAGAGTTCCAAATACATCTATCAATATAGGAGAAAACAGAGTGAAACATAAAAATTCAAACTGTTACTGGAAACGAACGCTTCAACATAGAAGAACGAAATCTGGGGAACCAAGTTGCCTTAGTGAACTGCTCATTACCTGAAAGTATCATCCATTTTGGGTGAAAAAATATTTGCTGAGATTTCTGGAGATTCGTAATTTTGGGAAGCCTGGCAACCCCTTTCCATGAAAGGGTTTCTCGCCAGTCACTGCTTAGGGCTACATCAAGAGGAAACAAAACATAGAGATAGAACGTGAAACTACTTTATTGTGTCAAGTTTCAAGAAGCTAGCACAAACCGTGTTGGATTTAGAGTTCCAAATACATCTATCAATATAGGAGAAAACAGAGTGAAACCTAAAAATTCAAACTGTTACTGGAAACGAACGCTTCAACTTAGAAGACCGAAATCTGGGGAACCAAGTCGCCTTAGTGTACTGATCATTACCTGAAAGTATCATCCAGTTTGGGTGAAAAAATATTTGCTGAGATTTCTGGAGATTCGTAATTTTGGGAAGCCTGGCAACCCCTTTCCATGAAAGTGTTTCTCGCCAGTCACTGCTTAGGGCTACATCAAGAGGAAACAAAACATAGAGATAGAAGGTGAAACTACTTTATTGTGTCAAGTTTCAAGAAGCTAGCACAAACCGTGTTGGATTTAGAGTTCCAAATACATCTATCAATATTGGAGAAAACAGAGTGAAACCTAAAAATTCAAACTGTTACTGGAAATGAAGGCTTCAACATAGAATAACGAAATTTGGGGAACCATGTCGCCTTTGTGTACTGATCATTACCTGAAAGTATCATCCAGATTGGGTGAAAAAATATTTACTGAGATTTCTGGAGATTCGTAATTTTGCAAAGCCTGGCAACCCCTTTCCATTGAAGTGTTTCTCGCCAGTCACTGCTTAGGGCTACATCAAGAGGAAACAAAACAGAGAGATAGAAGGTGAAGCTACTTTATTGTGTCAAGTTTCAAGAAGCTAGCACAAACCGTGTTGGATTTAGAGTTCCAAATACATCTATGAATATAGGAGAAAACAGAGTGAAACCTAAAAATTCAAACTGTTACTGGAAACGAACGCTTCAACATAGAAGAACGAAATCTGGGGAACCAAGTCGCCTTAGTGTACTGATCATTACCTGAAAGTATCATCCAGTTTGGGTGAAAAAATATTTGCTGAGATTTCTGGAGATTCATCATTTTGGGAAGCCTGGCAACCCCTTTCCATGAAAGTGTTTCTTGCCAGTCACTGCTTAGGTCTACATCAAGAGGAAACAAAACATAGAGATAGAACGTGAAACTACTTTATTGTTTCAAGTTTCAAGAAGCTAGCACAAACAGTGTTGGATTTAGAGTTCCAAATACATCTATCAATATAGGAGAAAACAGAGTGAAACCTAAAAAATCAAACTGTTACTGGAAACGAACGCTTCAACATACAAGAACGAAATCTGGGGAACCAAGTCACCTTAGTGTACTGCTCATTACCTGAAAGTATCATCCATTTGGGTGAAAAAATATTTGCTGAGATTTCTGGAGATTCGTAATTTTGGGAAGCCTGGCAACCCCTTTCCATGAAAGTGTTTCTCGCCAGTCACTGCTTAGGGCTACATCAAGAGGAAACAAAACATAGAGATAGAACGTGAAACTACTTTATTGTGTCAAGTTTCAAGAAGCTAGCACAAACCGTGTTGGATTTAGAGTTCCAAATACATCTATCAATATAGGAGAAAACAGAGTGAAACCTAAAAATTCAAACTGTTACTGGAAACGAACGCTTCATCATAGAAGAACGAAATTTGGGGAACCAAGTCGCCTTAGTGTACTGATCATTACCTGAAAGTATCATCCAGTTTGGGTGAAAAAATATTTGCTTAGATTTCTGGAGATTCGTAATTTTGGGAAGCGTGGCAACCCCTTTCCATGAAAGTGTTTCTCGCCAGTCACTGCTTAGGGCTACATCATCAGGAAACAAAACATAGAGATAGAACGTGAAAGTACTTTATTGTGTCAAGTTTCAAGAAGCTAGCACAAACCGTGTTGGATTTAGAGTTCCAAATACATCTATCAATATAGGAGAAAACAGAGTGAAACCTAAAAATTCAAACTGTTACTGGAAACGAACGCTTCAAAATAGAAGACCGAAATCTGGGGAACCAAGTCGCCTTAGTGTACTGATCATTACCAGAAAGTATCATCCAGTTTGGGTGAAAAAATATTTGCTGAGATTTCTGGAGATTCGTAATTTTGGGAAGCCTGGCAACCCCTTTCCATGAAAGTGTTTCTCGCCAGTCACTGTTGAGGGCTACATCATCAGGAAAAAAAAATTAGAGATAGATCGTGAAACTACTTAATTGTGTCAAGTTTCAAGAAGCTAGCACAAACCGTGTTGGATTTAGAGTTCCAAATACATCTATCAATATAGGAGAAAACAGAGTGAAACCTAAAAATTCAAACTGTTACTGGAAACGAACGCTTCAACATAGAAGAACGAAATTTGGGGAACCAAGTCGCCTTAGTGTACTGATCATTACCTGAAAGTATCATCCAGTTTGGGTGAAAAAATATTTGCTTAGATTTCTGGAGATTCGTAATTTTGGGAAGCTTGGCAACCCCTTTCCATGAAAGTGTTTCTCGCCAGTCACTGCTTAGGGCTACATCATCAGGAAACAAAACATAGAGATAGAACTTTAAACTACTTAATTGTGTCAAGTTTCAAGAAGCTAGCACAAACCGTGTTGGATTTAGAGTTCCAAATACATCTATCAATATAGGAGAAAACAGAGTGAAACCTAAAAATTCAAACTGTTACTGGAAACGAACGCTTCAACATAGAAGAACGAAATCTGGGGAACCAAGTTGCCTTAGTGAACTGCTCATTACCTGAAAGTATCATCCATTTTGGGTGAAAAAATATTTGCTGAGATTTCTGGATATTCGTAATTTTGGGAAGCCTGGCAACCCCTTTCCATGAAAGTGTTTCTCGCCAGTCACTGTTGAGGGCTACATCATCAGGAAAAAAAAATTAGAGATAGATCGTGAAACTACTTTATTGTGTCAAGTTTCAAGAAGCTAGCACAAACCGTGTTGGATTTAGAGTTCCAAATACATCTATCAATATAGGAGAAAACAGAGTGAAACATAAAAATTCAAACTGTTACTGGAAACGAACGCTTCAACATAGAAGAACGAAATCTGGGGAACCAAGTTGCCTTAGTGAACTGCTCATTACCTGAAAGTATCATCCATTTTGGGTGAAAAAATATTTGCTGAGATTTCTGGAGATTCGTAATTTTGGGAAGCCTGGCAACCCCTTTCCATGAAAGGGTTTCTCGCCAGTCACTGCTTAGGGCTACATCAAGAGGAAACAAAACATAGAGATAGAACGTGAAACTACTTTATTGTGTCAAGTTTCAAGAAGCTAGCACAAACCGTGTTGGATTTAGAGTTCCAAATACATCTATCAATATAGGAGAAAACAGAGTGAAACCTAAAAATTCAAACTGTTACTGGAAACGAACGCTTCAACTTAGAAGACCGAAATCTGGGGAACCAAGTCGCCTTAGTGTACTGATCATTACCTGAAAGTATCATCCAGTTTGGGTGAAAAAATATTTGCTGAGATTTCTGGAGATTCGTAATTTTGGGAAGCCTGGCAACCCCTTTCCATGAAAGTGTTTCTCGCCAGTCACTGCTTAGGGCTACATCAAGAGGAAACAAAACATAGAGATAGAAGGTGAAACTACTTTATTGTGTCAAGTTTCAAGAAGCTAGCACAAACCGTGTTGGATTTAGAGTTCCAAATACATCTATCAATATTGGAGAAAACAGAGTGAAACCTAAAAATTCAAACTGTTACTGGAAATGAAGGCTTCAACATAGAATAACGAAATTTGGGGAACCATGTCGCCTTTGTGTACTGATCATTACCTGAAAGTATCATCCAGATTGGGTGAAAAAATATTTACTGAGATTTCTGGAGATTCGTAATTTTGCAAAGCCTGGCAACCCCTTTCCATTGAAGTGTTTCTCGCCAGTCACTGCTTAGGGCTACATCAAGAGGAAACAAAACAGAGAGATAGAAGGTGAAGCTACTTTATTGTGTCAAGTTTCAAGAAGCTAGCACAAACCGTGTTGGATTTAGAGTTCCAAATACATCTATGAATATAGGAGAAAACAGAGTGAAACCTAAAAATTCAAACTGTTACTGGAAACGAACGCTTCAACATAGAAGAACGAAATTTGGGGAACCAAGTCACCTTAGTGTAGTGATCATTACCTGAAAGTATCATCCAATTTGGGTGAAAAAATATTTGCTGAGATTTCTGGAGATTCGTCATTTTGGGAAGCCTGGCAACCCCTTTCCATGAAAGTGTTTCTCGCCAGTCACTGCTTAGGGCTACATCAAGAGGAAACAAAACAGAGAGATAGAACGTGAAACTACTTTATTGTGTCAAGTTTCAAGAAGCTAGCACAAACCGTGTTGGATTTAGAGTTCCAAATACATCTATCCATATATGAGAAAACAGAGTGAAACCTAAAAATTCAAACTGTTACTGGAAACGAACGCTTCAAAATAGAAGACCGAAATCTGGGGAACCAAGTCGCCTTAGTGTACTGATCATTACCTGAAAGTATCATCCAGTTTGGGTGAAAAAATATTTGCTGAGATTTCTGGAGATTCGTAATTTTGGGAAGCGTGGCAACCCCTTTCCATGAAAGGGTTTCTCGCCAGTCACTGCTTAGGGCTACATCAAGAGGAAACAAAACATAGAGATAGAACGTGAAACTACTTTATTGTGTCAAGTTTCAAGAAGCTAGCACAAACCGTGTTGGATTTAGAGTTCCAAATACATCTATCAATATAGGAGAAAACAGAGTGAAACCTAAAAAATCAAACTGTTACTGGAAACGAACGCTTCAACATACAAGAACGAAATCTGGGGAACCAAGTCGCCTTAGTGTACTGCTCATTACCTGAAAGTATCATCCAGTTTGGGTGAAAAAATATTTGCTGAGATTTCTGGAGATTCGTAATTTTGGGAAGCGTGGCAACCCCTTTCCATGAAAGTGTTACTCGCCAGTCACTGCTTAGGGCTACATCATCAGGAAACAAAACATAGAGATAGAACGTGAAACTACTTTATTGTGTCAAGTTTCAAGAAGCTAGCACAAACCGTGTTGGATTTAGAGTTCCAAATACATCTATCAATATAGGAGAAAACAGAGTGAAACCTAAAAATTCAAACTGTTACTGGAAACGAACGCTTCAACATAGAATAACGAAATTTGGGGAACCAAGTTGCCTTAGTGTACTGATCATTACCTGAAAGTATCATCCAGTTTGGGTAAAAAAATATTTGCTGAGATTTCTGGAGATTCGTAATTTTGCAAAGCCTGGCAACCCCTTTCCATGAAAGTGTTTCTCGCCAGTCACTGCTTAGGGCTACATCAAGAGGAAACAAAACATAGAGATAGAAGGTGAAACTACTTTATTGTGTCAAGTTTCAAGAAGCTAGCACAAACCGTGTTGGATTTAGAGTTCCAAATACATCTATGAATATAGGAGAAAACAGAGTGAAACCTAAAAATTCAAACTGTTACTGGAAACGAACGCTTCAACATAGAATAACGAAATTTGGGGAACCAAGTCGCCTTAGTGTACTGATCATTACCTGAAAGTATCATCCAGTTTGGTTGAAAAAATATTTGCTGAGATTTCTGTAGATTCGTAATTTTGGGAAGCTTGGCAACCCCTTTCCATGAAAGTGTTTCTCGCCAGTCACTGCTTAGGGCTACATCATCAGGAAACAAAACATAGAGATAGAACTTTAAACTACTTAATTGTGTCAAGTTTCAAGAAGCTAGCACAAACCGTGTTGGATTTAGAGTTCCAAATACATCTATCAATATAGGAGAAAACAGAGTGAAACCTAAAAATTCAAACTGTTACTGGAAACGAACGCTTCAACATAGAAGAACGAAATCTGGGGAACCAAGTTGCCTTAGTGAACTGCTCATTACCTGAAAGTATCATCCATTTTGGGTGAAAAAATATTTGCTGAGATTTCTGGATATTCGTAATTTTGGGAAGCCTGGCAACCCCTTTCCATGAAAGGGTTTCTCACCAGTCACTGCTTAGGGCTACATCAAGAGGAAACAAAACATAGAGATAGAAGGTGAAACTACTTTATTGTGTCAAGTTTCAAGAAGCTAGCACAAACCGTGTTGGATTTAGAGTTCCAAATACATCTATCAATATAGGAGAAAACAGAGTGAAACCTAAAAATTCAAACTGTTACTGGAAATGAACGCTTCAACATAGAATAACGAAATTTGGGGAACCATGTCGCCTTTGTGTACTGATCATTACCTGAAACTATCATCCAGATTGGGTGAAAAAATATTTGCTGAGATTTCTGGAGATTCGTAATTTTGCAAAGCCTGGCAACCCCTTTCCATTGAAGTGTTTCTCGCCAGTCACTGCTTAGGGCTACATCAAGAGGAAACAAAACATAGAGATAGAAGGTGAAGCTACTTTATTGTGTCAAGTTTCAAGAAGCTAGCACAAACCGTGTTGGATTTAGAGTTCCAAATACATCTATGAATATAGGAGAAAACAGAGTGAAACCTAAAAATTCAAACTGTTACTGGAAACGAACGCTTCAACATAGAAGAACGAAATATGGGGAACCAAGTCGCCTTAGTGTACTGATCATTACCTGAAAGTATCATCCAGTTTGGGTGAAAAAATATTTGCTGAGATTTCTGGAGATTCATCATTTTGGGAAGCCTCGCAACCCCTTTCCATGAAAGTGTTTCTTGCCAGTCACTGCTTAGGTCTACATCAAGAGGAAACAAAACATAGAGATAGAACGTGAAACTACTTTATTGTTTCAAGTTTCAAGAAGCTAGCACAAACAGTGTTGGATTTAGAGTTCCAAATACATCTATCAATATAGGAGAAAACAGAGTGAAACCTAAAAAATCAAACTGTTACTGGAAACGAACGCTTCAACATACAAGAACGAAATCTGGGGAACCAAGTCACCTTAGTGTACTGCTCATTACCTGAAAGTATCATCCATTTGGGTGAAAAAATATTTGCTGAGATTTCTGGAGATTCGTAATTTTGGGAAGCCTGGCAACCCCTTTCCATGAAAGTGTTTCTCGCCAGTCACTGCTTAGGGCTACATCAAGAGGAAACAAAACATAGAGATAGAACGTGAAACTACTTTATTGTGTCAAGTTTCAAGAAGCTAGCACAAACCGTGTTGGATTTAGAGTTCCAAATACATCTATCAATATAGGAGAAAACAGAGTGAAACCTAAAAATTCAAACTGTTACTGGAAACGAACGCTTCATCATAGAAGAACGAAATTTGGGGAACCAAGTCGCCTTAGTGTACTGATCATTACCTGAAAGTATCATCCAGTTTGGGTGAAAAAATATTTGCTGAGATTTCTGGAGATTCGTAATTTTGGGAAGCGTGGCAACCCCTTTCCATGAAAGTGTTTCTCGCCAGTCACTGCTTAGGGCTACATCATCAGGAAACAAAACATAGAGATAGAACGTGAAAGTACTTTATTGTGTCAAGTTTCAAGAAGCTAGCACAAACCGTGTTGGATTTAGAGTTCCAAATACATCTATCAATATAGGAGAAAACAGAGTGAAACCTAAAAATTCAAACTGTTACTGGAAACGAACGCTTCAAAATAGAAGACCGAAATCTGGGGAACCAAGTCGCCTTAGTGTACTGATCATTACCAGAAAGTATCATCCAGTTTGGGTGAAAAAATATTTGCTGAGATTTCTGGAGATTCGTAATTTTGGGAAGCCTGGCAACCCCTTTCCATGAAAGGGTTTCTCGCCAGTCACTGCTTAGGGCTACATCAAGAGGAAACAAAACATAGAGATAGAACGTGAAACTACTTTATTGTGTCAAGTTTCAAGAAGCTAGCACAAACCGTGTTGGATTTAGAGTTCCAAATACATCTATCAATATAGGAGAAAACAGAGTGAAACCTAAAAATTCAAACTGTTACTGGAAACGAACGCTTCAACTTAGAAGACCGAAATCTGGGGAACCAAGTCGCCTTAGTGTACTGATCATTACCTGAAAGTATCATCCAGTTTGGGTGAAAAAATATTTGCTGAGATTTCTGGAGATTCGTAATTTTGGGAAGCCTGGCAACCCTTTTCCATGAAAGTGTTTCTCGCCAGTCACTGCTTAGGGCTACATCAAGAGGAAACAAAACATAGAGATAGAAGGTGAAACTACTTTATTGTGTCAAGTTTCAAGAAGCTAGCACAAACCGTGTTGGATTTAGAGTTCCAAATACATCTATCAATATAGGAGAAAACAGAGTGAAACCTAAAAATTCAAACTGTTACTGGAAATGAACGCTTCAACATAGAATAACGAAATTTGGGGAACCATGTCGCCTTTGTGTACTGATCATTACCTGAAAGTATCATCCAGATTGGGTGAAAAAATATTTGCTGAGATTTCTGGAGATTCGTAATTTTGCAAAGCCTGGCAACCCCTTTCCATTGAAGTGTTTCTCGCCAGTCACTGCTTAGGGCTACATCAAGAGGAAACAAAACATAGAGATAGAAGGTGAAGCTACTTTATTGTGTCAAGTTTCAAGAAGCTAGCACAAACCGTGTTGGATTTAGAGTTCCAAATACATCTATGAATATAGGAGAAAACAGAGTGAAACCTAAAAATTCAAACTGTTACTGGAAACGAACGCTTCAACATAGAAGAACGAAATTTGGGGAACCAAATCACCTTAGTGTACTGATCATTACCTGAAAGTATCATCCAATTTGGGTGAAAAAATATTTGCTGAGATTTCTGGAGATTCGTCATTTTGGGAAGCCTGGCAACCCCTTTCCATGAAAGTGTTTCTCGCCAGTCACTGCTTAGGGCTACATCAAGAGGAAACAAAACATAGAGATAGAACGTGAAACTACTTTATTGTGTCAAGTTTCAAGAAGCTAGCACAAACCGTGTTGGATTTAGAGTTCCAAATACATCTATCCATATAGGAGAAAACAGAGTGAAACCTAAAAATTCAAACTGTTACTGGAAACGAACGCTTCATCATAGAAGAACGAAATTTGGGGAACCAAGTCGCCTTAGTGTACTGATCATTACCTGAAAGTATCATCCAGTTTGGGTGAAAAAATATTTGCTGAGATTTCTGGAGATTCGTAATTTTGGGAAGCGTGGCAACCCCTTTCCATGAAAGTGTTTCTCGCCAGTCACTGCTTAGGGCTACATCATCAGGAAACAAAACATAGAGATAGAACGTGAAAGTACTTTATTGTGTCAAGTTTCAAGAAGCTAGCACAAACCGTGTTGGATTTAGAGTTCCAAATACATCTATCAATATAGGAGAAAACAGAGTGAAACCTAAAAAATCAAACTGTTACTGGAAACGAACGCTTCAACATACAAGAACGAAATCTGGGGAACCAAGTTGCCTTAGTGTACTGCTCATTACCTGAAAGTATCATCCAGTTTGGGTGAAAAAATATTTGCTGAGATTTCTGGAGATTCGTAATTTTGGGAAGCCTGGCAACCCCTTTCCATGAAAGTGTTTCTCGCCAGTCACTGCTTAGGGCTACATCAAGAGGAAACAAAACATAGAGATAGAAGGTGAAACTACTTTATTGTGTCAAGTTTCAAGAAGCTAGCACAAACCGTGTTGGATTTAGAGTTCCAAATACATCTATCAATATAGGAGAAAACAGAGTGAAACCTAAAAATTCAAACTGTTACTGGAAACGAACGCTTCAACATAGAATAACGAAATTTGGGGAACCAAGTCGCCTTAGTGTACTGATCATTACCTGAAAGTATCATCCAGTTTGGGTAAAAAAATATTTGCTGAGATTTCTCGAGATTCGTAATTTTGCAAAGCCTGGCAACCCCTTTCCATGAAAGTGTTTCTCGCCAGTCACTGCTTAGGGCTGCATCAAGAGGAAACAAAACATAGAGATAGAAGGTGAAACTACTTTATTGTGTCAAGTTTCAAGAAGCTAGCACAAACCGTGTTGGATTTAGAGTTCCAAATACATCTATGAATATAGGAGAAAACAGAGTGAAACCTAAAAATTCAAACTGTTACTGGAAACGAACGCTTCAACATAGAAGAACGAAATTTGGGGAACCAAGTCGCCTTAGTGTACTGATCATTACCTGAAAGTATCATCCAGTTTGGGTGAAAAAATATTTGCTGAGATTTCTGTAGATTCGTAATTTTGGGAAGCTTGGCAACCCCTTTCCATGAAAGTGTTTCTCGCCAGTCACTGCTTAGGGATACATCATCAGGAAACAAAACATAGAGATAGAACTTGAAACTACTTAATTGTGTCAAGTTTCAAGAAGCCAGCACAAACCGTGTTGGATTTAGAGTTCCAAATACATCTATCAATATAGGAGAAAACAGAGTGAAACCTAAAAATTCAAACTGTTACTGGAAACGATCGCTTCAACATAGAAGAACGAAATCTGGGGAACCAAGTTGCCTTAGTGAACTGCTCATTACCTGAAAGTATCATCCATTTTGGGTGAAAAAATATTTGCTGAGATTTCTGGAGATTCGTAATTTTGGGAAGCCTGGCAACCCCTTTCCATGAAAGTGTTTCTCGCCAGTCACTGCTTAGGGCTTCATCAAGAGGAAACAAAACATAGAGATAGAACGTGAAACTACTTTATTGTGTCAAGTTTCAAGAAGCTAGCACAAACCGTGTTGGATTTAGAGTTCCAAATACATCTATCAATATAGGAGAAAACAGAGTGAAACCTAAAAATTCAAACTGTTACTGGAAACGAACGCTTCAACATAGAAGACCGAAATCTGGGGAACCAAGTCGCCTTAGTGTACTGATCATTACCTGAAAGTATCATCCAGTTTGGGTGAAAAAATATTTGCTGAGATTTCTGGAGATTCGTAATTTTGGGAAGCCTGGCAACCCCTTTCCATGAAAGTGTTTCTCGCCAGTCACTGCTTAGGGCTACATCAAGAGGAAACAAAACATAGAGATAGAAGGTGAAACTACTTTATTGTGTCAAGTTTCAAGAAGCTAGCACAAACCGTGTTGGATTTAGAGTTCCAAATACATCTATCAATATAGGAGAAAACAGAGTGAAACCTAAAAATTCAAACTGTTACTGGAAACAAACGCTTCAAAATAGAAGACCGAAATCTGGGGAACCAAGTCGCCTTAGTGTACTGATCATTACCTGAAAGTATCATCCAGTTTGGGTGAAAAAATATTTGCTGAGATTTCTGGAGATTCGTAATTTTGGGAAGCCTGGCAACCCCTTTCCATGAAAGTGTTTCTCGCCAGTCACTGCTTAGGGCTACATCAAGAGGAAACAAAACATAGAGATAGAAGGTGAAACTACTTTATTGTGTCAAGTTTCAAGAAGCTAGCACAAACCGTGTTGGATTTAGTGTTCCAAATACATCTATCAATATAGGAGAAAACAGAGTGAAACCTAAAAATTCAAACTGTTACTGGAAACGAACGCTTCAACATAGAATAACGAAATTTGGGAACCAAGTCGCCTTAGTGTACTGATCATTACCTGAAAGTATCATCCAGTTTGGGTAAAAAAATATTTGCTGAGATTTCTCGAGATTCGTAATTTTGCAAAGCCTGGCAACCCCTTTCCATGAAAGTGTTTCTCGCCAGTCACTGCTTAGGGCTACATCAAGAGGAAACAAAACATAGAGATAGAAGGTGAAACTACTTTATTGTGTCAAGTTTCAAGAAGCTAGCACAAACCGTGTTGGATTTAGAGTTCCAAATACATCTATGAATATAGGAGAAAACAGAGTGAAACCTAAAAATTCAAACTGTTACTGGAAACGAACGCTTCAACATAGAAGAACGAAATTTGGGGAACCAAGTCGCCTTAGTGTACTGATCATTACCTGAAAGTATCATCCAGTTTGGGTGAAAAAATATTTGCTGAGATTTCTGGAGATTCGTAATTTTGGGAAGCTTGGCAACCCCTTTCCATGAAAGTGTTTCTCGCCAGTCACTGCTTAGGGCTTCATCAAGAGGAAACAAAACATAGATATAGAACGGGAAACTACTTTATTGTGTCAAGTTTCAAGAAGCTAGCACAAACCGTGTTGGATTTAGAGTTCCAAATACATCTATCAATATAGGAGAAAACAGAGTGAAACCTAAAATTTCAAACTGTTACTGG
Organism: Spermophilus citellus; assembly: GCF_964194105.1. Classification (NCBI taxonomy): domain Eukaryota; kingdom Metazoa; phylum Chordata; class Mammalia; order Rodentia; family Sciuridae; genus Spermophilus; species Spermophilus citellus. The sequence continues at coordinate 267,863 of NW_027673025.1, read as the reverse complement.
AAACGAACGCTTCAACATAAAGAACGAAATTTGGGGAACCAAGTCGCCTCAGTGTACTGATCATTACCTGAAAGTATCATCCAGTTTGGGTGAAAAAATATTTGCTGAGATTTCTGGAGATTCGTAATTTTGGAAAGCTTGGCAACCCCATTCCATGAAAGTGTTTCTCGCCAGTCACTGCTTAGGGCTTCATCAAGAGGAAACAAAACATAGAGATAGAACGTGAAACTACTTTATTGTGTCAAGTTTCAAGAAGCTAGCACAAACCGTGGTGGATTAGGAGTTCCAAATACATCTATCAATATAGGAGAAAACAGAGTGAAACCTAAAATTTCAAACTGTTACTGGAAACGAACGCTTCAACATAAAGAACGAAATTTGGGGAACCAAGTCGCCTCAGTGTACTGATCATTACCTGAAAGTATCATCCAGTTTGGGTGAAAAAATATTTGCTGAGATTTCTGGAGATTCGTAATTTTGGGAAGCCTGGCAACCCCATTCCATGAAAGTGTTTCTCGCCAGTCACTGCTTAGGGCTACATCAAGAGGAAACAAAACATAGAGATAGAACGTGAAACTACTTTATTGTGTCAAGTTTCAAGAAGCTAGCAAAAACCGTGTTGGATTTAGAGTTCCAAATACATCTATCAATATAGGAGAAAACAGAGTGAAACCTAAAAATTCAAACTGTTACTGGAAACGAACGCTTCAACATAGAAGAACGAAATTTGGGGAACCAAGTCGCCTTAGTGTACTGATCATTACCTGAAAGTATCATCCAGTTTGGGTGAAAAAATATTTGCTGAGATTTCTGGAGATTCGTAATTTTGGGAAGCTTGGCAACCCCTTTCCATGAAAGTGTTTCTCGCCAGTCACTGCTTAGGGCTTCATCAAGAGGAAACAAAACATAGATATAGAACGAGAAACTACTTTATTGTGTCAAGTTTCAAGAAGCTAGCACAAACCGTGTTGGATTTAGAGTTCCAAATACATCTATCAATATAGGAGAAAACAGAGTGAAACCTAAAACTTCAAACTGTTACTGGAAACGAACGCTTCAACATAAAGAACGAAATTTGGGGAACCAAGTCGCCTCAGTGTACTGATCATTACCTGAAAGTATCATCCAGTTTGGGTGAAAAAATATTTGCTGAGATTTCTGGAGATTCGTAATTTTGGAAAGCTTGGCAACCCCATTCCATGAAAGTGTTTCTCGCCAGTCACTGCTTAGGGCTTCATCAAGAGGAAACAAAACATAGAGATAGAACGTGAAACTACTTTATTGTGTCAAGTTTCAAGAAGCTAGCACAAACCGTGTTGGATTTAGAGTTCCAAATACATCTATCAATATAGGAGAAAACAGAGTGAAACCTAAAAATTCAAACTGTTACTGGAAACGAACGCTTCAACATAGAAGAACGAAATTTGGGGAACCAAGTCGCCTCAGTGTACTGATCATTACCTGAAAGTATCATCCAGTTTGGGTGAAAAAATATTTGCTGAGATTTCTGGAGATTCGTAATTTTTGGAAAGCTTGGCAACCCCATTCCATGAAAGTGTTTCTCGCCAGTCACTGCTTAGGGCTTCATCAAGAGGAAACAAAACATAGAGATAGAACGTGAAACTACTTTATTGTGTCAAGTTTCAAGAAGCTAGCACAAACCGTGTTGGATTTAGAGTTCCAAATACATCTATCAATATAGGAGAAAACAGAGTGAAACCTAAAAATTCAAACTGTTACTGGAAACGAACGCTTCAACATAGAAGAACGAAATTTGGGGAACCAAGTCGCCTCAGTGTACTGATCATTACCTGAAAGTATCATCCAGTTTGGGTGAAAAAATATTTGCTGAGATTTCTGGAGATTCGTAATTTTTGGAAGCTTGGCAACCCCTTTCCATGAAAGTGTTTCTCACCAGTCAATGCTTAGGGCTACATCAAGAGGAAACAAAACATAGAGATAGAACGTGAAACTACTTTATTGTGTCAAGTTTCAAGAAGTTAGAACAAACCGTGGTGGATTAGGAGTTCCAAATACATCTATCAATATAGGAGAAAACAGAGTGAAACCTAAAAATTCAAACTGTTACTGGAAACGAACGCTTCAACATAGAAGAACGAAATTTGGGGAACCAACTCGCCTTAGTGTACTAATCATTACCTGAAAGTATCATCCAGTTTGGGTGAAAAAATATTTGCTGAGATTTCTGGAGATTCGTAATTTTGGGAAGCTTGGCAACCCCTTTCCATGAAAGTGTTTCTCGCCAGTCACTGCTTAGGGCTTCATCAAGAGGAAACAAAACATAGATATAGAACGAGAAACTACTTTATTGTGTCAAGTTTCAAGAAGCTAGCACAAACCGTGTTGGATTTAGAGTTCCAAATACATCTATCAATATAGGAGAAAACAGAGTGAAACCTAAAAATTCAAACTGTTACTGGGAACGAACGATTCAACATAAAGAACGAAATTTGGGGAACCAAGTCGCCTCAGTGTACTGATCATTACCAGAAAGTATCATCCAGTTTGGGTGAAAAAATATTTCCTGAGATTTCTGGAGATTCGTAATTTTGGGAAGCCTGGCAACCCCATTCCATGAAAGTGTTTCTCGCCAGTCACTGCTTAGGGCTACATCAAGAGGAAACAAAACATAGAGATAGAACGTGAAACTACTTTATTGTGTCAAGTTTCAAGAAGCTAGCACAAACCGTGTTGGATTTAGAGTTCCAAATACATCTATCAATATAGGAGAAAACAGAGTGAAACCTAAAAATTCAAACTGTTACTGGAAACGAACGCTTCAACATAGAAGAACGAAATTTGGGGAACCAAGTCGCCTTAGTGTACTGATCATTACCTGAAAGTATCATCCAGTTTGGGTGAAAAAATATTTGCTGAGATTTCTGGAGATTCATAATTTTGGGAAGCTTTGCAACCCCTTTCCATGAAAGTGTTTCTCGCCAGTCACTGCTTAGGGCTTCATCAAGAGAAAACAAAACATAGATACAGAACGAGAAACTACTTTATTGTGTCAAGTTTCAAGAAGCTAGCACAAACCGTGTTGGATTTAGAGTTCCAAATACATCTATCAATATAGGAGAAAACAGAGTGAAACCTAAAAATTCAAACTGTTGCTGGAAACGAACGCTTCAACATAGAAGAACGAAATTTGGGGAACCAAGTCGCCTCAGTGTACTGATCATTACCTGAAAGTATCATCCAGTTTGGGTGAAAAAATATTTGCTGAGATTTCTGGAGATTCGTAATTTTGGGAAGCTTGGCAATCCCTTTCCATGAAAGTGTTTCTCGCCAGTCACTGCTTAGGGCTACATCAAGAGGAAACAAAACATAGAGATAGAACGTGAAACTACTTTATTGTGTCAAGTTTCAAGAAGCTAGCACAAACCGTGTTGGATTTAGAGTTCCAAATACATCTATCAATATAGGAGAAAACAGAGTGAAACCTAAAAATTCAAACTGTTGCTGGAAACGAACGCTTCAACATAGAAGAACGAAATTTGGGGAACCAAGTCGCCTCAGTGTACTGATAATTACCTGAAAGTATCATCCAGTTTGGGTGAAAAAATATTTGCTGAGATTTCTGGAGATTCGTAATTTTGGGAAGCTTGGCCACCCCTTTCCATGAAAGTGTTTCTCGCCAGTCACTGCTTAGGGCTTCATCAAGAGGAAACAAAACACAGAGGTAGAACGTGAAACTACTTTATTGTGTCAAGTTTCAAGAAGCTAGCACAAACCGTGTTGGATTTAGAGTTCCAAATACATCTATCAATATAGGAAAAAACAGAGTGAAACCTAAAAATTCAAACTGTTACTGGAAACGAACGCTTCAACATAGAAGAACGAAATTTGGGGAACCAAGTCGCCTCAGTGTACTGATCATTACCTGAAAGTATCATCCAGTTTGGGTGAAAAAATAATTGCTAAGATTTCTGGAGATTCGTAATTTTGGGAAGCTTAGCAACCCCTTTCCATGAAAGTGTTTCTCGCCAGTCACTGCTTAGGGCTACATCAAGAAAAAACAAAACATAGAGATAGAACGTGAAACTACTTTATTGTGTCAAGTTTCAGGAAGCTAGCACAAACCGTGTTGGATTCAGAGTTCCAAATACATCTATCAATATAGGAGAAAACAGAGTGAAACCTAAAAATTCAAACTGTTACTGGAAACGAACGCTTCAACATAGAAGAACGAAATTTGGGGAACCAAGTCACCTTAGTGTACTGATCATTACCTGAAAGTATCATCCAGTTTGGGTGAAAAAATATTTGCTGAGATTTCTGGAGATTCGTAATTTTGGGAAGCTTGGCAACCCCTTTCCATGAAAGTGTTTCTCGCCAGTCACTGCTTAGGGCTTCATCAAGAGGAAACAAAACATAGATATAGAACGGGAAACTACTTTATTGTGTCAAGTTTCAAGAAGCTAGCACAAACCGTGTTGGATTTAGAGTTCCAAATACATCTATCAATATAGGAGAAAACAGAGTGAAACCTAAAATTTCAAACTGTTACTGGAAACGAACGCTTCAACATAAAGAACGAAATTTGGGGAACCAAGTCGCCTCAGTGTACTGATCATTACCTGAAAGTATCATCCAGTTTGGGTGAAAAAATATTTGCTGAGATTTCTGGAGATTCGTAATTTTGGGAAGCCTGGCAACCCCATTCCATGAAAGTGTTTCTCGCCAGTCACTGCTTAGGGCTACATCAAGAGGAAACAAAACATAGAGATAGAACGTGAAACTACTTTATTGTGTCAAGTTTCAAGAAGCTAGCACAAACCGTGTTGGATTTAGAGTTCCAAATACATCTATCAATATAGGAGAAAACAGAGTGAAACCTAAAAATTCAAACTGTTACTGGAAACGAACGCTTCAACATAGAAGAACGAAATTTGGGGAACCAAGTCACCTTAGTGTACTGATCATTACCTGAAAGTATCATCCAGTTTGGGTGAAAAAATATTTGCTGAGATTTCTGGAGATTCATAATTTTGGGAAGCTTGGCAACCCCTTTCCATGAAAGTGTTTCTCGCCAGTCACTGCTTAGGGCTTCATCAAGAGAAAACAAAACATAGATATAGAACGAGAAACTACTTTATTGTGTCAAGTTTCAAGAAGCTAGCACAAACCGTGTTGGATTTAGAGTTCCAAATACATCTATCAATATAGGAGAAAACAGAGTGAAACCTAAAAATTCAAACTGTTGCTGGAAACGAACGCTTCAACATAGAAGAACGAAATTTGGGGAACCAAGTCGCCTCAGTGTACTGATCATTACCTGAAAGTATCATCCAGTTTGGGTGAAAAAATATTTGCTGAGATTTCTGGAGATTCGTAATTTTGGGAAGCTTGGCAATCCCTTTCCATGAAAGTGTTTCTCGCCAGTCACTGCTTAGGGCTACATCAAGAGGAAACAAAACATAGAGATAGAACGTGAAACTACTTTATTGTGTCAAGTTTCAAGAAGCTAGCACAAACCGTGTTGGATTTAGAGTTCCAAATACATCTATGAATATAGGAGAAAACAGAGTGAAACCTAAAAATTCAAACTGTTGCTGAAAACGAACGCTTCAACATAGAAGAACGAAATTTGGGGAACCAAGTCGCCTCAGTGTACTGATCATTACCTGAAAGTATCATCCAGTTTGGGTGAAAAAATATTTGCTGAGATTTCTGGAGATTCGTAATTTTGGGAAGCTTGGCCACCCCTTTCCATGAAAGTGTTTCTCGCCAGTCACTGCTTAGGGCTTCATCAAGAGGAAACAAAACACAGAGGTAGAACGTGAAACTACTTTATTGTGTCAAGTTTCAAGAAGCTAGCACAAACCGTGTTGGATTTAGAGTTCCAAATACATCTATCAATATAGGAGAAAACAGAGTGAAACCTAAAAATTCAAACTGTTACTGGAAACGAACGCTTCAACATAGAAGAACGAAATTTGGGGAACCAAGTCGCCTCAGTGTACTGATCATTACCTGAAAGTATCATCCAGTTTGGGTGAAAAAATATTTGCTGAGATTTCTGGAGATTCGTAATTTTGGGAAGCTTGGCAATCCCTTTCCATGAAAGTGTTTCTCGCCAGTCACTGCTTAGGGCTACATCAAGAGGAAACAAAACATAGAGATAGAACGTGAAACTACTTTATTGTGTCAAGTTTCAAGAAGCTAGCACAAACCGTGTTGGATTTAGAGTTCCAAATACATCTATCAATATAGGAGAAAACAGAGTGAAACCTAAAAATTCAAACTGTTACTGGAAACGAACGCTTCAACATAGAAGAACGAAATTTGGGGAACCAAGTCACCTTAGTGTACTGATCATTACCTGAAAGTATCATCCAGTTTGGGTGAAAAAATATTTGCTGAGATTTCTGGAGATTCGTAATTTTGGGAAGCTTGGCAACCCCTTTCCATGAAAGTGTTTCTCGCCAGTCACTGCTTAGGGCTTCATCAAGAGGAAACAAAACATAGATATAGAACGAGAAACTACTTTATTGTGTCAAGTTTCAAGAAGCTAGCACAAACCGTGTTGGATTTAGAGTTCCAAATACATCTATCAATATAGGAGAAAACAGAGTGAAACCTAAAAATTCAAACTGTTTCTGGAAACGAACGATTCAAAATAAAGAACGAAATTTGGGGAACCAAGTCGCCTCAGTGTACTGATCATTACCTGAAAGTATCATCCAGTTTGGGTGAAAAAATATTTGCTGAGATTTCTGGAGATTCGTAATTTTGGGAAGCCTGGCAACCCCATTCCATGAAAGTGTTTCTCGCCAGTCACTGCTTAGGGCTACATCAAGAGGAAACAAAACATAGAGATAGAACGTGAAACTACTTTATTGTGTCAAGTTTCAAGAAGCTAGCAAAAACCGTGTTGGATTTAGAGTTCCAAATACATCTATCAATATAGGAGAAAACAGAGTGAAACCTAAAAATTCAAACTGTTACTGGAAACGAACGCTTCAACATAGAAGAACGAAATTTGGGGAACCAAGTCGCCTTAGTGTACTGATCATTACCTGAAAGTATCATCCAGTTTGGGTGAAAAAATATTTGCTGAGATTTCTGGAGATTCGTAATTTTGGGAAGCTTGGCAACCCCTTTCCATGAAAGTGTTTCTCGCCAGTCACTGCTTAGGGCTTCATCAAGAGGAAACAAAACATAGATATAGAACGAGAAACTACTTTATTGTGTCAAGTTTCAAGAAGCTAGCACAAACCGTGTTGGATTTAGAGTTCCAAATACATCTATCAATATAGGAGAAAACAGAGTGAAACCTAAAAATTCAAACTGTTACTGGAAACGAACGCTTCAACATAAAGAACGAAATTTGGGGAACCAAGTCGCCTCAGTGTACTGATCATTACCTGAAAGTATCATCCAGTTTGGGTGAAAAAATATTTGCTGAGATTTCTGGAGATTCGTAATTTTGGAAAGCTAGGCAACCCCATTCCATGAAAGTGTTTCTCGCCAGTCACTGCTTAGGGCTTCATCAAGAGGAAACAAAACATAGAGATAGAACGTGAAACTACTTTATTGTGTCAAGTTTCAAGAAGCTAGCACAAACCGTGTTGGATTTAGAGTTCCAAATACATCTATCAATATAGGAGAAAACAGAGTGAAACCTAAAAATTCAAACTGTTACTGGAAACGAACGCTTCAACATAGAAGAACGAAATTTGGGGAACCAAGTCGCCTCAGTGTACTGATCATTACCTGAAAGTATCATCCAGTTTGGGTGAAAAAATATTTGCTGAGATTTCTGGAGATTCGTAATTTTTGGAAGCTTGGCAACCCCTTTCCATGAAAGTGTTTCTCGCCAGTCACTGCTTAGGGCTACATCAAGAGGAAACAAAACAGAGAGATAGAACGTGAAACTACTTTATTGTGTCAAGTTTCAAGAAGTTAGAACAAACCGTGGTGGATTAGGAGTTCCAAATACATCTATCAATATAGGAGAAAACAGAGTGAAACCTAAAAATTCAAACTGTTACTGGAAACGAACGCTTCAACATAGAAGAACGAAATTTGGGGAACCAACTCGCCTTAGTGTACTAATCATTACCTGAAAGTATCATCCAGTTTGGGTGAAAAAATATTTGCTGAGATTTCTGGAGATTCGTAATTTAGGGAAGCTTGGCAACCCCTTTCCATGAAAGTGTTTCTCGCCAGTCACTGCTTAGGGCTTCATCAAGAGGAAACAAAACATAGATATAGAACGAGAAACTACTTTATTGTGTCAAGTTTCAAGAAGCTAGCACAAACCGTGTTGGATTTAGAGTTCCAAATACATCTATCAATATAGGAGAAAACAGAGTGAAACCTAAAAATTCAAACTGTTACTGGGAACGAACGATTCAACATAAAGAACGAAACTTGGGGAACCAAGTCGCCTCAGTGTACTGATCATTACCAGAAAGTATCATCCAGTTTGGGTGAAAAAATATTTGCTGAGATTTCTGGAGATTCGTAATTTTGGGAAGCCTGGCAACCCCATTCCATGAAAGTGTTTCTCGCCAGTCACTGCTTAGGGCTACATCAAGAGGAAACAAAACATAGAGATAGAACGTGAAACTACTTTATTGTGTCAAGTTTCAAGAAGCTAGCACAAACCGTGTTGGATTTAGAGTTCCAAATACATCTATCAATATAGGAGAAAACAGAGTGAAACCTAAAAATTCAAACTGTTACTGGAAACGAACGCTTCAACATAGAAGAACGAAATTTGGGGAACCAAGTCGCCTTAGTGTACTGATCATTACCTGAAAGTATCATCCAGTTTGGGTGAAAAAATATTTGCTGAGATTTCTGGAGATTCATAATTTTGGGAAGCTTGGCAACCCCTTTCCATGAAAGTGTTTCTCGCCAGTCACTGCTTAGGGCTTCATCAAGAGAAAACAAAACATAGATACAGAACGAGAAACTACTTTATTGTGTCAAGTTTCAAGAAGCTAGCACAAACCGTGTTGGATTTAGAGTTCCAAATACATCTATCAATATAGGAGAAAACAGAGTGAAACCTAAAAATTCAAACTGTTGCTGGAAACGAACGCTTCAACATAGAAGAACGAAATTTGGGGAACCAAGTCGCCTCAGTGTACTGATCATTACCTGAAAGTATCATCCAGTTTGGGTGAAAAAATATTTGCTGAGATTTCTGGAGATTCGTAATTTTGGGAAGCTTGGCAATCCCTTTCCATGAAAGTGTTTCTCGCCAGTCACTGCTTAGGGCTACATCAAGAGGAAACAAAACATAGAGATAGAACGTGAAACTACTTTATTGTGTCAAGTTTCAAGAAGCTAGCACAAACCGTGTTGGATTTAGAGTTCCAAATACATCTATCAATATAGGAGAAAACAGAGTGAAACCTAAAAATTCAAACTGTTGCTGGAAACGAACGCTTCAACATAGAAGAACGGAATTTGGGGAACCAAGTCGCCTCAGTGTACTGATCATTACCTGAAAGTATCATCCAGTTTGGGTGAAAAAATAATTGCTAAGATTTCTGGAGATTCGTAATTTTGGGAAGCTTAGCAACCCCTTTCCATGAAAGTGTTTCTCGCCAGTCACTGCTTAGGGCTACATCAAGAGGAAACAAAACATAGAGATAGAACGTGAAACTACTTTATTGTGTCAAGTTTCAAGAAGCTAGCACAAACCGTGTTGGATTTAGAGTTCCAAATACATCTATCAATATAGGAGAAAACAGAGTGAAACCTAAAAATTCAAACTGTTGCTGGAAACGAACGCTTCAACATAGAAGAACGAAATTTGGGGAACCAAGTCGCCTCAGTGTACTGATAATTACCTGAAAGTATCATCCAGTTTGGGTGAAAAAATATTTGCTGAGATTTCTGGAGATTCGTAATTTTGGGAAGCTTGGCCACCCCTTTCCATGAAAGTGTTTCTCGCCAGTCACTGCTTAGGGCTTCATCAAGAGGAAACAAAACAGAGAGGTAGAACGTGAAACTACTTTATTGTGTCAAGTTTCAAGAAGCTAGCACAAACCGTGTTGGATTTAGAGTTCCAAATACATCTATCAATATAGGAGAAAACAGAGTGAAACCTAAAAATTCAAACTGTTGCTGGAAACGAACGCTTCAACATAGAAGAACAAAATTTGGGGAACCAAGTCGCCTCAGTGTACTGATCATTACCTGAAAGTATCATCCAGTTTGGGTGAAAAAATATTTGCTGAGATTTCTGGAGATTCGTAATTTTGGGAAGCTTGGCAATCCCTTTCCATGAAAGTGTTTCTCGCCAGTCACTGCTTAGGGCTACATCAAGAGGAAACAAAACATAGAGATAGAACGTGAAACTACTTTATTGTGGCAAGTTTCAAGAAGCTAGCACAAACCGTGTTGGATTTAGAGTTCCAAATACATCTATCAATATAGGAGAAAACAGAGTGAAACCTAAAAATTCAAACTGTTACTGGAAACGAACGCTTCAACATAGAAGAACGAAATTTGGGGAACCAAGTCGCCTCAGTGTACTGATCATTACCTGAAAGTATCATCCAGTTTGGGTGAAAAAATATTTGCTGAGATTTCTGGAGATTCGTAATTTTGGGAAGCTTGGCAACCCCTTTCCATGAAAGTGTTTCTCGCCAGTCACTGCTTAGGGCTTCATCAAGTGGAAACAAAACATAGAGGTAGAACGTGAAACTACTTTATTATGTCAAGTTTCAAGAAGCTAGCACAAACCGTGTTGGATTTAGAGTTCCAAATACATCTATCAATATAGGAGAAAACAGAGTGAAACCTAAAAATTCAAACTGTTACTGTAAATGAACGCTTAAACATAGAAGAACGAAATTTGGGGAACCAAGTCGCCTCAGTGTACTGATCATTACCTGAAAGTATCATCCAGTTTGGGTGAAAAAATATTTGCTGAGATTTCTGGAGATTCGTAATTTTGGGAAGCTTGGCAACCCCTTTCCATGAAAGTGTTTCTCGCCAGTCACTGCTTAGGGCTTCATCAAGAGGAAACAAAACATAGATATAGAACGAGAAACTACTTTATTGTGTCAAGTTTCAAGAAGCTAGCACAAACCGTGTTGGATTTAGAGTTCCAAATACATCTATCAATATAGGAGAAAACAGAGTGAAACCTAAAAATTCAAACTGTTACTGGAAACGAACGCTTCAACATAAAGAACGAAATTTGGGGAACCAAGTCGCCTCAGTATACTGATCATTACCTGAAAGTATCATCCAGTTTGGGTGACAAAATATTTGCTGAGATTTCTGGAGATTCGTAATTTTGGGAAGCTTGGCCACCCCTTTCCATGAAAGTGTTTCTCGCCAGTCACTGCTTAGGGCTTCATCAAGAGGAAACAAAACATAGAGATAGAACGTGAAACTACTTTATTGTGTCAAGTTTCAAGAAGCTAGCACAAACCGTGTTGGATTTAGAGTTCCAAATACATCTATCAATATAGGAGAAAACAGAGTGAAACCTAAAAATTCAAACTGTTACTGGAAACGAACGCTTCAACATAGAAGAACGAAATTTGGGGAACCAAGTCGCCTCAGTGTACTGATCATTACCTGAAAGTATCATCCAGTTTGGGTGAAAGTATATTTGCTGAGATTTCTGGAGATTCGTAATTTTTGGAAGCTTGGCAACCCCTTTCCATGAAAGTGTTTCTCGCCAGTCACTGCTTAGGGCTACATCAAGAGGAAACAAAACATAGAGATAGAACGTGAAACTACTTTATTGTGTCAAGTTTCAAGAAGCTAGCACAAACCGTGGTGGATTAGGAGTTCCAAATACATCTATCAATATAGGAGAAAACAGAGTGAAACCTAAAAATTCAAACTGTTGCTGGAAACGAACGCTTCAACATAGAAGAACGAAATTTGGGGAACCAAGTCGCCTCAGTGTACTGATAATTACCTGAAAGTATCATCCAGTTTGGGTGAAAAAATATTTGCTGAGATTTCTGGAGATTCGTAATTTTGGGAAGCTTGGCCACCCCTTTCCATGAAAGTGTTTCTCGCCAGTCACTGCTTAGGGCTTCATCAAGAGGAAACAAAACAGAGAGGTAGAACGTGAAACTACTTTATTGTGTCAAGTTTCAAGAAGCTAGCACAAACCGTGTTGGATTTAGAGTTCCAAATACATCTATCAATATAGGAGAAAACAGAGTGAAACCTAAAAATTCAAACTGTTGCTGGAAACGAACGCTTCAACATAGAAGAACAAAATTTGGGGAACCAAGTCGCCTCAGTGTACTGATCATTACCTGAAAGTATCATCCAGTTTGGGTGAAAAAATATTTGCTGAGATTTCTGGAGATTCGTAATTTTGGGAAGCTTGGCAATCCCTTTCCATGAAAGTGTTTCTCGCCAGTCACTGCTTAGGGCTACATCAAGAGGAAACAAAACATAGAGATAGAACGTGAAACTACTTTATTGTGGCAAGTTTCAAGAAGCTAGCACAAACCGTGTTGGATTTAGAGTTCCAAATACATCTATCAATATAGGAGAAAACAGAGTGAAACCTAAAAATTCAAACTGTTACTGGAAACGAACGCTTCAACATAGAAGAACGAAATTTGGGGAACCAAGTCGCCTCAGTGTACTGATCATTACCTGAAAGTATCATCCAGTTTGGGTGAAAAAATATTTGCTGAGATTTCTGGAGATTCGTAATTTTGGGAAGCTTGGCAACCCCTTTCCATGAAAGTGTTTCTCGCCAGTCACTGCTTAGGGCTTCATCAAGTGGAAACAAAACATAGAGGTAGAACGTGAAACTACTTTATTATGTCAAGTTTCAAGAAGCTAGCACAAACCGTGTTGGATTTAGAGTTCCAAATACATCTATCAATATAGGAGAAAACAGAGTGAAACCTAAAAATTCAAACTGTTACTGTAAATGAACGCTTAAACATAGAAGAACGAAATTTGGGGAACCAAGTCGCCTCAGTGTACTGATCATTACCTGAAAGTATCATCCAGTTTGGGTGAAAAAATATTTGCTGAGATTTCTGGAGATTCGTAATTTTGGGAAGCTTGGCAACCCCTTTCCATGAAAGTGTTTCTCGCCAGTCACTGCTTAGGGCTTCATCAAGAGGAAACAAAACATAGATATAGAACGAGAAACTACTTTATTGTGTCAAGTTTCAAGAAGCTAGCACAAACCGTGTTGGATTTAGAGTTCCAAATACATCTATCAATATAGGAGAAAACAGAGTGAAACCTAAAAATTCAAACTGTTACTGGAAACGAACGCTTCAACATAAAGAACGAAATTTGGGGAACCAAGTCGCCTCAGTATACTGATCATTACCTGAAAGTATCATCCAGTTTGGGTGACAAAATATTTGCTGAGATTTCTGGAGATTCGTAATTTTGGGAAGCTTGGCCACCCCTTTCCATGAAAGTGTTTCTCGCCAGTCACTGCTTAGGGCTTCATCAAGAGGAAACAAAACATAGAGATAGAACGTGAAACTACTTTATTGTGTCAAGTTTCAAGAAGCTAGCACAAACCGTGTTGGATTTAGAGTTCCAAATACATCTATCAATATAGGAGAAAACAGAGTGAAACCTAAAAATTCAAACTGTTACTGGAAACGAACGCTTCAACATAGAAGAACGAAATTTGGGGAACCAAGTCGCCTCAGTGTACTGATCATTACCTGAAAGTATCATCCAGTTTGGGTGAAAGTATATTTGCTGAGATTTCTGGAGATTCGTAATTTTTGGAAGCTTGGCAACCCCTTTCCATGAAAGTGTTTCTCGCCAGTCACTGCTTAGGGCTACATCAAGAGGAAACAAAACATAGAGATAGAACGTGAAACTACTTTATTGTGTCAAGTTTCAAGAAGCTAGCACAAACCGTGGTGGATTAGGAGTTCCAAATACATCTATCAATATAGGAGAAAACAGAGTGAAACCTAAAAATTCAAACTGTTACTGGAAACGAACGCTTCAACATAGAAGAACGAAATTTGGGGAACCAACTTGACTTAGTGTACTAATCATTACCTGAAAGTATCATCCAGTTTGGGTGAAAAAATATTTGCTGAGATTTCTGTAGATTCGTAATTTTGGGAAGCTTGGCAACCCCTTTCCATGAAAGTGTTTCTCGCCAGTCACTGCTTAGGGCTTCATCAAGAGGAAACAAAACATAGATATAGAACGAGAAACTACTTTATTGTGTCAAGTTTCAAGAAGCTAGCACAAACCGTGGTGGATTAGGAGTTCCAAATACATCTATCAATATAGGAGAAAACAGAGTGAAACCTAAAAATTCAAACTGTTACTGGAAACGAATGATTCAACATAAAGAACGAAATTTGGGGAACCAAGTCGCCTCAGTGTACTGATCATTACCTGAAAGTATCATCCAGTTTGGGTGAAAAAATATTTGCTGAGATTTCTGGAGTTTCGTAATTTTGGGAAGCCTGGCAACCCCATTCCATGAAAGTGTTTCTCGCCAGTCACTGCTTAGGGCTACATCAAGAGGAAACAAAACATAGAGATAGAACGTGAAACTACTTTATTGTGTCAAGTTTCAAGAAGCTAGCACAAACCGTGTTGGATTTAGAGTTCCAAATACATCTATCAATATAGGAGAAAACAGAGTGAAACCTAAAAATTCAAACTGTTGCTGGAAACGAACGCTTCAACATAGAAGAACGAAATTTGGGGAACCAAGTCGCCTCAGTGTACTGATCATTACCTGAAAGTATCATCCAGTTTGGGTGAAAAAATATTTGCTGAGATTTCTGGAGATTCGTAATTTTGGGAAGCTTGGCCACCCCTTTCCATGAAAGTGTTTCTCGCCAGTCACTGCTTAGGGCTTCATCAAGAGGAAACAAAACACAGAGGTAGAACGTGAAACTACTTTATTGTGTCAAGTTTCAAGAAGCTAGCACAAACCGTGTTGGATTTAGAGTTCCAAATACATCTATCAATATAGGAGAAAACAGAGTGAAACCTAAAAATTCAAACTGTTACTGGAAACGAACGCTTCAACATAGAAGAACGAAATTTGGGGAACCAAGTCGCCTCAGTGTACTGATCATTACCTGAAAGTATCATCCAGTTTGGGTGAAAAAATATTTGCTGAGATTTCTGGAGATTCCTTATTTTGGGAAGCTTGGCAACCCCTTTCCATGAAAGTGTTTCTCGCCAGTCACTGCTTAGGGCTACATCAAGAGGAAACAAAACATAGAGATAGAACGTGAAACTACTTTATTGTGTCAAGTTTCAAGAAGCTAGCACAAACCGTGTTGGATTTAGAGTTCCAAATACATCTATCAATATAGGAGAAAACAGAGTGAAACCTAAAAATTCAAACTGTTACTGGAAACGAACGCTTCAACATAGAAGAACGAAATTTGGGGAACCAAGTCGCCTCAGTGTACTGATCATTACCTGAAAGTATCATCCAGTTTGGGTGAAAAAATATTTGCTGAGATTTCTGGAGATTCGTCATTTTGGGAAGCTTGGCAACCCCTTTCCATGAAAGTGTTTCTCGCCAGTCACTGCTTAGGGCTTCATCAAGAGGAAACAAAACATAGATATAGAACGAGAAACTACTTTATTGTGTCAAGTTTCAAGAAGCTAGCACAAACCGTGGTGGATTAGGAGTTCCAAATACATCTATCAATATAGGAGAAAACAGAGTGAAACCTAAAAATTCAAACTGTTACTGGAAACGATCGATTCAACATAAAGAATGAAATCTGGGGAACCAAGTCGCCTTAGGGTACTGATCATTACCTGAAAGTATCATCCAGTTTGGGTGAAAAAATATTTGCTGAGATTTCTGGAGATTCGTAATTTTGGGAAGCCTGGCAACCCCATTCCATGAAAGTGTTTCTCGCCAGTCACTGCTTAGGGCTACATCAAGAGGAAAAAGAAAACATAGAGATAGAACGTGAAACTACTTTATTGTGTCAAGTTTCAAGAAGCTAGCACAAACCGTGTTGGATTTAGAGTTCCAAATACATCTATCTATATAGGAGAAAACAGAGTGAAACCTAAAAATTCAAACTGTTACTGGAAACGAACGCTTCAACATAGAAGAACGAAATCTGGGGAACCAAGTCGCCTTAGTGTACTGATCATTACCTGAAAGTATCATCCAGTTTGGGTGAAAAAATATTTGCTGAGATTTCTGTAGATTCGTAATTTTGGGAAGCTTGGCAACCCCTTTCCATGAAAGTGTTTCTCGCCAGTCACTGCTTAGGGATACATCATCAGGAAACAAAACATAGAGATAGAATGTGAAACTACTTTATTGTGTCAAGTTTCAAGAAGCTAGCACAAACCGTGTTGGATTTAGAGTTCCAAATACATCTATCAATATAGAAGAAAACAGAGTGAAACCTAAAAATTCAAACTGTTACTGGAAACGAACGCTTCAACATAGAAGAACGAAATCTGGGGAACCAAGTCGCCTTAGTGTACTGCTCATTAGCTGAAAGTATCATCCATTTTGGGTGAAAAAATATTTGCTGAGATTTCTGGAGATTCGTAATTTTGGGAAGCCTGGCAACCCCTTTCCATGAAAGTGTTTCTCGCCAGTCACTGCTTAGGGCTACATCAAGAGGAAACAAAACATAGAGATAGAACGTGAAACTACTTTATTGTGTCAAGTTTCAAGAAGCTAGCACAAACCGTGTTGGATTTAGAGTTCCAAATACATCTATCAATATAGAAGAAAACAGAGTGAAACCTAAAAATTCAAACTGTTACTGGAAACGAACGCTTCAACATAGAAGAACGAAATCTGGGGAACCAAGTCGCCTTAGTGTACTGCTCATTAGCTGAAAGTATCATCCATTTTGGGTGAAAAAATATTTGCTGAGATTTCTGGAGATTCGTAATTTTGGGAAGCCTGGCAACCCCTTTCCATGAAAGTGTTTCTCGCCAGTCACTGCTTAGGGCTACATCAAGAGGAAACAAAACATAGAGATAGAACGTGAAACTACTTTATTGTGTCAAGTTTCAAGAAGCTAGCACAAACCGTGTTGGATTTAGAGTTCCAAATACATCTATCAATATAGGAGAAAACAGAGTGAAACCTAAAAATTCAAACTGTTACTGGAAACGAACGCTTCAACATAGAAGAACGAAATTTGGGGAACAAAGTCGCCTTAGTGTACTGATCATTACCTGAAAGTATCATCCAGTTTGGGTGAAAAAATATTTGTTGAGATTTCTGGAGATTCGTAATTTTGGGAAGCTTGGCAACCCCTTTCCATGAAAGTGTTTCTCGCCAGTCACTGCTTAGGGCTACATCATCAGGAAAAAAAACATAGAGATAGAACGTGAAAGTACTTTATTGTGTCAAGTTTCAAGAAGCTAGCACAAACCGTGTTGGATTTAGAGTTCCAAATACATCTATCAATATAGGAGAAAACAGAGTGAAACCTAAAAATTCAAACTGTAACTGGAAACGAACGCTTCAACATAGAAGACCGAAATCTGGCGAACCAAGTCGCCTTAGTGTACTGATCATTACCTGAAATTATCATCCAGTTTGGGTGAAAAAATATTTGCTGAGATTTCTGGAGATTCGTAATTTTGGGAAGCTTGGCAACCCCTTTCCATGAAAGTGTTTCTCGCCAGTCACTGCTTAGGGCTACATCAAGAGGAAACAAAACATAGAGATAGAACGTGAAACTACTTTATTGTGTCAAGTTTCAAGAAGCTAGCACAAACCGTGTTGGATTTAGAGTTCCAAATACATCTATCTATATAGGAGAAAACAGAGTGAAACCTAAAAATTCAAACTGTTACTGGAAACGAACGCTTCAACATAGAATAACGAAATTTGGGGAACCAAGTCGCCTTAGTGTACTGATCATTACCTGAAAGTATCATCCAGTTTGGGTGAAAAAATATTTGCTGAGATTTCTGTAGATTCGTAATTTTTGGAAGCTTGGCAACCCCTTTCCATGAAAGTGTTTCTCGCCAGTCACTGCTTAGGGCTACATCAAGAGGAAACAAAACATAGAGATAGAACGTGAAACTACTTTATTGTGTCAAGTTTCAAGAAGCTAGCACAAACCGTGTTGGATTTAGAGTTCCAAATACATCTATCAATATAGGAGAAAACAGAGTGAAACCTAAAAATTCAAACTGTTACTGGAAACGAACGCTTCAACATAGAAGAACGAAATTTGGGGAACCAAGTCGCCTTAGTGTACTGATCATTACCTGAAAGTATCATCCAGTTTGGGTGAAAAAATATTTGCTGAGATTTCTGTAGATTCCTAATTTTAGGAAGCTTGGCAACCCCTTTCCATGAAAGTGTTCCTCGCCAGTCACTGCTTAGGGCTACAAAAAGAGGAAACAAAACATAGAGATAGAACGTGAAACTACTTTATCGTTTCAAGTTTCAAGAAGCTAGCACAAACAGTGTTGGATTTAGAGTTCCAAATATATCTATCAATATAGGAGAAAACAGAGTGAAACCTAAAAAATCAAACTGTTACTGGAAACGAACGCTTCAACATACAAGAACGAAATCTGGGGAACCAAGTCGCCTTAGTGTACTGATCATTACCTGAAAGTATCATCCAGTTTGGTTGAAAAAATATTTGCTGAGATTTCTGTAGATTCGTAATTTTGGGAAGCCTGGCAACCCCTTTCCATGAAAGTGTTCCTCTCCAGTCACTGCTTAGGGCTACATCAAGAGGAAACAAAACATAGAGATAGAACGTGAAACTACTTTATTGTGTCAAGTTTCAAGAAGCTAGCACAAACCGTGTTGGATTTAGAGTTCCAAATACATCTATCTATATAGGAGAAAACAGAGTGAAACCTAAAAATTCAAACTGTTACTGGAAACGAACGCTTCAACATAGAAGAACGAAATCTGGGGAACCAAGTCGCCTTAGTGTACTGATCATTACCTGAAAGTATCATCCAGTTTGGGTGAAAAAATATTTGCTGAGATTTCTGGAGATTCGTAATTTTGGGAAGCTTGGCAACCCCTTTCCATGAAAGTGTTTCTCGCCAGTCACTGCTTAGGGATACATCATCAGGAAACAAAACATAGAGATAGAACGTGAAACTACTTTATTGTGTCAAGTTTCAAGAAGCTAGCACAAACCGTGTTGGATTTAGAGTTCCAAATACATCTATCAATATAGAAGAAAACAGAGTGAAACCTAAAAATTCAAACTGTTACTGGAAACGAACGCTTCAACATAGAAGAACGAAATCTGGGGAACCAAGTTGCCTTAGTGTACTGCTCATTAGCTGAAAGTATCATCCATTTTGGGTGAAAAAATATTTGCTGAGATTTCTGGAGATTCGTAATTTTGGGAAGCCTGGCAACCCCTTTCCATGAAAGTGTTTCTCGCCAGTCACTGCTTAGGGCTACATCAAGAGGAAACAAAACATAGAGATAGAACGTGAAACTACTTTATTGTGTCAAGTTTCAAGAAGCTAGCACAAACCGTGTTGGATTTAGAGTTCCAAATACATCTATCAATATAGAAGAAAACAGAGTGAAACCTAAAAATTCAAACTGTTACTGGAAACGAACGCTTCAACATAGAAGAACGAAATCTGGGGAACCAAGTCGCCATAGTGTACTGCTCATTAGCTGAAAGTATCATCCATTTTGGGTGAAAAAATATTTGCTGAGATTTCTGGAGATTCGTAATTTTGGGAAGCCTGGCAACCCCTTTCCATGAAAGTGTTTCTCGCCAGTCACTGCTTAGGGCTTCATCAAGAGGAAACAAAACATAGAGATAGAACGTGAAACTACTTTATTGTGTCAAGTTTCAAGAAGCTAGCACAAACCGTGTTGGATTTAGAGTTCCAAATACATCTATCAATATAGAAGAAAACAGAGTGAAACCTAAAAATTCAAACTGTTACTGGAAACGAACGCTTCAACATAGAAGAACGAAATTTGGGGAACCAAGTCGCCTTAGTGTACTGATCATTACCTGAAAGTATCATCTAGTTTGGGTGAAAAAATATTTGCTGAGATTTCTGTAGATTCGTAATTTTTGGAAGCTTGGCAACCCCTTTCCATGAAAGTGTTTCTCGCCAGTCACTGCTTAGGGCTACATCATCAGGAAAAAAAAACATAGAGATAGAACTTGAAAGTACTTTATTGTGTCAAGTTTCAAGAAGCTAGCACAAACCGTGTTGGATTTAGAGTTCCAAATACATCTATCTATATAGGAGAAAACAGAGTGAAACCTAAAAATTCAAACTGTTACTGGAAACGAACGCTTCAACATAGAAGAACGAAATCTGGGGAACCAAGTCGCCTTAGTGTACTGATCATTACATGAAAGTATCATCCAGTTTGGGTGAAAAAATATTTGCTGAGATTTCTGGAGATTCGTAATTTTGGGAAGCTTGGCAACCCCTTTCCATGAAAGTGTTTCTCGCCAGTCACTGCTTAGGGATACATCATCAGGAAACAAAACATAGAGATAGAACGTGAAACTACTTTATTGTGTCAAGTTTCAAGAAGCTAGCACAAACCGTGTTGGATTTAGAGTTCCAAATACATCTATCAATATAGAAGAAAACAGAATGAAACCTAAAAATTCAAACTGTTACTGGAAACGAACGCTTCAACATAGAAGAACGAAATCTGGGGAACCAAGTCGCCTTAGTGTACTGCTCATTAGCTGAAAGTATCATCCATTTTGGGTGAAAAAATATTTGCTGAGATTTCTGGAGATTCGTAATTTTGGGAAGCCTGGCAACCCCTTTCCATGAAAGTGTTTCTCGCCAGTCACTGCTTAGGGCTACATCAAGAGGAAACAAAACATAGAGATAGAACGTGAAACTACTTTATTGTGTCAAGTTTCAAGAAGCTAGCACAAACCGTGTTGGATTTAGAGTTCCAAATACATCTATCAATATAGGAGAAAACAGAGTGAAACCTAAAAATTCAAACTGTAACTGGAAACGAACGCTTCAACATAGAAGACCGAAATCTGGCGAACCAAGTCGCCTTAGTGTACTGATCATTACCTGAAATTATCATCCAGTTTGGGTGAAAAAATATTTGCTGAGATTTCTGGAGATTCGTAATTTTGGGAAGCTTGGCAACCCCTTTCCATGAAAGTGTTTCTCGCCAGTCACTGCTTAGGGCTACATCAAGAGGAAACAAAACATAGAGATAGAACGTGAAACTACTTTATTGTGTCAAGTTTCAAGAAGCTAGCACAAACCGTGTTGGATTTAGAGTTCCAAATACATCTATCAATATAGGAGAAAACAGAGTGAAACCTAAAAATTCAAACTGTTACTGGAAACGAACGCTTCAACATAGAATAACGAAATTTGGGGAACCAAGTCGCCTTAGTGTACTGATCATTACCTGAAAGTATCATCCAGTTTGGGTGAAAAAATATTTGCTGAGATTTCTGTAGATTCGTAATTTTTGGAAGCTTGGCAACCCCTTTCCATGAAAGTGTTTCTCGCCAGTCACTGCTTAGGGCTACATCAAGAGGAAACAAAACATAGAGATAGAACGTGAAACTACTTTATTGTGTCAAGTTTCAAGAAGCTAGCACAAACCGTGTTGGATTTAGAGTTCCAAATACATCTATCAATATAGGAGAAAACAGAGTGAAACCTAAAAATTCAAACTGTTACTGGAAACGAACGCTTCAACATAGAAGAACGAAATTTGGGGAACCAAGTCGCCTTAGTGTACTGATCATTACCTGAAAGTATCATCCAGTTTGGGTGAAAAAATATTTGCTGAGATTTCTGTAGATTCCTAATTTTAGGAAGCTTGGCAACCCCTTTCCATGAAAGTGTTCCTCGCCAGTCACTGCTTAGGGCTACAAAAAGAGGAAACAAAACATAGAGATAGAACGTGAAACTACTTTATCGTTTCAAGTTTCAAGAAGCTAGCACAAACAGTGTTGGATTTAGAGTTCCAAATATATCTATCAATATAGGAGAAAACAGAGTGAAACCTAAAAAATCAAACTGTTACTGGAAACGAACGCTTCAACATACAAGAACGAAATCTGGGGAACCAAGTCGCCTTAGTGTACTGATCATTACCTGAAAGTATCATCCAGTTTGGTTGAAAAAATATTTGCTGAGATTTCTGTAGATTCGTAATTTTGGGAAGCCTGGCAACCCCTTTCCATGAAAGTGTTCCTCTCCAGTCACTGCTTAGGGCTACATCAAGAGGAAACAAAACATAGAGATAGAACGTGAAACTACTTTATTGTGTCAAGTTTCAAGAAGCTAGCACAAACCGTGTTGGATTTAGAGTTCCAAATACATCTATCTATATAGGAGAAAACAGAGTGAAACCTAAAAATTCAAACTGTTACTGGAAACGAACGCTTCAACATAGAAGAACGAAATCTGGGGAACCAAGTCGCCTTAGTGTACTGATCATTACCTGAAAGTATCATCCAGTTTGGGTGAAAAAATATTTGCTGAGATTTCTGGAGATTCGTAATTTTGGGAAGCTTGGCAACCCCTTTCCATGAAAGTGTTTCTCGCCAGTCACTGCTTAGGGATACATCATCAGGAAACAAAACATAGAGATAGAACGTGAAACTACTTTATTGTGTCAAGTTTCAAGAAGCTAGCACAAACCGTGTTGGATTTAGAGTTCCAAATACATCTATCAATATAGAAGAAAACAGAGTGAAACCTAAAAATTCAAACTGTTACTGGAAACGAACGCTTCAACATAGAAGAACGAAATCTGGGGAACCAAGTCGCCTTAGTGTACTGCTCATTAGCTGAAAGTATCATCCATTTTGGGTGAAAAAATATTTGCTGAGATTTCTGGAGATTCGTAATTTTGGGAAGCCTGGCAACCCCTTTCCATGAAAGTGTTTCTCGCCAGTCACTGCTTAGGGCTACATCAAGAGGAAACAAAACATAGAGATAGAACGTGAAACTACTTTATTGTGTCAAGTTTCAAGAAGCTAGCACAAACCGTGTTGGATTTAGAGTTCCAAATACATCTATCAATATAGAAGAAAACAGAGTGAAACCTAAAAATTCAAACTGTTACTGGAAACGAACGCTTCAACATAGAAGAACGAAATCTGGGGAACCAAGTCGCCATAGTGTACTGCTCATTAGCTGAAAGTATCATCCATTTTGGGTGAAAAAATATTTGCTGAGATTTCTGGAGATTCGTAATTTTGGGAAGCCTGGCAACCCCTTTCCATGAAAGTGTTTCTCGCCAGTCACTGCTTAGGGCTTCATCAAGAGGAAACAAAACATAGAGATAGAACGTGAAACTACTTTATTGTGTCAAGTTTCAAGAAGCTAGCACAAACCGTGTTGGATTTAGAGTTCCAAATACATCTATCAATATAGAAGAAAACAGAGTGAAACCTAAAAATTCAAACTGTTACTGGAAACGAACGCTTCAACATAGAAGAACGAAATTTGGGGAACCAAGTCGCCTTAGTGTACTGATCATTACCTGAAAGTATCATCTAGTTTGGGTGAAAAAATATTTGCTGAGATTTCTGTAGATTCGTAATTTTTGGAAGCTTGGCAACCCCTTTCCATGAAAGTGTTTCTCGCCAGTCACTGCTTAGGGCTACATCATCAGGAAACAAAACATAGAGATAGAACGTGAAAGTACTTTATTGTGTCAAGTTTCAAGAAGCTAGCACAAACCGTGTTGGATTTAGAGTTCCAAATACATCTATCTATATAGGAGAAAACAGAGTGAAACCTAAAAATTCAAACTGTTACTGGAAACGAACGCTTCAACATAGAAGAACGAAATCTGGGGAACCAAGTCGCCTTAGTGTACTGATCATTACCTGAAAGTATCATCCAGTTTGGGTGAAAAAATATTTGCTGAGATTTCTGGAGATTCGTAATTTTGGGAAGCTTGGCAACCCCTTTCCATGAAAGTGTTTCTCGCCAGTCACTGCTTAGGGATACATCATCAGGAAACAAAACATAGAGATAGAACGTGAAACTACTTTATTGTGTCAAGTTTCAAGAAGCTAGCACAAACCGTGTTGGATTTAGAGTTCCAAATACATCTATCAATATAGAAGAAAACAGAATGAAACCTAAAAATTCAAACTGTTACTGGAAACGAACGCTTCAACATAGAAGAACGAAATCTGGGGAACCAAGTCGCCTTAGTGTACTGCTCATTAGCTGAAAGTATCATCCATTTTGGGTGAAAAAATATTTGCTGAGATTTCTGGAGATTCGTCATTTTGGGAAGCCTGGCAACCCCTTTCCATGAAAGTGTTTCTCGCCAGTCACTGCTTAGGGATACATCATCAGGAAACAAAACATAGAGATAGAACGTGAAACTACTTTATTGTGTCAAGTTTCAAGAAGCTAGCACAAACCGTGTTGGATTTAGAGTTCCAAATACATCTATCAATATAGGAGAAAACAGAGTGAAACCTAAAAATTCAAACTGTTACTGGAAACGAACGCTTCAACATAGAAGAACGAAATTTGGGGAACCAAGTCGCCTTAGTGTACTGATCATTACCTGAAAGTATCATCCAGTTTGGGTGAAAAAATATTTGCTGAGATTTCTGTAGATTCGTAATTTTTGGAAGCTTGGCAACCCCTTTCCATGAAAGTGTTTCTCGCCAGTCACTGCTTAGGGCTACATCAAGAGGAAACAAAACATAGAGATAGAACGTGAAACTACTTTATTGTGTCAAGTTTCAAGAAGCTAGCACAAACCGTGTTGGATTTAGAGTTCCAAATACATCTATCAATATAGGAGAAAACAGAGTGAAACCTAAAAATTCAAACTGTTACTGGAAACGAACGCTTCAACATAGAAGAACGAAATTTGGGGAACCAAGTCGCCTTAGTGTACTGATCATTACCTGAAAGTATCATCCAGTTTGGGTGAAAAAATATTTGCTGAGATTTCTGTAGATTCCTAATTTTAGGAAGCTTGGCAACCCCTTTCCATGAAAGTGTTCCTCGCCAGTCACTGCTTAGGGCTACAAAAAGAGGAAACAAAACATAGAGATAGAACGTGAAACTACTTTATCGTTTCAAGTTTCAAGAAGCTAGCACAAACAGTGTTGGATTTAGAGTTCCAAATATATCTATCAATATAGGAGAAAACAGAGTGAAACCTAAAAAATCAAACTGTTACTGGAAACGAACGCTTCAACATACAAGAACGAAATCTGGGGAACCAAGTCGCCTTAGTGTACTGATCATTACCTGAAAGTATCATCCAGTTTGGTTGAAAAAATATTTGCTGAGATTTCTGTAGATTCGTAATTTTGGGAAGCCTGGCAACCCCTTTCCATGAAAGTGTTCCTCTCCAGTCACTGCTTAGGGCTACATCAAGAGGAAACAAAACATAGAGATATAACGTGAAACTACTTTATTGTGTCAAGTTTCAAGAAGCTAGCACAAACCGTGTTGGATTTAGAGTTCCAAATACATCTATCTATATAGGAGAAAACAGAGTGAAACCTAAAAATTCAAACTGTTACTGGAAACGAACGCTTCAACATAGAAGAACGAAATCTGGGGAACCAAGTCGCCTTAGTGTACTGATCATTACCTGAAAGTATCATCCAGTTTGGGTGAAAAAATATTTGCTGAGATTTCTGGAGATTCGTAATTTTGGGAAGCTTGGCAACCCCTTTCCATGAAAGTGTTTCTCGCCAGTCACTGCTTAGGGATACATCATCAGGAAACAAAACATAGAGATAGAACGTGAAACTACTTTATTGTGTCAAGTTTCAAGAAGCTAGCACAAACCGTGTTGGATTTAGAGTTCCAAATACATCTATCAATATAGAAGAAAACAGAGTGAAACCTAAAAATTCAAACTGTTACTGGAAACGAACGCTTCAACATAGAAGAACGAAATCTGGGGAACCAAGTCGCCTTAGTGTACTGCTCATTAGTTGAAAGTATCATCCATTTTGGGTGAAAAAATATTTGCTGAGATTTCTGGAGATTCGTAATTTTGGGAAGCCTGGCAACCCCTTTCCATGAAAGTGTTTCTCGCCAGTCACTGCTTAGGGCTACATCAAGAGGAAACAAAACATAGAGATAGAACGTGAAACTACTTTATTGTGTCAAGTTTCAAGAAGCTAGCACAAACCGTGTTGGATTTAGAGTTCCAAATACATCTATCAATATAGAAGAAAACAGAGTGAAACCTAAAAATTCAAACTGTTACTGGAAACGAACGCTTCAACATAGAAGAACGAAATCTGGGGAACCAAGTCGCCATAGTGTACTGCTCATTAGCTGAAAGTATCATCCATTTTGGGTGAAAAAATATTTGCTGAGATTTCTGGAGATTCGTAATTTTGGGAAGCCTGGCAACCCCTTTCCATGAAAGTGTTTCTCGCCAGTCACTGCTTAGGGCTTCATCAAGAGGAAACAAAACATAGAGAGAGAACGTGAAACTACTTTATTGTGTCAAGTTTCAAGAAGCTAGCACAAACCGTGTTGGATTTAGAGTTCCAAATACATCTATCAATATAGAAGAAAACAGAGTGAAACCTAAAAATTCAAACTGTTACTGGAAACGAACGCTTCAACATAGAAGAACGAAATTTGGGGAACCAAGTCGCCTTAGTGTACTGATCATTACCTGAAAGTATCATCTAGTTTGGGTGAAAAAATATTTGCTGAGATTTCTGTAGATTCGTAATTTTTGGAAGCTTGGCAACCCCTTTCCATGAAAGTGTTTCTCGCCAGTCACTGCTTAGGGCTACATCATCAGGAAAAAAAACATAGAGATAGAACGTGAAAGTACTTTATTGTGTCAAGTTTCAAGAAGCTAGCACAAACCGTGTTGGATTTAGAGTTCCAAATACATCTATCTATATAGGAGAAAACAGAGTGAAACCTAAAAATTCAAACTGTTACTGGAAACGAACGCTTCAACATAGAAGAACGAAATCTGGGGAACCAAGTCGCCTTAGTGTACTGATCATTACCTGAAAGTATCATCCAGTTTGGGTGAAAAAATATTTGCTGAGATTTCTGGAGATTCGTAATTTTGGGAAGCTTGGCAACCCCTTTCCATGAAAGTGTTTCTCGCCAGTCACTGCTTAGGGATACATCATCAGGAAACAAAACATAGAGATAGAACGTGAAACTACTTTATTGTGTCAAGTTTCAAGAAGCTAGCACAAACCGTGTTGGATTTAGAGTTCCAAATACATCTATCAATATAGAAGAAAACAGAATGAAACCTAAAAATTCAAACTGTTACTGGAAACGAACGCTTCAACATAGAAGAACGAAATCTGGGGAACCAAGTCGCCTTAGTGTACTGCTCATTAGCTGAAAGTATCATCCATTTTGGGTGAAAAAATATTTGCTGAGATTTCTGGAGATTCGTCATTTTGGGAAGCCTGGCAACCCCTTTCCATGAAAGTGTTTCTCGCCAGTCACTGCTTAGGGATACATCATCAGGAAACAAAACATAGAGATAGAACGTGAAACTACTTTATTGTGTCAAGTTTCAAGAAGCTAGCACAAACCGTGTTGGATTTAGAGTTCCAAATACATCTATCAATATAGAAGAAAACAGAGTGAAACCTAAAAATTCAAACTGTTACTGGAAACGAACGCTTCAACATAGAAGAACGAAATCTGGGGAACCAAGTCGCCTTAGTGTACTGCTCATTAGCTGAAAGTATCATCCATTTTGGGTGAAAAAATATTTGCTGAGATTTCTGGAGATTCGTAATTTTGGGAAGCCTGGCAACCCCTTTCCATGAAAGTGTTTCTCGCCAGTCACTGCTTAGGGCTACATCAAGAGGAAACAAAACATAGAGATAGAACGTGAAACTACTTTATTGTGTCAAGTTTCAAGAAGCTAGCACAAACCGTGTTGGATTTAGAGTTCCAAATACATCTATCAATATAGAAGAAAACAGAGTGAAACCTAAAAATTCAAACTGTTACTGGAAACGAACGCTTCAACATAGAAGAACGAAATCTGGGGAACCAAGTCGCCTTAGTGTACTGCTCATTAGCTGAAAGTATCATCCATTTTGGGTGAAAAAATATTTGCTGAGATTTCTGGAGATTCGTCATTTTGGGAAGCCTGGCAACCCCTTTCCATGAAAGTGTTTCTCGCCAGTCACTGCTTAGGGATACATCATCAGGAAACAAAACATAGAGATAGAACGTGAAACTACTTTATTGTGTCAAGTTTCAAGAAGCTAGCACAAACCGTGTTGGATTTAGAGTTCCAAATACATCTATCAATATAGAAGAAAACAGAGTGAAACCTAAAAATTCAAACTGTTACTGGAAACGAACGCTTCAACATAGAAGAACGAAATTTGGGGAACCAAGTCGCCTTAGTGTACTGATCATTACCTGAAAGTATCATCTAGTTTGGGTGAAAAAATATTTGCTGAGATTTCTGTAGATTCGTAATTTTTGGAAGCTTGGCAACCCCTTTCCATGAAAGTGTTTCTCGCCAGTCACTGCTTAGGGCTACATCATCAGGAAAAAAAACATAGAGATAGAACGTGAAAGTACTTTATTGTGTCAAGTTTCAAGAAGCTAGCACAAACCGTGTTGGATTTAGAGTTCCAAATACATCTATCTATATAGGAGAAAACAGAGTGAAACCTAAAAATTCAAACTGTTACTGGAAACGAACGCTTCAACATAGAAGAACGAAATTTGGGGAACCAAGTCGCCTCAGTGTACTGATCATTACCTGAAAGTATCATCCAGTTTGGGTGAAAAAATATTTGCTGAGATTTCTGGAGATTCGTAATTTTGGGAAGCTTGGCAACCCCTTTCCATGAAAGTGTTTCTCGCCAGTCACTGCTTAGGGATACATCATCAGGAAACAAAACATAGAGATAGAACGTGAAACTACTTTATTGTGTCAAGTTTCAAGAAGCTAGCACAAACCGTGTTGGATTTAGAGTTCCAAATACATCTATCAATATAGAAGAAAACAGAATGAAACCTAAAAATTCAAACTGTTACTGGAAACGAACGCTTCAACATAGAAGAACGAAATCTGGGGAACCAAGTCGCCTTAGTGTACTGCTCATTAGCTGAAAGTATCATCCATTTTGGGTGAAAAAATATTTGCTGAGATTTCTGGAGATTCGTCATTTTGGGAAGCCTGGCAACCCCTTTCCATGAAAGTGTTTCTCGCCAGTCACTGCTTAGGGCTACATCAAGAGGAAACAAAACATAGAGATAGAACGTGAAACTACTTTATTGTGTCAAGTTTCAAGAAGCTAGCACAAACCGTGTTGGATTTAGAGTTCCAAATACATCTATCAATATAGAAGAAAACAGAGTGAAACCTAAAAATTCAAACTGTTACTGGAAACGAACGCTTCAACATAGAAGAACGAAATCTGGGGAACCAAGTCGCCATAGTGTACTGCTCATTAGCTGAAAGTATCATCCATTTTGGGTGAAAAAATATTTGCTGAGATTTCTGCAGATTCATAATTTTGGGAAGCCTGGCAACCCCTTTCCATGAAAGTGTTTCTCGCCAGTCACTGCTTAGGGCTACATCAAGAGGAAACAAAACATAGAGATAGAACGTGAAACTACTTTATTGTGTCAAGTTTCAAGAAGCTAGCACAAACCGTGTTGGATTTAGAGTTCCAAATACATCTATCAATATAGGAGAAAACAGAGTGAAACCTAAAAATTCAAACTGTTACTGGAAACGAACGCTTCAACATAGAAGAACGAAATTTGGGGAACCAAGTCGCCTTAGTGTACTGATCATTACCTGAAAGTATCATCTAGTTTGGGTGAAAAAATATTTGCTGAGATTTCTGTAGATTCGTAATTTTTGGAAGCTTGGCAACCCCTTTCCATGAAAGTGTTTCTCGCCAGTCACTGCTTAGGGCTACATCATCAGGAAAAAAAACATAGAGATAGAACGTGAAAGTACTTTATTGTGTCAAGTTTCAAGAAGCTAGCACAAACCGTGTTGGATTTAGAGTTCCAAATACATCTATCAATATAGGAGAAAACAGAGTGAAACCTAAAAATTCAAACTGTTACTGGAAACGAACGCTTCAACATAGAAGACCGAAATCTGGGGAACCAAGTCGCCTTAGTGTACTGATCATTACCTGAAAGTATCATCCAGTTTGGGTGAAAAAATATTTGCTGAGATTTCTGGAGATTCGTAATTTTGGGAAGCTTGGCAACCCCTTTCCATGAAAGTGTTTCTCGCCAGTCACTGCTTAGGGCTACATCAAGAGGAAACAAAACATAGAGATAGAACGTGAAACTACTTTATTGTGTCAAGTTTCAAGAAGCTAGCACAAACC
Organism: Spermophilus citellus; assembly: GCF_964194105.1. Lineage (NCBI taxonomy): Eukaryota > Metazoa > Chordata > Mammalia > Rodentia > Sciuridae > Spermophilus > Spermophilus citellus. The sequence continues at coordinate 237,588 of NW_027673025.1, read as the reverse complement.
GTGTTGGATTTAGAGTTCCAAATACATCTATCAATATAGGAGAAAACAGAGTGAAACCTAAAAATTCAAACTGTTACTGGAAACGAACGCTTCAACATAGAAGAACGAAATTTGGGGAACCAAGTCGCCTTAGTGTACTGATCATTACCTGAAAGTATCATCCAGTTTGGGTGAAAAAATATTTGTTGAGATTTCTGGAGATTCGTAATTTTGGGAAGCTTGGCAACCCCTTTCCATGAAAGTGTTTCTCGCCAGTCACTGCTTAGGGCTACATCATCAGGAAAAAAAACATAGAGATAGAACATGAAAGTACTTTATTGTGTCAAGTTTCAAGAAGCTAGCACAAACCGTGTTGGATTTAGAGGTCCAAATACATCTATCAATATAGGAGAAAACAGAGTGAAACCTAAAAATTCAAACTGTTACTGGAAACGAACGCTTCAACATAGAAGAACGAAATTTGGGGAACCAAGTCGCCTTATTGTACTGATCATTACCTGAAAGTATCATCCAGTTTGGGTGAAAAAATATTTGCTGAGATTTCTGTAGATTCCTAATTTTGGGAAGCTTGGCAACCCCTTTCCATGAAAGTGTTCCTCGCCAGTCACTGCTTAGGGCTACAAAAAGAGGAAAGAAAACATAGAGATAGAACGTGAAACTACTTTATTGTGTCAAGTTTCAAGAAGCTAGCACAAACCGTGTTGGATTTAGAGTTCCAAATACATCTATCAATATAGGAGAAAACAGAGTGAAACCTAAAAATTCAAACTGTTACTGGAAACGAACGCTTCAACATAGAAGAACGAAATCTGGGGAACCAAGTCGCCTTAGGGTACTGATCATTACCTGAAAGTATCATCCAGTTTGGGTGAAAAAATATTTGCTTAGATTTCTGGAGATTCGTCATTTTGGGAAGCCTGGCAACCCCTTTCCATGAAAGTGTTTCTCGCCAGTCACTGCTTAGGGCTACATCAAGAGGAAACAAACATAGAGATAGAACGTGAAACTACTTTATTGTGTCAAGTTTCAAGAAGCTAGCACAAACCGTGTTGGATTTAGAGTTCCAAATACATCTATGAATATAGGAGAAAACAGATTGAAACCTAAAAATTCAAACTGTTACTGGAAACGAACGCTTCAACATACAAGAACGAAATCTGGGGAACCAAGTCGCCTTAGTGTACTGATCATTACCTGAAAGTATCATCCAGTTTGGTTGAAAAAATATTTGCTGAGATTTCTGTAGATTCGTAATTTTGGGAAGCCTGGCAACCCCTTTCCATGAAAGTGTTCCTCTCCAGTCACTGCTTAGGGCTACATCAAGAGGAAACAAAACATAGAGATAGAACGTGAAACTACTTTATTGTGTCAAGTTTCAAGAAGCTAGCACAAACCGTGTTGGATTTAGAGTTCCAAATACATCTATCTATATAGGAGAAAACAGAGTGAAACCTAAAAATTCAAACTGTTACTGGAAACGAACGCTTCAACATAGAAGAACGAAATCTGGGGAACCAAGTCGCCTTAGTGTACTGATCATTACCTGAAAGTATCATCCAGTTTGGGTGAAAAAATATTTGCTGAGATTTCTGTAGATTCGTAATTTTGGGAAGCTTGGCAACCCCTTTCCATGAAAGTGTTTCTCGCCAGTCACTGCTTAGGGATACATCATCAGGAAACAAAACATAGAGATAGAACGTGAAAGTACTTTATTGTGTCAAGTTTCAAGAAGCTAGCACAAACCGTGTTGGATTTAGAGTTCCAAATACATCTATCAATATAGAAGAAAACAGAGTGAAACCTAAAAATTCAAACTGTTACTGGAAACGAACGCTTCAACATAGAAGAACGAAATCTGGGGAACCAAGTCGCCTTAGTGTACTGCTCATTAGCTGAAAGTATCATCCATTTTGGGTGAAAAAATATTAGCTAAGATTTCTGGAGATTCGTAATTTTGGGAAGCCTGGCAACCCCTTTCCATGAAAGTGTTTCTCGCCAGTCACTGCTTAGGGCTACATCAAGAGGAAACAAAACATAGAGATAGAATGTGAACCTACTTTATTGTGTCAAGTTTCAAGAAGCTAGCACAAACCGTGTTGGATTTAGAGTTCCAAATACATCTATCAATATAGAAGAAAACAGAGTGAAACCTAAAAATTCAAACTGTTACTGGAAACGAACGCTTCAACATAGAAGAACGAAATCTGGGGAACCAAGTCGCCTTAGTGTACTGCTCATTAGCTGAAAGTATCATCCATTTTGGGTGAAAAAATATTTGCTGAGATTTCTGGAGATTCGTAATTTTGGGAAGCCTGGCAACCCCTTTCCATGAAAGTGTTTCTCGCCAGTCACTGCTTAGGGCTACATCAAGAGGAAACAAAACATAGAGATAGAACGTGAAACTACTTTATTGTGTCAAGTTTCAAGAAGCTAGCACAAACCGTGTTGGATTTAGAGTTCCAAATACATCTATCAATATAGGAGAAAACAGAGTGAAACCTAAAAATTCAAACTGTTACTGGAAACGAACGCTTCAACATAGAAGAACGAAATTTGGGGAACCAAGTCGCCTTAGTGTACTGATCATTACCTGAAAGTATCATCTAGTTTGGGTGAAAAAATATTTGCTGAGATTTCTGTAGATTCGTAATTTTTGGAAGCTTGGCAACCCCTTTCCATGAAAGTGTTTCTCGCCAGTCACTGCTTAGGGCTACATCATCAGGAAAAAAAACATAGAGATAGAACGTGAAAGTACTTTATTGTGTCAAGTTTCAAGAAGCTAGCACAAACCGTGTTGGATTTAGAGTTCCAAATACATCTATCAATATAGGAGAAAACAGAGTGAAACCTAAAAATTCAAACTGTTACTGGAAACGAACGCTTCAACATAGAAGACCGAAATCTGGGGAACCAAGTCGCCTTAGTGTACTGATCATTACCTGAAAGTATCATCCAGTTTGGGTGAAAAAATATTTGCTGAGATTTCTGGAGATTCGTAATTTTGGGAAGCTTGGCAACCCCTTTCCATGAAAGTGTTTCTCGCCAGTCACTGCTTAGGGCTACATCAAGAGGAAACAAAACATAGAGATAGAACGTGAAACTACTTTATTGTGTCAAGTTTCAAGAAGCTAGCACAAACCGTGTTGGATTTAGAGTTCCAAATACATCTATCAATATAGGAGAAAACAGAGTGAAACCTAAAAATTCAAACTGTTACTGGAAACGAACGCTTCAACATAGAAGAACGAAATTTGGGGAACCAAGTCGCCTTAGTGTACTGATCATTACCTGAAAGTATCATCCAGTTTGGGTGAAAAAATATTTGTTGAGATTTCTGGAGATTCGTAATTTTGGGAAGCTTGGCAACCCCTTTCCATGAAAGTGTTTCTCGCCAGTCACTGCTTAGGGCTACATCATCAGGAAAAAAAACATAGAGATAGAACATGAAAGTACTTTATTGTGTCAAGTTTCAAGAAGCTAGCACAAACCGTGTTGGATTTAGAGTTCCAAATACATCTATCAATATAGGAGAAAACAGAGTGAAACCTAAAAATTCAAACTGTTACTGGAAACGAACGCTTCAACATAGAAGAACGAAATTTGGGGAACCAAGTCGCCTTATTGTACTGATCATTACCTGAAAGTATCATCCAGTTTGGGTGAAAAAATATTTGCTGAGATTTCTGTAGATTCCTAATTTTGGGAAGCTTGGCAACCCATTTCCATGAAAGTGTTCCTCGCCAGTCACTGCTTAGGGCTACAAAAAGAGGAAAGAAAACATAGAGATAGAACGTGAAACTACTTTATTGTGTCAAGTTTCAAGAAGCTAGCACAAACCGTGTTGGATTTAGAGTTCCAAATACATCTATCAATATAGGAGAAAACAGAGTGAAACCTAAAAATTCAAACTGTTACTGGAAACGAACGCTTCAACATAGAAGAACGAAATCTGGGGAACCAAGTCGCCTTAGGGTACTGATCATTACCTGAAAGTATCATCCAGTTTGGGTGAAAAAATATTTGCTTAGATTTCTGGAGATTCGTCATTTTGGGAAGCCTGGCAACCCCTTTCCATGAAAGTGTTTCTCGCCAGTCACTGCTTAGGGCTACATCAAGAGGAAACAAACATAGAGATAGAACGTGAAACTACTTTATTGTGTCAAGTTTCAAGAAGCTAGCACAAACCGTGTTGGATTTAGAGTTCCAAATACATCTATCAATATAGGAGAAAACAGAGTGAAACCTAAAAATTCAAACTGTTACTGGAAACGAACGCTTCAACATACAAGAACGAAATCTGGGGAACCAAGTCGCCTTAGTGTACTGATCATTACCTGAAAGTATCATCCAGTTTGGTTGAAAAAATATTTGCTGAGATTTCTGTAGATTCGTAATTTTGGGAAGCCTGGCAACCCCTTTCCATGAAAGTGTTCCTCTCCAGTCACTGCTTAGGGCTACATCAAGAGGAAACAAAACATAGAGATAGAACGTGAAACTACTTTATTGTGTCAAGTTTCAAGAAGCTAGCACAAACCGTGTTGGATTTAGAGTTCCAAATACATCTATCTATATAGGAGAAAACAGAGTGAAACCTAAAAATTCAAACTGTTACTGGAAACGAACGCTTCAACATAGAAGAACGAAATCTGGGGAACCAAGTCGCCTTAGTGTACTGATCATTACCTGAAAGTATCATCCAGTTTGGGTGAAAAAATATTTGCTGAGATTTCTGTAGATTCGTAATTTTGGGAAGCTTGGCAACCCCTTTCCATGAAAGTGTTTCTCGCCAGTCACTGCTTAGGGATACATCATCAGGAAACAAAACATAGAGATAGAACGTGAAAGTACTTTATTGTGTCAAGTTTCAAGAAGCTAGCACAAACCGTGTTGGATTTAGAGTTCCAAATACATCTATCAATATAGAAGAAAACAGAGTGAAACCTAAAAATTCAAACTGTTACTGGAAACGAACGCTTCAACATAGAAGAACGAAATCTGGGGAACCAAGTCGCCTTAGTGTACTGCTCATTAGCTGAAAGTATCATCCATTTTGGGTGAAACAATATTAGCTAAGATTTCTGGAGATTCGTAATTTTGGGAAGCCTGGCAACCCCTTTCCATGAAAGTGTTTCTCGCCAGTCACTGCTTAGGGCTACATCAAGAGGAAAAAAAACATAGAGATAGAATGTGAAACTACTTTATTGTGTCAAGTTTCAAGAAGCTAGCACAAACCGTGTTGGATTTAGAGTTCCAAATACATCTATCAATATAGAAGAAAACAGAGTGAAACCTAAAAATTCAAACTGTTACTGGAAACGAACGCTTCAACATAGAAGAACGAAATCTGGGGAACCAAGTCGCCTTAGTGTACTGCTCATTAGCTGAAAGTATCATCCATTTTGGGTGAAAAAATATTTGCTGAGATTTCTGGAGATTCGTAATTTTGGGAAGCCTGGCAACCCCTTTCCATGAAAGTGTTTCTCGCCAGTCACTGCTTAGGGCTACATCAAGAGGAAACAAAACATAGAGATAGAACGTGAAACTACTTTATTGTGTCAAATTTCAAGAAGCTAGCACAAACCGTGTTGGATTTAGAGTTCCAAATACATCTATCAATATAGGAGAAAACAGAGTGAAACCTAAAAATTCAAACTGTTACTGGAAACGAACGCTTCAACATAGAAGAACGAAATTTGGGGAACCAAGTCGCCTTAGTGTACTGATCATTACCTGAAAGTATCATCCAGTTTGGGTGAAAAAATATTTGTTGAGATTTCTGGAGATTCGTAATTTTGGGAAGCTTGGCAACCCCTTTCCATGAAAGTGTTTCTCGCCAGTCACTGCTTAGGGCTACATCAAGAGGAAAAAAAACATAGAGATAGAACGTGAAAGTACTTTATTGTGTCAAGTTTCAAGAAGCTAGCACAAACCGTGTTGGATTTAGAGTTCCAAATACATCTATCAATATAGGAGAAAACAGAGTGAAACCTAAAATTTCAAACTGTTACTGGAAACGAACGCTTCAACATAGAAGACCGAAATCTGGCGAACCAAGTCGCCTTAGTGTACTGATCATTACCTGAAAGTATCATCCAGTTTGGGTGAAAAAATATTTGCTGAGATTTCTGGAGATTCGTAATTTTGGGAAGCTTGGCAACCCCTTTCCATGAAAGTGTTTCTCGCCAGTCACTGCTTAGGGCTACATCAAGAGGAAACAAAACATAGAGATAGAACGTGAAACTACTTTATTGTGTCAAGTTTCAAGAAGCTAGCACAAACCGTGTTGGATTTAGAGTTCCAAATACATCTATCAATATAGGAGAAAACAGAGTGAAACCTAAAAATTCAAACTGTTACTGGAAACGAACGCTTCAACTTAGAAGAACGAAATTTGGGGAACCAAGTCGCCTTAGTGTACTGATCATTACCTGAAAGTATCATCCAGTTTGGGTGAAAAAATATTTGCTGAGATTTCTGTAGATTCGTAATTTTTGGAAGCTTGGCAACCCCTTTCCATGAAAGTGTTTCTCGCCAGTCACTGCTTAGGGCTACATCAAGAGGAAACAAAACATAGAGATAGAACGTGAAACTACTTTATTGTGTCAAGTTTCAAGAAGCTAGCACAAACCGTGTTGGATTTAGAGTTCCAAATACATCTATCAATATAGGAGAAAACAGAGTGAAACCTAAAAATTCAAACTGTTACTGGAAACGAACGCTTCAACATAGAAGAACGAAATCTGGGGAACCAAGTCGCCTTAGGGTACTGATCATTACCTGAAAGTATCATCCAGTTTGGGTGAAAAAATATTTGCTTAGATTTCTGGAGATTCGTCATTTTGGGAAGCCTGGCAACCCCTTTCCATGAAAGTGTTTCTCGCCAGTCACTGCTTAGGGCTACATCAAGAGGAAACAAAACATAGAGATAGAACGTGAAACTACTTTATTGTGTCAAGTTTCAAGAAGCTAGCACAAACCGTGTTGGATTTAGAGTTCCAAATACATCTATGAATATAGGAGAAAACAGAGTGAAACCTAAAAATTCAAACTGTTACTGGAAACGAACGCTTCAACATAGAGGAACGAAATTTGGGGAACCAAGTCACCTTAGTGTACTGATCATTACCTGAAAGTATCATCCAGTTTGGGTGAAAAAATATTTGCTGAGATTTCTGTAGATTCGTAATTTTGGGAAGCCTGGCAACCCCTTTCCATGAAAGTGTTCCTCTCCAGTCACTGCTTAGGGCTACATCAAGAGGAAACAAAACATAGAGATAGAACGTGAAACTACTTTATTGTGTCAAGTTTCAAGAAGCTAGCACAAACCGTGTTGGATTTAGAGTTCCAAATACATCTATCTATATAGGAGAAAACAGAGTGAAACCTAAAAATTCAAACTGTTACTGGAAACGAACGCTTCAACATAGAAGAACGAAATCTGGGGAACCAAGTCGCCTTAGTGTACTGATCATTACCTGAAAGTATCATCCAGTTTGGGTGAAAAAATATTTACTGAGATTTCTGGAGATTCGTAATTTTGGGAAGCTTGGCAACCCCTTTCCATGAAAGTGTTTCTCGCCAGTCACTGCTTAGGGATACATCATCAGGAAACAAAACATAGAGATAGAACGTGAAACTACTTTATTGTGTCAATTTTCAAGAAGCTAGCACAAACCGTGTTGGATTTAGAGTTCCAAATACATCTATCAATATAGAAGAAAACAGAGTGAAACCTAAAAATTCAAACTGTTACTGGAAACGAACGCTTCAACATAGAAGAACGAAATCTGGGGAACCAAGTCGCCTTAGTGTACTGCTCATTAGCTGAAAGTATCATCCATTTTGGGTGAAAAAATATTTGCTGAGATTTCTGGAGATTCGTAATTTTGGGAAGCCTGGCAACCCCTTTCCATGAAAGTGTTTCTCGCCAGTCACTGCTTAGGGCTACATCAAGAGGAAACAAAACATAGAGATAGAACGTGAAACTACTTTATTGTGTCAAGTTTCAAGAAGCTAGCACAAACCGTGTTGGATTTAGAGTTCCAAATACATCTGTCAATATAGGAGAAAACAGAGTGAAACCTAAAAATTCAAACTGTTACTGGAAACGAACGCTTCAACATAGAAGACCGAAATCTGGGGAACCAAGTCGCCTTAGTGTACTGATCATTACCTGAAAGTATCATCCAGTTTGGGTGAAAAAATATTTGCTGAGATTTCTGTAGATTCCTAATTTTGGGAAGCTTGGCAACCCCTTTCCATGAAAGTGTTCCTCGCCAGTCACTGCTTAGGGCTACAAAAAGTGGAAACAAAACATAGAGATAGAACATGAAACTACTTTATTGTGTCAAGTTTCAAGAAGCTAGCACAAACCGTGTTGGATTTAGAGTTCCAAATACATCTATCAATATAGGAGAAAACAGAGTGAAACCTAAAAAATCAAACTGTTACTGGAAACGAACGCTTCAACATACAAGAACGAAATCTGGGGAACCAAGTCGCCTTAGTGTACTGATCATTACCTGAAAGTATCATCCAGTTTGGTTGAAAAAATATTTGCTGAGATTTCTGTAGATTCGTAATTTTGGGAAGCCTGGCAACCCCTTTCCATGAAAGTGTTCCTCTCCAGTCACTGCTTAGGGCTACATCAAGAGGAAACAAAACATAGAGATAGAACGTGAAACTACTTTATTGTGTCAAGTTTCAAGAAGCTAGCACAAACCGTGTTGGATTTAGAGTTCCAAATACATCTATCTATATAGGAGAAAACAGAGTGAAACCTAAAAATTCAAACTGTTACTGGAAACGAACGCTTCAACATAGAAGAACGAAATTTGGGGAACCAAGTCGCCTTAGTGTACTGATCATTACCTGAAAGTATCATCCAGTTTGGGTGAAAAAATATTTGCTGAGATTTCTGTAGATTCGTAATTTTGGGAAGCTTGGCAACCCCTTTCCATGAAAGTGTTTCTCGCCAGTCACTGCTTAGGGATACATCATCAGGAAACAAAACATAGAGATAGAACGTGAAACTACTTTATTGTGTCAAGTTTCAAGAAGCTAGCACAAACCGTGTTGGATTTAGAGTTCCAAATACATCTATCTATATAGGAGAAAACAGAGTGAAACCTAAAAATTCAAACTGTTACTGGAAACGAACGCTTCAACATAGAAGAACGAAATCTGGGGAACCAAGTCGCCTTAGTGTACTGATCATTACCTGAAAGTATCATCCAGTTTGGGTGAAAAAATATTTGCTGAGATTTCTGGAGATTCGTAATTTTGGGAAGCTTGGCAACCCCTTTCCATGAAAGTGTTTCTCGCCAGTCACTGCTTAGGGATACATCATCAGGAAACAAAACATAGAGATAGAACGTGAAACTACTTTATTGTGTCAAGTTTCAAGAAGCTAGCACAAACCGTGTTGGATTTAGAGTTCCAAATACATCTATGAATATAGGAGAAAACAGAGTGAAACCTAAAAATTCAAACTGTTACTGGAAACGAACGCTTCAACATAGAGGAACGAAATTTGGGGAACCAAGTCACCTTAGTGTACTGATCATTACCTGAAAGTATCATCCAGTTTGGGTGAAAAAATATTTGCTGAGATTTCTGTAGATTCGTAATTTTGGGAAGCCTGGCAACCCCTTTCCATGAAAGTGTTCCTCTCCAGTCACTGCTTAGGGCTACATCAAGAGGAAACAAAACATAGAGATAGAACGTGAAACTACTTTATTGTGTCAAGTTTCAATAAGCTAGCACAAACCGTGTTGGATTTAGAGTTCCAAATACATCTATCTATATAGGAGAAAACAGAGTGAAACCTAAAAATTCAAACTGTTACTGGAAACGAACGCTTCAACATAGAAGAATGAAATCTGGGGAACCAAGTCGCCTTAGTGTACTGATCATTACCTGAAAGTATCATCCAGTTTGGGTGAAAAAATATTTGCTGAGATTTCTGGAGATTCGTCATTTTGGGAAGCTTGGCAACCCCTTTCCATGAAAGTGTTTCTCGCCAGTCACTGCTTAGGGATACATCATCAGGAAACAAAACATAGAGATAGAACGTGAAACTACTTTATTGTGTCAAGTTTCAAGAAGCTAGCACAAACCGTGTTGGATTTAGAGTTCCAAATACATCTATCAATATAGAAGAAAACAGAGTGAAACCTAAAAATTCAAACTGTTACTGGAAACGAACGCTTCAACATAGAAGAACGAAATCTGGGGAACCAAGTCGCCTTAGTGTACTGCTCATTAGCTGAAAGTATCATCCATTTTGGGTGAAAAAATATTTGCTGAGATTTCTGGAGATTCGTAATTTTGGGAAGCCTGGCAACCCCTTTCCATGAAAGTGTTTCTCGCCAGTCACTGCTTAGGGCTACATCAAGAGGAAACAAAACATAGTGATAGAACGTGAAACTACTTTATTGTGTCAAGTTTCAAGAAGCTAGCACAAACCGTGTTGGATTTAGAGTTCCAAATACATCTATCAATATAGAAGAAAACAGAGTGAAACCTAAAAATTCAAACTGTTACTGGAAACGAACGCTTCAACATAGAAGAACGAAATCTGGGGAACCAAGTCGCCATAGTGTACTGCTCATTAGCTGAAAGTATCATCCATTTTGGGTGAAAAAATATTTGCTGAGATTTCTGGAGATTCGTAATTTTGGGAAGCCTGGCAACCCCTTTCCATGAAAGTGTTTCTCGCCAGTCACTGCTTAGGGCTACATCAAGAGGAAACAAAACATAGAGATAGAACGTGAAACTACTTTATTGTGTCAAGTTTCAATAAGCTAGCACAAACCGTGTTGGATTTAGAGTTCCAAATACATCTATCAATATAGGAGAAAACAGAGTGAAACCTAAAAATTCAAACTGTTACTGGAAACGAACGCTTCAACATAGAAGACCGAAATCTGGGGAACCAAGTCGCCTTAGTGTACTGATCATTACCTGAAAGTATCATCCAGTTTGGGTGAAAAAATATTTGCTGAGATTTCTGTAGATTCCTAATTTTGGGAAGCTTGGCAACCCCTTTCCATGAAAGTGTTCCTCGCCAGTCACTGCTTAGGGCTACAAAAAGTGGAAACAAAACATAGAGATAGAACATGAAACTACTTTATTGTGTCAAGTTTCAAGAAGCTAGCACAAACCGTGTTGGATTTAGAGTTCCAAATACATCTATCAATATAGGAGAAAACAGAGTGAAACCTAAAAAATCAAACTGTTACTGGAAACGAACGCTTCAACATACAAGAACGAAATCTGGGGAACCAAGTCGCCTTAGTGTACTGATCATTACCTGAAAGTATCATCCAGTTTGGGTGAAAAAAATATTTGCTGAGATTTCTGTAGATTCGTAATTTTGGGAAGTTTGGCAACCCCTTTCCATGAAAGTGTTTCTTGCCAGTCACTGCTTAGGGATACATCATCAGGAAACAAAACATAGAGATAGAACGTGAAACTACTTTATTGTGTTTGTTTCAAGAAGCTAGCACAAACCGTGTTCGATTTAGAGTTCCTAATACATCTATCAATATAGAAGAAAACAGAGTGAAACCTAAAAATTCAAACTGTTACTGGAAACGAAAGCTTCAACATAGAAGAACGAAATCTGGGGAACCAAGTCGCCTTAGTGTACTGCTCATTAGCTGAAAGTATCATCCATTTTGGGAGAAAAAATATTTGCTGAGATTTCTGGAGATTCGTAATTTTGGGAAGCCTGGCAACCCCTTTCCATGAAAGTGTTTCTCGCCAGTCACTGCTTAGGGCTACATCAAGAGGAAACAAAACATAGAGATAGAACGTGAAACTACTTTATTGTGTCAAGTTTCAAGAAGCTAGCACAAACCGTGTTGGATTTAGAGTTCGAAATACATCTATCAATATAGGAGAAAACAGAGTGAAACCTAAAAATTCAAACTGTTACTGGAAACGAACGCTTCAACATAGAAGACCGAAATCTGGGGAACCAAGTCGCCTTAGTGTACTGATCATTACCTGAAAGTATCATCCAGTTTGGGTGAAAAAATATTTGCTGAGATTTCTGGAGATTCGTAATTTTGGGAAGCTTGGCAACCCCTTTCCATGAAAGTGTTTCTCGCCAGTCACTGCTTAGGGCTACATCAAGAGGAAACAAAACATAGAGATAGAACGTGAAACTACTTTATTGTGTCAAGTTTCAAGAAGCTAGCACAAACCGTGTTGGATTTAGAGTTCCAAATACATCTATCAATATAGGAGAAAACAGAGTGAAACCTAAAAAATCAAACTGTTACTGGAAACGAACGCTTCAACATACAGGAACGAAATCTGGGGAACCAAGTTGCCTTAGTGTCCTGATCATTACCTGAAAGTATCATCCAGTTTGGTTGAAAAAATATTTGCTGAGATTTCTGTAGATTCGTAATTTTGGGAAGCCTGGCAACCCCTTTCCATGAAAGTGTTCCTCTCCAGTCACTGCTTAGGGCTACATCAAGAGGAAACAAAACATAGAGATAGAACGTGAAACTACTTTATTGTGTCAAGTTTCAAGAAGCTAGCACAAACCGTGTTGGATTTAGAGTTCCAAATACATCTATCTATATAGGAGAAAACAGAGTGAAACCTAAAAATTCAAACTGTTACTGGAAACGAACGCTTCAACATAGAAGAACGAAATCTGGGGAACCAAGTCGCCTTAGTGTACTGCTCATTAGCTGAAAGTATCATCCATTTTGGGTGAAAAAATATTTGCTGAGATTTCTGTAGATTCGTAATTTTGGGAAGATTGGCAACCCCTTTCCATGAAAGTGTTTCTTGCCAGTCACTGCTTAGGGATACATCATCAGGAAACAAAACATAGAGATAGAACGTGAAACTACTTTATTGTGTTTGTTTCAAGAAGCTAGCACAAACCGTGTTGGATTTAGAGTTCCAAATACATCTATCAATATAGGAGAAAACAGAGTGAAACCTAAAAATTCAAACTGTTACTGGAAACGAAAGCTTCAACATAGAAGAACGAAATCTGGGGAACCAAGTCGCCTTAGTGTACTGCTCATTAGCTGAAAGTATCATCCATTTTGGGAGAAAAAATATTTGCTGAGATTTCTGGAGATTCGTAATTTTGGGAAGCCTGGCAACCCCTTTCCATGAAAGTGTTTCTCGCCAGTCACTGCTTAGGGCTACATCAAGAGGAAACAAAACATAGAGATAGAACGTGAAACTACTTTATTGTGTCAAGTTTCAAGAAGCTAGCACAAACCGTGTTGGATTTAGAGTTCGAAATACATCTATCAATATAGGAGAAAACAGAGTGAAACCTAAAAATTCAAACTGTTACTGGAAACGAACGCTTCAACATAGAATAATGAAATTTGGGGAACCAAGTCGCCTTAGTGTACTGATCATTACCTGAAAGTATCATCCAGTTTGGGTGAAAAAATATTTGCTGAGATTTCTGTAGATTCATAATTTTTGGAAGCTTGGCAACCCCTTTCCATGAAAGTGTTTCTCGCCAGTCACTGCTTAGGGCTACATCAAGAGGAAACAAAACATATAGATAGAACGTGAAACTACTTTATTGTGTCAAGTTTCAAGAAGCTAGCACAAACCGTGTTGGATTTAGAGTTCCAAATACATGTATCAATATAGGAGAAAACAGAGTGAAACCTAAAAATTCAAACTGTTACTGGAAACGAACGCTTCAACATAGAAGACTGAAATCTGGGGAAACAAGTCGCCTTAGTGTACTGATCATTACCTGAAAGTATCATCCAGTTTGGGTGAAAAAATATTTGCTGAGATTTCTGTAGATTCCTAATTTTGGGAAGCTTGGCAACCCCTTTCCATGAAAGTGTTCCTCGCCAGTCACTGCTTAGGGCTACAAAAAGTGGAAACAAAACATAGAGATAGAACATGAAACTACTTTATTGTGTCAAGTTTCAAGAAGCTAGCACAAACCGTGTTGGATTTAGAGTTCCAAATACATCTATCAATATAGGAGAAAACAGAGTGAAACCTAAAAAATCAAACTGTTACTGGAAACGAACGCTTCAACATACAAGAACGAAATCTGGGGAACCAAGTCGCCTTAGTGTACTGATCATTACCTGAAAGTATCATCCAGTTTGGTTGAAAAAATATTTGCTGAGATTTCTGTAGATTCGTAATTTTGGGAAGCCTGGCAACCCCTTTCCATGAAAGTGTTCCTCTCCAGTCACTGCTTAGGGCTACATCAAGAGGAAACAAAACATAGAGATAGAACGTGAAACTACTTTATTGTGTCAAGTTTCAAGAAGCTAGCACAAACCGTGTTGGATTTAGAGTTCCAAATACATCTATCTATATAGGAGAAAACAGAGTGAAACCTAAAAATTCAAACTGTTACTGGAAACGAACGCTTCAACATAGAAGAACGAAATCTGGGGAACCAAGTCGCCTTAGTGTACTGATCATTACCTGAAAGTATCATCCAGTTTGGGTGAAAAAATATTTGCTGAGATTTCTGTAGATTCGTAATTTTGGGAAGCTTGGCAACCCCTTTCCATGAAAGTGTTTCTTGCCAGTCACTGCTTAGGGATACATCATCAGGAAACAAAACATAGAGATAGAACGTGAAACTACTTTATTGTGTTTGTTTCAAGAAGCTAGCACAAACCGTGTTGGATTTAGAGTTCCAAATACATCTATCAATATAGGAGAAAACAGAGTGAAACCTAAAAATTCAAACTGTTACTGGAAACGAACGCTTCAACATAGAAGAACGAAATCTGGGGAACCATGTCGCCTTAGTGTACTGCTCATTAGCTGAAAGTATCATCCATTTTGGGAGAAAAAATATTTGCTGAGATTTCTGGAGATTCATCATTTTGGGAAGCCTGGCAACCCTTTTCCATGAAAGTGTTTCTCGCCAGTCACTGCTTAGGGCTACATCAAGAGGAAAAAAAACATAGAGATAGAACGTGAAACTACTTTATTGTGTCAAGTTTCAAGAAGCTAGCACAAACCGTGTTGGATTTAGAGTTCGAAATACATCTATCAATATAGGAGAAAACAGAGTGAAACCTAAAAATTCAAACTGTTACTGGAAACGAACGCTTCAACATAGAAGAACGAAATCTGGGGAACCAAGTCGCCTTAGTGTACTGATCATTACCTGAAAGTATCATCCAGTTTGGGTGAAAAAATATTTGTTGAGATTTCTGGAGATTCGTAATTTTGGGAAGCTTGGCAACCCCTTTCCATGAAAGTGTTTCTCGCCAGTCACTGCTTAGGGCTACATCATCAGGAAAAATACATAGAGATAGAACGTGAAAGTACTTTATTGTGTCAAGTTTCAAGAAGCTAGCACAAACCGTGTTGGATTTAGAGTTCCAAATATATCTATCAATATAGGAGAAAACAGAGTGAAACCTAAAAATTCAAACTGTTACTGGAAACGAACGCTTCAACATAGAAGACCGAAATCTGGGGAACCAAGTCGCCTTAGTGTACTGATCATTACCTGAAAGTATCATCCAGTTTGGGTGAAAAAATATTTGCTGAGATTTCTGGAGATTCGTAATTTTGGGAAGCTTGGCAACCCCTTTCCATGAAAGTGTTTCTCGCCAGTCACTGCTTAGGGCTACATCAAGAGGAAACAAAACATAGAGATAGAACGTGAAACTACTTTATTGTGTCAAGTTTCAAGAAGCTAGCACAAACCGTGTTGGATTTAGAGTTCCAAATACATCTATCAATATAGGAGAAAACAGAGTGAAACCTAAAAATTCAAACTGTTACTGGAAACGAACGCTTCAACATAGAATAACGAAATTTGGGGAACCAAGTCGCCTTAGTGTACTGATCATTACCTGAAAGTATCATCCAGTTTGGGTGAAAAAATATTTGCTGAGATTTCTGTAGATTCCTAATTTTGGGAAGCTTGGCAACCCCTTTCCATGAAAGTGTTCCTCGCCAGTCACTGCTTAGGGCTACAAAAAGAGGAAACAAAACATAGAGATAGAACATGAAACTACTTTATTGTGTCAAGTTTCAAGAAGCTAGCACAAACCGTGTTGGATTTAGAGTTCCAAATACATCTATCAATATAGGAGAAAACAGAGTGAAACCTAAAAATTCATACTGTTACTGGAAACGAACGCTTCAACATAGAAGAACGAAATCTGGGGAACCAAGTCGCCTTAGTGTACTGATCATTACCTGAAAGTATCATCCAGTTTGGGTGAAAAAATATTTGCTTAGATTTCTGGAGATTCGTCATTTTGGGAAGCCTGGCAACCCCTTTCCATGAAAGTGTTTCTCGCCAGTCACTGCTTAGGGCTACATCAAGAGGAAACAAAACATAGAGATAGAAGGTGAAACTACTTTATTGTGTCAAGTTTCAAGAAGCTAGCACAAACCGTGTTGGATTTAGAGTTCCAAATACATCTATGAATATAGGAGAAAACAGAGTAAAACCTAAAAATTCAAACTGTTACTGGAAACGAACGCTTCAACATAGAGGAACGAAATTTGGGGAACCAAGTCACCTTAGTGTACTGATCATTACCTGAAAGTATCATCCAGTTTGGGTGAAAAAATATTTGCTGAGATTTCTGGAGATTCGTCATTTTGGGAAGCCTGGCAACCCCTTTCCATGAAAGTGTTTCTCGCCAGTCACTGCTTAGGGCTACAACAAGAGGAAACAAAACATAGAGATATAACGTGAAACTACTTTATCGTTTCAAGTTTCAAGAAGCTAGCACAAACAGTGTTGGATTTAGAGTTCCAAATATATCTATCAATATAGGAGAAAACAGAGTGAAACCTAAAAAATCAAACTGTTACTGGAAACGAACGCTTCAACATACAAGAACGAAATCTGGGGAACCAAGTCGCCTTAGTGTACTGATCATTACCTGAAAGTATCATCCAGTTTGGGTGAAAAAATATTTGCTGAGATTTCTGGAGATTCGTCATTTTGGGAAGCCTGGCAGCCCCTTTCCATGAAAGTGTTTCTCGCCAGTCACTGCTTAGGGCTACATCAAGAGGAAACAAAACATAGAGGTAGAACGTGAAACTACTTTTTTGTGTCAAGTTTCAAGAAGCTAGCACAAACCGTGTTGGATTTAGAGTTCCAAATACATCTGTCAATATAGGAGAAAACAGAGTGAAACCTAAAAATTCAAACTGTTACTGGAAACGAACGCTTCATCATAGAAGAACGAAATTTGGGGAACCAAGTCGCCTTAGTGTACTGATCATTACCTGAAAGTATCATCCAGTTTGGGTGAAAAAATATTTGCTGAGATTTCTGTAGATTCGTAATTTTGGGAAGCTTGGCAACCCCTTTCCATGAAAGTGTTTCTCGCCAGTCACTGCTTAGGTCTACATCATCTGGAAACAAAACATAGAGATAGAACGTGAAACTACTTTATTGTGTCAAGTTTCAAGAAGCTAGCACAAACCGTGTTGGATTTAGAGTTCCAAATACATCTATCAATATAGGAGAAAACAGAGTGAAACCTAAAAATTCAAACTGTTACTGGAAACGAACGCTTCAACATAGAAGAACGAAATCTGGGGAACCAAGTCGCCTTAGTGTACTGATCATTACCTGAAAGTATCATCCAGTTTGGGTGAAAAAATATTTGCTGAGATTTCTGGAGATTCGTAATTTTGCAAAGCCTGGCAACCCCTTTCCATGAAAGTGTTGCTCGCCAGTCACTGCTTAGGGCTACATCAAGAGGAAACAAAACATAGAGATAGAAGGTGAAACTACTTTATTGTGTCAAGTTTCAAGAAGCTAGCACAAACCGTGTTGGATTTAGAGTTCCAAATACATCTATCAATATAGGAGAAAACAGAGTGAAACCTAAAAATTCAAACTGTTACTGGAAACGAACGCTTCAACATAGAAGAACGAAATTTGGGGAACCAAGTCGCCTTAGTGTACTGATCATTACCTGAAAGTATCATCCAGTTTGGGTGAAAAAATATTTGCTGAGATTTCTGTAGATTCGTAATTTTTGGAAGCTTGGCAACCCCTTTCCATGAAAGTGTTTCTCGCCAGTCACTGCTTAGGGCTACATCATCAGGAAACAAAACATAGAGATAGAACGTGAAAGTCCTTTATTGTGTCAAGTTTCAAGAAGCTAGCACAAACCGTGTTGGATTTAGAGTTCCAAATACATCTATCAATATAGGAGAAAACAGAGTGAAACCTAAAAATTCAAACTGTTACTGGAAACGAACGCTTCAACATAGAAGACCGAAATCTGGGGAACCAAGTCGCCTTATTGTACTGATCGTTACCTGAAAGTATCATCCAGTTTGGGTGAAAAAATATTTGCTGAGATTTCTGGAGATTCGTAATTTTGGGAAGCCTGGCAACCCCTTTCCATGAAAGTGTTTCTCGCCAGTCACTGCTTAGGGCTACATCAAGAGGAAACAAAACATAGAGATAGAAGGTGAAACTACTATATTGTGTCAAGTTTCAAGAAGCTAGCACAAACCGTGTTGGATTTAGAGTTCCAAATACATCTATCAATATAGGAGAAAACAGAGTGAAACCTAAAAAATCAAACTGTTACTGGAAACGAACGCTTCAACATACAAGAACGAAATCTGGGGAACCAAGTCGCCTTAGTGTACTGATCATTACCTGAAAGTATCATCCAGTTTGGTTGAAAAAATATTTGCTGAGATTTCTGTAGATTCGTAATTTTGGGAAGCCTGGCAACCCCTTTCCATGAAAGTGTTCCTCTCCAGTCACTGCTTAGGGCTACATCAAGAGGAAACAAAACATAGAGATAGAACGTGAAACTACTTTATTGTGTCAAGTTTCAAGAAGCTAGCACAAACCGTGTTGGATTTAGAGTTCCAAATACATCTATCTATATAGGAGAAAACAGAGTGAAACCTAAAAATTCAAACTGTTACTGGAAACGAACGCTTCAACATAGAAGAACGAAATTTGGGGAACCAAGTCGCCTTAGTGTACTGATCATTACCTGAAAGTATCATCCAGTTTGGGTGAAAAAATATTTGCTGAGATTTCTGTAGATTCGTAATTTTGGGAAGCTTGGCAACCCCTTTCCATGAAAGTGTTTCTCGCCAGTCACTGCTTAGGGATACATCATCAGGAAACAAAACATAGAGATAGAACGTGAAACTACTTTATTGTGTCAAGTTTCAAGAAGCTAGCACAAACCATGTTGGATTTAGAGTTCCAAATACATCTATCTATATAGGAGAAAACAGAGTGAAACCTAAAAATTCAAACTGTTACTGGAAACGAACGCTTCAACATAGAAGAACGAAATCTGGGGAACCAAGTCGCCTTAGTGTACTGATCATTACCTGAAAGTATCATCCAGTTTGGGTGAAAAAATATTTGCTGAGATTTCTGGAGATTCGTAATTTTGGGAAGCTTGGCAACCCCTTTCCATGAAAGTGTTTCTCGCCAGTCACTGCTTAGGGATACATCATCAGGAAACAAAACATAGAGATAGAACGTGAAACTACTTTATTGTGTCAAGTTTCAAGAAGCTAGCACAAACCGTGTTGGATTTAGAGTTCCAAATACATCTATGAATATAGGAGAAAACAGAGTGAAACCTAAAAATTCAAACTGTTACTGGAAACGAACGCTTCAACATAGAGGAACGAAATTTGGGGAACCAAGTCACCTTAGTGTACTGATCATTACCTGAAAGTATCATCCAGTTTGGGTGAAAAAATATTTGCTGAGATTTCTGTAGATTCGTAATTTTGGGAAGCCTGGCAACCCCTTTCCATGAAAGTGTTCCTCTCCAGTCACTGCTTAGGGCTACATCAAGAGGAAACAAAACATAGAGATAGAACGTGAAACTACTTTATTGTGTCAAGTTTCAATAAGCTAGCACAAACCGTGTTGGATTTAGAGTTCCAAATACATCTATCTATATAGGAGAAAACAGAGTGAAACCTAAAAATTCAAACTGTTACTGGAAACGAACGCTTCAACATAGAAGAATGAAATCTGGGGAACCAAGTCGCCTTAGTGTACTGATCATTACCTGAAAGTATCATCCAGTTTGGGTGAAAAAATATTTGCTGAGATTTCTGGAGATTCGTCATTTTGGGAAGCTTGGCAACCCCTTTCCATGAAAGTGTTTCTCGCCAGTCACTGCTTAGGGATACATCATCAGGAAACAAAACATAGAGATAGAACGTGAAACTACTTTATTGTGTCAAGTTTCAAGAAGCTAGCACAAACCGTGTTGGATTTAGAGTTCCAAATACATCTATCAATATAGAAGAAAACAGAGTGAAACCTAAAAATTCAAACTGTTACTGGAAACGAACGCTTCAACATAGAAGAACGAAATCTGGGGAACCAAGTCGCCTTAGTGTACTGCTCATTAGCTGAAAGTATCATCCATTTTGGGTGAAAAAATATTTGCTGAGATTTCTGGAGATTCGTAATTTTGGGAAGCCTGGCAACCCCTTTCCATGAAAGTGTTTCTCGCCAGTCACTGCTTAGGGCTACATCAAGAGGAAACAAAACATAGTGATAGAACGTGAAACTACTTTATTGTGTCAAGTTTCAAGAAGCTAGCACAAACCGTGTTGGATTTAGAGTTCCAAATACATCTATCAATATAGAAGAAAACAGAGTGAAACCTAAAAATTCAAACTGTTACTGGAAACGAACGCTTCAACATAGAAGAACGAAATCTGGGGAACCAAGTCGCCATAGTGTACTGCTCATTAGCTGAAAGTATCATCCATTTTGGGTGAAAAAATATTTGCTGAGATTTCTGGAGATTCGTAATTTTGGGAAGCCTGGCAACCCCTTTCCATGAAAGTGTTTCTCGCCAGTCACTGCTTAGGGCTACATCAAGAGGAAACAAAACATAGAGATAGAACGTGAAACTACTTTATTGTGTCAAGTTTCAATAAGCTAGCACAAACCGTGTTGGATTTAGAGTTCCAAATACATCTATCAATATAGGAGAAAACAGAGTGAAACCTAAAAATTCAAACTGTTACTGGAAACGAACGCTTCAACATAGAAGACCGAAATCTGGGGAACCAAGTCGCCTTAGTGTACTGATCATTACCTGAAAGTATCATCCAGTTTGGGTGAAAAAATATTTGCTGAGATTTCTGTAGATTCCTAATTTTGGGAAGCTTGGCAACCCCTTTCCATGAAAGTGTTCCTCGCCAGTCACTGCTTAGGGCTACAAAAAGTGGAAACAAAACATAGAGATAGAACATGAAACTACTTTATTGTGTCAAGTTTCAAGAAGCTAGCACAAACCGTGTTGGATTTAGAGTTCCAAATACATCTATCAATATAGGAGAAAACAGAGTGAAACCTAAAAAATCAAACTGTTACTGGAAACGAACGCTTCAACATACAAGAACGAAATCTGGGGAACCAAGTCGCCTTAGTGTACTGATCATTACCTGAAAGTATCATCCAGTTTGGGTGAAAAAAATATTTGCTGAGATTTCTGTAGATTCGTAATTTTGGGAAGTTTGGCAACCCCTTTCCATGAAAGTGTTTCTTGCCAGTCACTGCTTAGGGATACATCATCAGGAAACAAAACATAGAGATAGAACGTGAAACTACTTTATTGTGTTTGTTTCAAGAAGCTAGCACAAACCGTGTTGGATTTAGAGTTCCTAATACATCTATCAATATAGAAGAAAACAGAGTGAAACCTAAAAATTCAAACTGTTACTGGAAACGAAAGCTTCAACATAGAAGAACGAAATCTGGGGAACCAAGTCGCCTTAGTGTACTGCTCATTAGCTGAAAGTATCATCCATTTTGGGAGAAAAAATATTTGCTGAGATTTCTGGAGATTCGTAATTTTGGGAAGCCTGGCAACCCCTTTCCATGAAAGTGTTTCTCGCCAGTCACTGCTTAGGGCTACATCAAGAGGAAACAAAACATAGAGATAGAACGTAAAACTACTTTATTGTGTCAAGTTTCAAGAAGCTAGCACAAACCGTGTTGGATTTAGAGTTCGAAATACATCTATCAATATAGGAGAAAACAGAGTGAAACCTAAAAATTCAAACTGTTACTGGAAACGAACGCTTCAACATAGAAGACCGAAATCTGGGGAACCAAGTCGCCTTAGTGTACTGATCATTACCTGAAAGTATCATCCAGTTTGGGTGAAAAAATATTTGCTGAGATTTCTGGAGATTCGTAATTTTGGGAAGCTTGGCAACCCCTTTCCATGAAAGTGTTTCTCGCCAGTCACTGCTTAGGGCTACATCAAGAGGAAACAAAACATAGAGATAGAACGTGAAACTACTTTATTGTGTCAAGTTTCAAGAAGCTAGCACAAACCGTGTTGGATTTAGAGTTCCAAATACATCTATCAATATAGGAGAAAACAGAGTGAAACCTAAAAAATCAAACTGTTACTGGAAACGAACGCTTCAACATACAGGAACGAAATCTGGGGAACCAAGTTGCCTTAGTGTCCTGATCATTACCTGAAAGTATCATCCAGTTTGGTTGAAAAAATATTTGCTGAGATTTCTGTAGATTCGTAATTTTGGGAAGCCTGGCAACCCCTTTCCATGAAAGTGTTCCTCTCCAGTCACTGCTTAGGGCTACATCAAGAGGAAACAAAACATAGAGATAGAACGTGAAACTACTTTATTGTGTCAAGTTTCAAGAAGCTAGCACAAACCGTGTTGGATTTAGAGTTCCAAATACATCTATCTATATAGGAGAAAACAGAGTGAAACCTAAAAATTCAAACTGTTACTGGAAACGAACGCTTCATCATAGAAGAACGAAATCTGGGGAACCAAGTCGCCTTAGTGTACTGATCATTACCTGAAAGTATCATCCAGTTTGGGTGAAAAAATATTTGCTGAGATTTCTGTAGATTCGTAATTTTGGGAAGATTGGCAACCCCTTTCCATGAAAGTGTTTCTTGCCAGTCACTGCTTAGGGATACATCATCAGGAAACAAAACATAGAGATAGAACGTGAAACTACTTTATTGTGTTTGTTTCAAGAAGCTAGCACAAACCGTGTTGGATTTAGAGTTCCAAATACATCTATCAATATAGAAGAAAACAGAGTGAAACCTAAAAATTCAAACTGTTACTGGAAACGAAAGCTTCAACATAGAAGAACGAAATCTGGGGAACCAAGTCGCCTTAGTGTACTGCTCATTAGCTGAAAGTATCATCCATTTTGGGAGAAAAAATATTTGCTGAGATTTCTGGAGATTCGTAATTTTGGGAAGCCTGGCAACCCCTTTCCATGAAAGTGTTTCTCGCCAGTCACTGCTTAGGGCTACATCAAGAGGAAACAAAACATAGAGATAGAACGTGAAACTACTTTATTGTGTCAAGTTTCAAGAAGCTAGCACAAACCGTGTTGGATTTAGAGTTCGAAATACATCTATCAATATAGGAGAAAACAGAGTGAAACCTAAAAATTCAAACTGTTACTGGAAACGAACGCTTCAACATAGAATAATGAAATTTGGGGAACCAAGTCGCCTTAGTGTACTGATCATTACCTGAAAGTATCATCCAGTTTGGGTGAAAAAATATTTGCTGAGATTTCTGTAGATTCATAATTTTTGGAAGCTTGGCAACCCCTTTCCATGAAAGTGTTTCTCGCCAGTCACTGCTTAGGGCTACATCAAGAGGAAACAAAACATATAGATAGAACGTGAAACTACTTTATTGTGTCAAGTTTCAAGAAGCTAGCACAAACCGTGTTGGATTTAGAGTTCCAAATACATGTATCAATATAGGAGAAAACAGAGTGAAACCTAAAAATTCAAACTGTTACTGGAAACGAACGCTTCAACATAGAAGACTGAAATCTGGGGAAACAAGTCGCCTTAGTGTACTGATCATTACCTGAAAGTATCATCCAGTTTGGGTGAAAAAATATTTGCTGAGATTTCTGTAGATTCCTAATTTTGGGAAGCTTGGCAACCCCTTTCCATGAAAGTGTTCCTCGCCAGTCACTGCTTAGGGCTACAAAAAGTGGAAACAAAACATAGAGATAGAACATGAAACTACTTTATTGTGTCAAGTTTCAAGAAGCTAGCACAAACCGTGTTGGATTTAGAGTTCCAAATACATCTATCAATATAGGAGAAAACAGAGTGAAACCTAAAAAATCAAACTGTTACTGGAAACGAACGCTTCAACATACAAGAACGAAATCTGGGGAACCAAGTCGCCTTAGTGTACTGATCATTACCTGAAAGTATCATCCAGTTTGGTTGAAAAAATATTTGCTGAGATTTCTGTAGATTCGTAATTTTGGGAAGCCTGGCAACCCCTTTCCATGAAAGTGTTCCTCTCCAGTCACTGCTTAGGGCTACATCAAGAGGAAACAAAACATAGAGATAGAACGTGAAACTACTTTATTGTGTCAAGTTTCAAGAAGCTAGCACAAACCGTGTTGGATTTAGAGTTCCAAATACATCTATCTATATAGGAGAAAACAGAGTGAAACCTAAAAATTCAAACTGTTACTGGAAACGAACGCTTCAACATAGAAGAACGAAATCTGGGGAACCAAGTCGCCTTAGTGTACTGATCATTACCTGAAAGTATCATCCAGTTTGGGTGAAAAAATATTTGCTGAGATTTCTGTAGATTCGTAATTTTGGGAAGCTTGGCAACCCCTTTCCATGAAAGTGTTTCTTGCCAGTCACTGCTTAGGGATACATCATCAGGAAACAAAACATAGAGATAGAACGTGAAACTACTTTATTGTGTTTGTTTCAAGAAGCTAGCACAAACCGTGTTGGATTTAGAGTTCCAAATACATCTATCAATATAGGAGAAAACAGAGTGAAACCTAAAAATTCAAACTGTTACTGGAAACGAATGCTTCAACATAGAAGAACGAAATCTGGGGAACCATGTCGCCTTAGTGTACTGCTCATTAGCTGAAAGTATCATCCATTTTGGGAGAAAAAATATTTGCTGAGATTTCTGGAGATTCATCATTTTGGGAAGCCTGGCAACCCTTTTCCATGAAAGTGTTTCTCGCCAGTCACTGCTTAGGGCTACATCAAGAGGAAACAAAACATAGAGATAGAACGTGAAACTACTTTATTGTGTCAAGTTTCAAGAAGCTAGCACAAACCGTGTTGGATTTAGAGTTCGAAATACATCTATCAATATAGGAGAAAACAGAGTGAAACCTAAAAATTCAAACTGTTACTGGAAACGAACGCTTCAACATAGAAGAACGAAATCTGGGGAACCAAGTCGCCTTAGTGTACTGATCATTACCTGAAAGTATCATCCAGTTTGGGTGAAAAAATATTTGTTGAGATTTCTGGAGATTCGTAATTTTGGGAAGCTTGGCAACCCCTTTCCATGAAAGTGTTTCTCGCCAGTCACTGCTTAGGGCTACATCATCAGGAAAAATACATAGAGATAGAACGTGAAAGTACTTTATTGTGTCAAGTTTCAAGAAGCTAGCACAAACCGTGTTGGATTTAGAGTTCCAAATATATCTATCAATATAGGAGAAAACAGAGTGAAACCTAAAAATTCAAACTGTTATTGGAAACGAACGCTTCAACATAGAAGACCGAAATCTGGGGAACCAAGTCGCCTTAGTGTACTGATCATTACCTGAAAGTATCATCCAGTTTGGGTGAAAAAATATTTGCTGAGATTTCTGGAGATTCGTAATTTTGGGAAGCTTGGCAACCCCTTTCCATGAAAGTGTTTCTCGCCAGTCACTGCTTAGGGCTACATCAAGAGGAAACAAAACATAGAGATAGAACGTGAAACTACTTTATTGTGTCAAGTTTCAAGAAGCTAGCACAAACCGTGTTGGATTTAGAGTTCCAAATACATCTATCAATATAGGAGAAAACAGAGTGAAACCTAAAAACTCAAACTGTTACTGGAAACGAACGCTTCAACATAGAATAACGAAATTTGGGGAACCAAGTCGCCTTAGTGTACTGATCATTACCTGAAAGTATCATCCAGTTTGGGTGAAAAAATATTTGCTGAGATTTCTGTAGATTCCTAATTTTGGGAAGCTTGGCAACCCCTTTCCATGAAAGTGTTCCTCGCCAGTCACTGCTTAGGGCTACAAAAAGAGGAAACAAAACATAGAGATAGAACATGAAACTACTTTATTGTGTCAAGTTTCAAGAAGCTAGCACAAACCGTGTTGG
The DNA here is from genome assembly GCF_964194105.1 of Spermophilus citellus. Classification (NCBI taxonomy): domain Eukaryota; kingdom Metazoa; phylum Chordata; class Mammalia; order Rodentia; family Sciuridae; genus Spermophilus; species Spermophilus citellus. The sequence goes on along the minus strand of NW_027673025.1, from coordinate 211,414 downwards.
ATTTAGAGTTCCAAATACATCTATCAATATAGGAGAAAACAGAGTGAAACCTAAAAATTCATACTGTTACTGGAAACGAACGCTTCAACATAGAAGAACGAAATCTGGGGAACCAAGTCGCCTTAGTGTACTGATCATTACCTGAAAGTATCATCCAGTTTGGGTGAAAAAATATTTGCTTAGATTTCTGGAGATTCGTCATTTTGGGAAGCCTGGCAACCCCTTTCCATGAAAGTGTTTCTCGCCAGTCACTGCTTAGGGCTACATCAAGAGGAAACAAAACATAGAGATAGAAGGTGAAACTACTTTATTGTGTCAAGTTTCAAGAAGCTAGCACAAACCGTGTTGGATTTAGAGTTCCAAATACATCTATGAATATAGGAGAAAACAGAGTAAAACCTAAAAATTCAAACTGTTACTGGAAACGAACGCTTCAACATAGAGGAACGAAATTTGGGGAACCAAGTCACCTTAGTGTACTGATCATTACCTGAAAGTATCATCCAGTTTGGGTGAAAAAATATTTGCTGAGATTTCTGGAGATTCGTCATTTTGGGAAGCCTGGCAACCCCTTTCCATGAAAGTGTTTCTCGCCAGTCACTGCTTAGGGCTACACCAAGAGGAAACAAAACATAGAGATATAACGTGAAACTACTTTATCGTTTCAAGTTTCAAGAAGCTAGCACAAACAGTGTTGGATTTAGAGTTCCAAATATATCTATCAATATAGGAGAAAACAGAGTGAAACCTAAAAAATCAAACTGTTACTGGAAACGAACGCTTCAACATACAAGAACGAAATCTGGGGAACCAAGTCGCCTTAGTGTACTGATCATTACCTGAAAGTATCATCCAGTTTGGGTGAAAAAATATTTGCTGAGATTTCTGGAGATTCGTCATTTTGGGAAGCCTGGCAACCCCTTTCCATGAAAGTGTTTCTCGCCAGTCACTGCTTAGGGCTACATCAAGAGGAAACAAAACATAGAGGTAGAACGTGAAACTACTTTTTTGTGTCAAGTTTCAAGAAGCTAGCACAAACCGTGTTGGATTTAGAGTTCCAAATACATCTGTCAATATAGGAGAAAACAGAGTGAAACCTAAAAATTCAAACTGTTACTGGAAACGAACGCTTCATCATAGAAGAACGAAATTTGGGGAACCAAGTCGCCTTAGTGTACTGATCATTACCTGAAAGTATCATCCAGTTTGGGTGAAAAAATATTTGCTGAGATTTCTGTAGATTCGTAATTTTGGGAAGCTTGGCAACCCCTTTCCATGAAAGTGTTTCTCGCCAGTCACTGCTTAGGTCTACATCATCTGGAAACAAAACATAGAGATAGAACGTGAAACTACTTTATTGTGTCAAGTTTCAAGAAGCTAGCACAAACCGTGTTGGATTTAGAGTTCCAAATACATCTATCAATATAGGAGAAAACAGAGTGAAACCTAAAAATTCAAACTGTTACTGGAAACGAACGCTTCAACATAGAAGAACGAAATCTGGGGAACCAAGTCGCCTTAGTGTACTGATCATTACCTGAAAGTATCATCCAGTTTGGGTGAAAAAATATTTGCTGAGATTTCTGGAGATTCGTAATTTTGCAAAGCCTGGCAACCCCTTTCCATGAAAGTGTTGCTCGCCAGTCACTGCTTAGGGCTACATCAAGAGGAAACAAAACATAGAGATAGAAGGTGAAACTACTTTATTGTGTCAAGTTTCAAGAAGCTAGCACAAACCGTGTTGGATTTAGAGTTCCAAATACATCTATCAATATAGGAGAAAACAGAGTGAAACCTAAAAATTCAAACTGTTACTGGAAACGAACGCTTCAACATAGAAGAACGAAATTTGGGGAACCAAGTCGCCTTAGTGTACTGATCATTACCTGAAAGTATCATCCAGTTTGGGTGAAAAAATATTTGCTGAGATTTCTGTAGATTCGTAATTTTTGGAAGCTTGGCAACCCCTTTCCATGAAAGTGTTTCTCGCCAGTCACTGCTTAGGGCTACATCATCAGGAAACAAAACATAGAGATAGAACGTGAAAGTCCTTTATTGTGTCAAGTTTCAAGAAGCTAGCACAAACCGTGTTGGATTTAGAGTTCCAAATACATCTATCAATATAGGAGAAAACAGAGTGAAACCTAAAAATTCAAACTGTTACTGGAAACGAACGCTTCAACATAGAAGACCGAAATCTGGGGAACCAAGTCGCCTTATTGTACTGATCGTTACCTGAAAGTATCATCCAGTTTGGGTGAAAAAATATTTGCTGAGATTTCTGGAGATTCGTAATTTTGGGAAGCCTGGCAACCCCTTTCCATGAAAGTGTTTCTCGCCAGTCACTGCTTAGGGCTACATCAAGAGGAAACAAAACATAGAGATAGAAGGTGAAACTACTATATTGTGTCAAGTTTCAAGAAGCTAGCACAAACCGTGTTGGATTTAGAGTTCCAAATACATCTATCAATATAGGAGAAAACAGAGTGAAACCTAAAAATTCAAACTGTTACTGGAAACGAACGCTTCAACATAGAATAACGAAATTTGGGGAACCAAGTCGCCTTTGTGTACTGATCATTACCTGAAAGTATCATCCAGTTTGGGTGAAAAAATATTTGTTGAGATTTCTGGAGATTCGTAATTTTGCAAAGCCTGGCAACCCCTTTCCATTGAAGTGTTTCTCGCCAGTCACTGCTTAGGGCTACATCAAGAGGAAACAAAACATAGAGATAGAAGGTGAAACTACTTTATTGTGTCAAGTTTCAAGAAGCTAGCACAAACCGTGTTGGATTTAGAGTTCCAAATACATCTATCAATATAGGAGAAAACAGAGTGAAACCTAAAAATTCAAACTGTTACTGGAAACGAACGCTTCAACATAGAAGAACGAAATCTGGGCAACCAAGTCGCCTTAGTGTACTGATCATTACCTGAAAGTATCATCCAGTTTGGGTGAAAAAATATTTGCTGAGATTTCTGTAGATTCGTAATTTTGGGAAGCTTGGCAACCCCTTTCCATGAAAGTGTTTCTTGCCAGTCACTGCTTAGGGCTACAAAAAGAGGAAAGAAAACATAGAGATAGAAGGTGAAACTACTTTATTGTGTCAAGTTTCAAGAAGCTAGCACAAACCGTGTTGGATTTAGAGTTCCAAATACATCTATCAATATAGGAGAAAACAGAGTGAAACCTAAAAATTCAAACTGTTACTGGAAACGAACGCTTCAACATAGAAGAACGAAATCTGGGCAACCAAGTCGCCTTAGTGTACTGATCATTACCTGAAAGTATCATCCAGTTTGGGTGAAAAAATATTTGCTGGATTTCTGGTGATTCGTCATTTTGGGAAGCCTGGCAACCCCTTTCCATGAGAGAGTTTCTCGCCAGTCACTGCTTAGGGCTACATCAAGAGGAAACAAAACATAGAGATAGAACGTGAAACTACTTTATTGTGTCAAGTTTCAAGAAGCTAGCACAAACCGTGTTGGATTTAGAGTTCCAAATACATCTATGAATATAGGAGAAAACAGAGTGAAACCTAAAAATTCAAACTGTTACTGGAAACGAACGCTTCAACATAGAAGAACGAAATTTGGGGAACCAAGTCGCCTTAGTGTACTGATCATTACCTGAAAGTATCATCCAATTTGGGTGAAAAAATATTTGCTGAGATTTCTGGAGATTCGTCATTTTGGGAAGCCTGGCAACCCCTTTCCATGAAAGTGTTTCTCGCCAGTCACTGCTTAGGGCTACATCAAGAGGAAACAAAACATAGACTTAGAACGTGAAACTACTTTATTGTGACAAGTTTCAAGAAGCTAGCACAAACCGTGTTGGATTTAGAGTTCGAAATACATCTATCAATATAGGAGAAAACAGAGTGAAACCTAAAAATTCAAACTGTTACTGGAAACGAACGCTTCAACATAGAATAATGAAATTTGGGGAACCAAGTCGCCTTAGTGTACTGATCATTACCTGAAAGTATCATCCAGTTTGGGTGAAAAAATATTTGCTGAGATTTCTGTAGATTCATAATTTTTGGAAGCTTGGCAACCCCTTTCCATGAAAGTGTTTCTCGCCAGTCACTGCTTAGGGCTACATCAAGAGGAAACAAAACATATAGATAGAACGTGAAACTACTTTATTGTGTCAAGTTTCAAGAAGCTAGCACAAACCGTGTTGGATTTAGAGTTCCAAATACATGTATCAATATAGGAGAAAACAGAGTGAAACCTAAAAATTCAAACTGTTACTGGAAACGAACGCTTCAACATAGAAGACTGAAATCTGGGGAAACAAGTCGCCTTAGTGTACTGATCATTACCTGAAAGTATCATCCAGTTTGGGTGAAAAAATATTTGCTGAGATTTCTGTAGATTCCTAATTTTGGGAAGCTTGGCAACCCCTTTCCATGAAAGTGTTCCTCGCCAGTCACTGCTTAGGGCTACAAAAAGTGGAAACAAAACATAGAGATAGAACATGAAACTACTTTATTGTGTCAAGTTTCAAGAAGCTAGCACAAACCGTGTTGGATTTAGAGTTCCAAATACATCTATCAATATAGGAGAAAACAGAGTGAAACCTAAAAAATCAAACTGTTACTGGAAACGAACGCTTCAACATACAAGAACGAAATCTGGGGAACCAAGTCGCCTTAGTGTACTGATCATTACCTGAAAGTATCATCCAGTTTGGTTGAAAAAATATTTGCTGAGATTTCTGTAGATTCGTAATTTTGGGAAGCCTGGCAACCCCTTTCCATGAAAGTGTTCCTCTCCAGTCACTGCTTAGGGCTACATCAAGAGGAAACAAAACATAGAGATAGAACGTGAAACTACTTTATTGTGTCAAGTTTCAAGAAGCTAGCACAAACCGTGTTGGATTTAGAGTTCCAAATACATCTATCTATATAGGAGAAAACAGAGTGAAACCTAAAAATTCAAACTGTTACTGGAAACGAACGCTTCAACATAGAAGAACGAAATCTGGGGAACCAAGTCGCCTTAGTGTACTGATCATTACCTGAAAGTATCATCCAGTTTGGGTGAAAAAATATTTGCTGAGATTTCTGTAGATTCGTAATTTTGGGAAGCTTGGCAACCCCTTTCCATGAAAGTGTTTCTTGCCAGTCACTGCTTAGGGATACATCATCAGGAAACAAAACATAGAGATAGAACGTGAAACTACTTTATTGTGTTTGCTTCAAGAAGCTAGCACAAACCGTGTTGGATTTAGAGTTCCAAATACATCTATCAATATAGGAGAAAACAGAGTGAAACCTAAAAATTCAAACTGTTACTGGAAACGAACGCTTCAACATAGAAGAACGAAATCTGGGGAACCATGTCGCCTTAGTGTACTGCTCATTAGCTGAAAGTATCATCCATTTTGGGAGAAAAAATATTTGCTGAGATTTCTGGAGATTCATCATTTTGGGAAGCCTGGCAACCCTTTTCCATGAAAGTGTTTCTCGCCAGTCACTGCTTAGGGCTACATCAAGAGGAAACAAAACATAGAGATAGAACGTGAAACTACTTTATTGTGTCAAGTTTCAAGAAGCTAGCACAAACCGTGTTGGATTTAGAGTTCGAAATACATCTATCAATATAGGAGAAAACAGAGTGAAACCTAAAAATTCAAACTGTTACTGGAAACGAACGCTTCAACATAGAAGAACGAAATCTGGGGAACCAAGTCGCCTTAGTGTACTGATCATTACCTGAAAGTATCATCCAGTTTGGGTGAAAAAATATTTGTTGAGATTTCTGGAGATTCGTAATTTTGGGAAGCTTGGCAACCCCTTTCCATGAAAGTGTTTCTCGCCAGTCACTGCTTAGGGCTACATCATCAGGAAAAATACATAGAGATAGAACGTGAAAGTACTTTATTGTGTCAAGTTTCAAGAAGCTAGCACAAACCGTGTTGGATTTAGAGTTCCAAATATATCTATCAATATAGGAGAAAACAGAGTGAAACCTAAAAATTCAAACTGTTACTGGAAACGAACGCTTCAACATAGAAGACCGAAATCTGGGGAACCAAGTCGCCTTAGTGTACTGATCATTACCTGAAAGTATCATCCAGTTTGGGTGAAAAAATATTTGCTGAGATTTCTGGAGATTCGTAATTTTGGGAAGCTTGGCAACCCCTTTCCATGAAAGTGTTTCTCGCCAGTCACTGCTTAGGGCTACATCATCAGGAAAAATACATAGAGATAGAACGTGAAAGTACTTTATTGTGTCAAGTTTCAAGAAGCTAGCACAAACCGTGTTGGATTTAGAGTTCCAAATATATCTATCAATATAGGAGAAAACAGAGTGAAACCTAAAAATTCAAACTGTTATTGAAAACGAACGCTTCAACATAGAAGACCGAAATCTGGGGAACCAAGTCGCCTTAGTGTACTGATCATTACCTGAAAGTATCATCCAGTTTGGGTGAAAAAATATTTGCTGAGATTTCTGGAGATTCGTAATTTTGGGAAGCTTGGCAACCCCTTTCCATGAAAGTGTTTCTCGCCAGTCACTGCTTAGGGCTACATCAAGAGGAAACAAAACATAGAGATAGAACGTGAAACTACTTTATTGTGTCAAGTTTCAAGAAGCTAGCACAAACCGTGTTGGATTTAGAGTTCCAAATACATCTATCAATATAGGAGAAAACAGAGTGAAACCTAAAAATTCAAACTGTTACTGGAAACGAACGCTTCAACATAGAATAACGAAATTTGGGGAACCAAGTCGCCTTAGTGTACTGATCATTACCTGAAAGTATCATCCAGTTTGGGTGAAAAAATATTTGCTGAGATTTCTGTAGATTCCTAATTTTGGGAAGCTTGGCAACCCCTTTCCATGAAAGTGTTCCTCGCCAGTCACTGCTTAGGGCTACAAAAAGAGGAAACAAAACATAGAGATAGAACATGAAACTACTTTATTGTGTCAAGTTTCAAGAAGCTAGCACAAACCGTGTTGGATTTAGAGTTCCAAATACATCTATCAATATAGGAGAAAACAGAGTGAAACCTAAAAATTCATACTGTTACTGGAAACGAACGCTTCAACATAGAAGAACGAAATCTGGGGAACCAAGTCGCCTTAGTGTACTGATCATTACCTGAAAGTATCATCCAGTTTGGGTGAAAAAATATTTGCTTAGATTTCTGGAGATTCGTCATTTTGGGAAGCCTGGCAACCCCTTTCCATGAAAGTGTTTCTCGCCAGTCACTGCTTAGGGCTACATCAAGAGGAAACAAAACATAGAGATAGAAGGTGAAACTACTTTATTGTGTCAAGTTTCAAGAAGCTAGCACAAACCGTGTTGGATTTAGAGTTCCAAATACATCTATGAATATAGGAGAAAACAGAGTAAAACCTAAAAATTCAAACTGTTACTGGAAACGAACGCTTCAACATAGAGGAACGAAATTTGGGGAACCAAGTCACCTTAGTGTACTGATCATTACCTGAAAGTATCATCCAGTTTGGGTGAAAAAATATTTGCTGAGATTTCTGGAGATTCGTCATTTTGGGAAGCCTGGCAACCCCTTTCCATGAAAGTGTTTCTCGCCAGTCACTGCTTAGGGCTACACCAAGAGGAAACAAAACATAGAGATATAACGTGAAACTACTTTATCGTTTCAAGTTTCAAGAAGCTAGCACAAACAGTGTTGGATTTAGAGTTCCAAATATATCTATCAATATAGGAGAAAACAGAGTGAAACCTAAAAAATCAAACTGTTACTGGAAACGAACGCTTCAACATACAAGAACGAAATCTGGGGAACCAAGTCGCCTTAGTGTACTGATCATTACCTGAAAGTATCATCCAGTTTGGGTGAAAAAATATTTGCTGAGATTTCTGGAGATTCGTCATTTTGGGAAGCCTGGCAACCCCTTTCCATGAAAGTGTTTCTCGCCAGTCACTGCTTAGGGCTACATCAAGAGGAAACAAAACATAGAGGTAGAACGTGAAACTACTTTTTTGTGTCAAGTTTCAAGAAGCTAGCACAAACCGTGTTGGATTTAGAGTTCCAAATACATCTGTCAATATAGGAGAAAACAGAGTGAAACCTAAAAATTCAAACTGTTACTGGAAACGAACGCTTCATCATAGAAGAACGAAATTTGGGGAACCAAGTCGCCTTAGTGTACTGATCATTACCTGAAAGTATCATCCAGTTTGGGTGAAAAAATATTTGCTGAGATTTCTGTAGATTCGTAATTTTGGGAAGCTTGGCAACCCCTTTCCATGAAAGTGTTTCTCGCCAGTCACTGCTTAGGTCTACATCATCTGGAAACAAAACATAGAGATAGAACGTGAAACTACTTTATTGTGTCAAGTTTCAAGAAGCTAGCACAAACCGTGTTGGATTTAGAGTTCCAAATACATCTATCAATATAGGAGAAAACAGAGTGAAACCTAAAAATTCAAACTGTTACTGGAAACGAACGCTTCAACATAGAAGAACGAAATCTGGGGAACCAAGTCGCCTTAGTGTACTGATCATTACCTGAAAGTATCATCCAGTTTGGGTGAAAAAATATTTGCTGAGATTTCTGGAGATTCGTAATTTTGCAAAGCCTGGCAACCCCTTTCCATGAAAGTGTTGCTCGCCAGTCACTGCTTAGGGCTACATCAAGAGGAAACAAAACATAGAGATAGAAGGTGAAACTACTTTATTGTGTCAAGTTTCAAGAAGCTAGCACAAACCGTGTTGGATTTAGAGTTCCAAATACATCTATCAATATAGGAGAAAACAGAGTGAAACCTAAAAATTCAAACTGTTACTGGAAACGAACGCTTCAACATAGAAGAACGAAATTTGGGGAACCAAGTCGCCTTAGTGTACTGATCATTACCTGAAAGTATCATCCAGTTTGGGTGAAAAAATATTTGCTGAGATTTCTGTAGATTCGTAATTTTTGGAAGCTTGGCAACCCCTTTCCATGAAAGTGTTTCTCGCCAGTCACTGCTTAGGGCTACATCATCAGGAAACAAAACATAGAGATAGAACGTGAAAGTCCTTTATTGTGTCAAGTTTCAAGAAGCTAGCACAAACCGTGTTGGATTTAGAGTTCCAAATACATCTATCAATATAGGAGAAAACAGAGTGAAACCTAAAAATTCAAACTGTTACTGGAAACGAACGCTTCAACATAGAAGACCGAAATCTGGGGAACCAAGTCGCCTTATTGTACTGATCGTTACCAGAAAGTATCATCCAGTTTGGGTGAAAAAATATTTGCTGAGATTTCTGGAGATTCGTAATTTTGGGAAGCCTGGCAACCCCTTTCCATGAAAGTGTTTCTCGCCAGTCACTGCTTAGGGCTACATCAAGAGGAAACAAAACATAGAGATAGAAGGTGAAACTACTATATTGTGTCAAGTTTCAAGAAGCTAGCACAAACCGTGTTGGATTTAGAGTTCCAAATACATCTATCAATATAGGAGAAAACAGAGTGAAACCTAAAAATTCAAACTGTTACTGGAAACGAACGCTTCAACATAGAATAACGAAATTTGGGGAACCAAGTCGCCTTTGTGTACTGATCATTACCTGAAAGTATCATCCAGTTTGGGTGAAAAAATATTTGTTGAGATTTCTGGAGATTCGTAATTTTGCAAAGCCTGGCAACCCCTTTCCATTGAAGTGTTTCTCGCCAGTCACTGCTTAGGGCTACATCAAGAGGAAACAAAACATAGAGATAGAAGGTGAAACTACTTTATTGTGTCAAGTTTCAAGAAGCTAGCACAAACCGTGTTGGATTTAGAGTTCCAAATACATCTATCAATATAGGAGAAAACAGAGTGAAACCTAAAAATTCAAACTGTTACTGGAAACGAACGCTTCAACATAGAAGAACGAAATCTGGGCAACCAAGTCGCCTTAGTGTACTGATCATTACCTGAAAGTATCATCCAGTTTGGGTGAAAAAATATTTGCTGAGATTTCTGTAGATTCGTAATTTTGGGAAGCTTCGCAACCCCTTTCCATGAAAGTGTTTCTTGCCAGTCACTGCTTAGGGCTACAAAAAGAGGAAAGAAAACATAGAGATAGAAGGTGAAACTACTTTATTGTGTCAAGTTTCAAGAAGCTAGCACAAACCGTGTTGGATTTAGAGTTCCAAATACATCTATCAATATAGGAGAAAACAGAGTGAAACCTAAAAATTCAAACTGTTACTGGAAACGAACGCTTCAACATAGAAGAACGAAATCTGGGCAACCAAGTCGCCTTAGTGTACTGATCATTACCTGAAAGTATCATCCAGTTTGGGTGAAAAAATATTTGCTGGATTTCTGGAGATTCGTCATTTTGGGAAGCCTGGCAACCCCTTTCCATGAGAGAGTTTCTCGCCAGTCACTGCTTAGGGCTACATCAAGAGGAAACAAAACATAGAGATAGAACGTGAAACTACTTTATTGTGTCAAGTTTCAAGAAGCTAGCACAAACCGTGTTGGATTTAGAGTTCCAAATACATCTATGAATATAGGAGAAAACAGAGTGAAACCTAAAAATTCAAACTGTTACTGGAAACGAACGCTTCAACATAGAAGAACGAAATTTGGGGAACCAAGTCGCCTTAGTGTACTGATCATTACCTGAAAGTATCATCCAATTTGGGTGAAAAAATATTTGCTGAGATTTCTGGAGATTCGTCATTTTGGGAAGCCTGGCAACCCCTTTCCATGAAAGTGTTTCTCGCCAGTCACTGCTTAGGGCTACATCAAGAGGAAACAAAACATAGACTTAGAACGTGAAACTACTTTATTGTGACAAGTTTCAAGAAGCTAGCACAAACCGTGTTGGATTTAGAGTTCGAAATACATCTATCAATATAGGAGAAAACAGAGTGAAACCTAAAAATTCAAACTGTTACTGGAAACGAACGCTTCAACATAGAATAATGAAATTTGGGGAACCAAGTCGCCTTAGTGTACTGATCATTACCTGAAAGTATCATCCAGTTTGGGTGAAAAAATATTTGCTGAGATTTCTGTAGATTCATAATTTTTGGAAGCTTGGCAACCCCTTTCCATGAAAGTGTTTCTCGCCAGTCACTGCTTAGGGCTACATCAAGAGGAAACAAAACATATAGATAGAACGTGAAACTACTTTATTGTGTCAAGTTTCAAGAAGCTAGCACAAACCGTGTTGGATTTAGAGTTCCAAATACATGTATCAATATAGGAGAAAACAGAGTGAAACCTAAAAATTCAAACTGTTACTGGAAACGAACGCTTCAACATAGAAGACTGAAATCTGGGGAAACAAGTCGCCTTAGTGTACTGATCATTACCTGAAAGTATCATCCAGTTTGGGTGAAAAAATATTTGCTGAGATTTCTGTAGATTCCTAATTTTGGGAAGCTTGGCAACCCCTTTCCATGAAAGTGTTCCTCGCCAGTCACTGCTTAGGGCTACAAAAAGTGGAAACAAAACATAGAGATAGAACATGAAACTACTTTATTGTGTCAAGTTTCAAGAAGCTAGCACAAACCGTGTTGGATTTAGAGTTCCAAATACATCTATCAATATAGGAGAAAACAGAGTGAAACCTAAAAAATCAAACTGTTACTGGAAACGAACGCTTCAACATACAAGAACGAAATCTGGGGAACCAAGTCGCCTTAGTGTACTGATCATTACCTGAAAGTATCATCCAGTTTGGTTGAAAAAATATTTGCTGAGATTTCTGTAGATTCGTAATTTTGGGAAGCCTGGCAACCCCTTTCCATGAAAGTGTTCCTCTCCAGTCACTGCTTAGGGCTACATCAAGAGGAAACAAAACATAGAGATAGAACGTGAAACTACTTTATTGTGTCAAGTTTCAAGAAGCTAGCACAAACCGTGTTGGATTTAGAGTTCCAAATACATCTATCTATATAGGAGAAAACAGAGTGAAACCTAAAAATTCAAACTGTTACTGGAAACGAACGCTTCAACATAGAAGAACGAAATCTGGGGAACCAAGTCGCCTTAGTGTACTGATCATTACCTGAAAGTATCATCCAGTTTGGGTGAAAAAATATTTGCTGAGATTTCTGTAGATTCGTAATTTTGGGAAGCTTGGCAACCCCTTTCCATGAAAGTGTTTCTTGCCAGTCACTGCTTAGGGATACATCATCAGGAAACAAAACATAGAGATAGAACGTGAAACTACTTTATTGTGTTTGCTTCAAGAAGCTAGCACAAACCGTGTTGGATTTAGAGTTCCAAATACATCTATCAATATAGGAGAAAACAGAGTGAAACCTAAAAATTCAAACTGTTACTGGAAACGAACGCTTCAACATAGAAGAACGAAATCTGGGGAACCATGTCGCCTTAGTGTACTGCTCATTAGCTGAAAGTATCATCCATTTTGGGAGAAAAAATATTTGCTGAGATTTCTGGAGATTCATCATTTTGGGAAGCCTGGCAACCCTTTTCCATGAAAGTGTTTCTCGCCAGTCACTGCTTAGGGCTACATCAAGAGGAAACAAAACATAGAGATAGAACGTGAAACTACTTTATTGTGTCAAGTTTCAAGAAGCTAGCACAAACCGTGTTGGATTTAGAGTTCGAAATACATCTATCAATATAGGAGAAAACAGAGTGAAACCTAAAAATTCAAACTGTTACTGGAAACGAACGCTTCAACATAGAAGAACGAAATCTGGGGAACCAAGTCGCCTTAGTGTACTGATCATTACCTGAAAGTATCATCCAGTTTGGGTGAAAAAATATTTGTTGAGATTTCTGGAGATTCGTAATTTTGGGAAGCTTGGCAACCCCTTTCCATGAAAGTGTTTCTCGCCAGTCACTGCTTAGGGCTACATCATCAGGAAAAATACATAGAGATAGAACGTGAAAGTACTTTATTGTGTCAAGTTTCAAGAAGCTAGCACAAACCGTGTTGGATTTAGAGTTCCAAATATATCTATCAATATAGGAGAAAACAGAGTGAAACCTAAAAATTCAAACTGTTACTGGAAACGAACGCTTCAACATAGAAGACCGAAATCTGGGGAACCAAGTCGCCTTAGTGTACTGATCATTACCTGAAAGTATCATCCAGTTTGGGTGAAAAAATATTTGCTGAGATTTCTGGAGATTCGTAATTTTGGGAAGCTTGGCAACCCCTTTCCATGAAAGTGTTTCTCGCCAGTCACTGCTTAGGGCTACATCAAGAGGAAACAAAACATAGAGATAGAACGTGAAACTACTTTATTGTGTCAAGTTTCAAGAAGCTAGCACAAACCGTGTTGGATTTAGAGTTCCAAATACATCTATCAATATAGGAGAAAACAGAGTGAAACCTAAAAATTCAAACTGTTACTGGAAACGAACGCTTCAACATAGAATAACGAAATTTGGGGAACCAAGTCGCCTTAGTGTACTGATCATTACCTGAAAGTATCATCCAGTTTGGGTGAAAAAATATTTGCTGAGATTTCTGTAGATTCGTAATTTTTGGAAGCTTGGCAACCCCTTTCCATGAAAGTGTTTCTCGCCAGTCACTGCTTAGGGCTACATCAAGAGGAAACAAAACATAGAGATAGAACGTGAAACTACTTTATTGTGTCAAGTTTCAAGAAGCTAGCACAAACCGTGTTGGATTTAGAGTTCCAAATACATCTATCAATATAGGAGAAAACAGAGTGAAACCTAAAAATTCAAACTGTTACTGGAAACGAACGCTTCAACATAGAAGAACGAAATTTGGGGAACCAAGTCGCCTTAGTGTACTGATCATTACCTGAAAGTATCATCCAGTTTGGGTGAAAAAATATTTGCTGAGATTTCTGTAGATTCGTAATTTTTGGAAGCTTGGCAACCCCTTTCCATGAAAGTGTTTCTCGCCAGTCACTGCTTAGGGCTACATCATCAGGAAACAAAACATAGAGATAGAACGTGAAAGTCCTTTATTGTGTCAAGTTTCAAGAAGCTAGCACAAACCGTGTTGGATTTAGAGTTCCAAATACATCTATCAATATAGGAGAAAACAGAGTGAAACCTAAAAATTCAAACTGTTACTGGAAACGAACGCTTCAACATAGAAGACCGAAATCTGGGGAACCAAGTCGCCTTATTGTACTGATCGTTACCTGAAAGTATCATCCAGTTTGGGTGAAAAAATATTTGCTGAGATTTCTGGAGATTCGTAATTTTGGGAAGCCTGGCAACCCCTTTCCATGAAAGTGTTTCTCGCCAGTCACTGCTTAGGGCTACATCAAGAGGAAACAAAACATAGAGATAGAAGGTGAAACTACTATATTGTGTCAAGTTTCAAGAAGCTAGCACAAACCGTGTTGGATTTAGAGTTCCAAATACATCTATCAATATAGGAGAAAACAGAGTGAAACCTAAAAATTCAAACTGTTACTGGAAACGAACGCTTCAACATAGAATAACGAAATTTGGGGAACCAAGTCGCCTTTGTGTACTGATCATTACCTGAAAGTATCATCCAGTTTGGGTGAAAAAATATTTGTTGAGATTTCTGGAGATTCGTAATTTTGCAAAGCCTGGCAACCCCTTTCCATTGAAGTGTTTCTCGCCAGTCACTGCTTAGGGCTACATCAAGAGGAAACAAAACATAGAGATAGAAGGTGAAACTACTTTATTGTGTCAAGTTTCAAGAAGCTAGCACAAACCGTGTTGGATTTAGAGTTCCAAATACATCTATCAATATAGGAGAAAACAGAGTGAAACCTAAAAATTCAAACTGTTACTGGAAACGAACGCTTCAACATAGAAGAACGAAATCTGGGCAACCAAGTCGCCTTAGTGTACTGATCATTACCTGAAAGTATCATCCAGTTTGGGTGAAAAAATATTTGCTGAGATTTCTGTAGATTCGTAATTTTGGGAAGCTTGGCAACCCCTTTCCATGAAAGTGTTTCTTGCCAGTCACTGCTTAGGGCTACAAAAAGAGGAAAGAAAACATAGAGATAGAAGGTGAAACTACTTTATTGTGTCAAGTTTCAAGAAGCTAGCACAAACCGTGTTGGATTTAGAGTTCCAAATACATCTATCAATATAGGAGAAAACAGAGTGAAACCTAAAAATTCAAACTGTTACTGGAAACGAACGCTTCAACATAGAAGAACGAAATCTGGGCAACCAAGTCGCCTTAGTGTACTGATCATTACCTGAAAGTATCATCCAGTTTGGGTGAAAAAATATTTGCTGAGATTTCTGGAGATTCGTCATTTTGGGAAGCCTGGCAACCCCTTTCCATGAGAGAGTTTCTCGCCAGTCACTGCTTAGGGCTACATCAAGAGGAAACAAAACATAGAGATAGAACGTGAAACTACTTTATTGTGTCAAGTTTCAAGAAGCTAGCACAAACCGTGTTGGATTTAGAGTTCCAAATACATCTATGAATATAGGAGAAAACAGAGTGAAACCTAAAAATTCAAACTGTTACTGGAAACGAACGCTTCAACATAGAAGAACGAAATTTGGGGAACCAAGTCGCCTTAGTGTACTGATCATTACCTGAAAGTATCATCCAATTTGGGTGAAAAAATATTTGCTGAGATTTCTGGAGATTCGTCATTTTGGGAAGCCTGGCAACCCCTTTCCATGAAAGTGTTTCTCGCCAGTCACTGCTTAGGGCTACATCAAGAGGAAACAAAACATAGAGATAGAACGTGAAACTACTTTATTGTGACAAGTTTCAAGAAGCTAGCACAAACCGTGTTGGATTTAGAGTTCCAAATACATCTATCAATATAGGAGAAAACAGAGTGAAACCTAAAAATTCAAACTGTTACTGGAAACGAACGCTTCAACATAGAAGAACGAAATTTGGGGAACCAAGTCACCTTAGTGTACTGATCATTACCTGAAAGTATCATCTAATTTGGGTGAAAAAATATTTGCTGAGATTTCTGGAGATTCGTCATTTTGGGAAGCCTGGCAACCCCTTTCCATGAAAGTGTTTCTCGCCAGTCACTGCTTAGGGCTACATCAAGAGGAAACAAAACATAGAGATATAACGTGAAACTACTTTATTGTTTCAAGTTTCAAGAAGCTAGCACAAACAGTGTTGGATTTAGAGTTCCAAATACATCTATCAATATAGGAGAAAACAGAGTGAAACCTAAAAAATCAAACTGTTACTGGAAACGAACGCTTCAACATACAAGAACGAAATCTGGGGAACCAAGTCGCCTTAGTGTACTGCTCATTACCTGAAAGTATCATCCAGTTTGGGTGAAAAAATATTTGCTGAGATTTCTGGAGATTCGTCATTTTGGGAAGCCTGGCAACCCCTTTCCATGAAAGTGTTTCTCGCCAGTCACTGCTTAGGGCTACATCAAGAGGAAACAAAACATAGAGATAGAACGTGAAACTACTTTATTGTGACAAGTTTCAAGAAGCTAGCACAAACCGTGTTGGATTTAGAGTTCCAAATACATCTATCCATATAGGAGAAAACAGAGTGAAACCTAAAAATTCAAACTGTTACTGGAAACGAACGCTTCATCATAGAAGAACGAAATTTGGGGAACCAAGTCGCCTTAGTGTACTGATCATTACCTGAAAGTATCATCCAGTTTGGGTGAAAAAATATTTGCTGAGATTTCTGGAGATTCGTAATTTTGGGAAGCGTGGCAACCCCTTTCCATGAAAGTGTTTCTCGCCAGTCACTGCTTAGGGCTACATCAAGAGGAAACAAAACATAGAGATATAACGTGAAACTACTTTATTGTTTCAAGTTTCAAGAAGCTAGCACAAACAGTGTTGGATTTAGAGTTCCAAATACATCTATCAATATAGGAGAAAACAGAGTGAAACCTAAAAATTCAAACTGTTACTGGAAACGAACGCTTCAACATAGAAGAACGAAATCTGGGGAACCAAGTTGCCTTAGTGAACTGCTCATTACCTGAAAGTATCATCCATTTTGGGTGAAAAAATATTTGCTGAGATTTCTGGAGATTTGTAATTTTGGGAAGCCTGGCAACCCCTTTCCATGAAAGGGTTTCTCGCCAGTCACTGCTTAGGGCTACATCAAGAGGAAACAAAACATAGAGATAGAACGTGAAACTACTTTATTGTGTCAAGTTTCAAGAAGCTAGCACAAACCGTGTTGGATTTAGAGTTCCAAATACATCTATCAATATAGGAGAAAACAGAGTGAAACCTAAAAATTCAAACTGTTACTGGAAACGAACGCTTCAACATAGAAGAACGAAATCTGGGGAACCAAGTTGCCTTAGTGAACTGCTCATTACCTGAAAGTATCATCCAGTTTGGGTGAAAAAATATTTGCTGAGATTTCTGGAGATTCGTAATTTTGGGAAGCCTGGCAACCCCTTTCCATGAAAGGGTTTCTCGCCAGTCACTGCTTAGGGCTACATCAAGAGGAAACAAAACATAGAGATAGAACGTGAAACTACTTTATTGTGTCACGTTTCAAGAAGCTAGCACAAACCGTGTTGGATTTAGAGTTCCAAATACATCTATCAATATAGGAGAAAACAGAGTGAAACCTAAAAATTCAAACTGTTACTGGAAACGAACGCTTCAACATAGAAGACCGAAATCTGGGGAACCAAGTCGCCTTAGTGTACTGATCATTACCTGAAAGTATCATCCAGTTTGGGTGAAAAAATATTTGCTGAGATTTCTGGAGATTCGTAATTTTGGGAAGCCTGGCAACCCCTTTCCATGAAAGTGTTTCTCGCCAGTCACTGCTTAGGGCTACATCAAGAGGAAACAAAACATAGAGATAGAAGGTGAAACTACTTTATTGTGTCAAGTTTCAAGAAGCTAGCACAAACCGTGTTGGATTTAGAGTTCCAAATACATCTATCAATATAGGAGAAAACAGAGTGAAACCTAAAAATTCAAACTGTTACTGGAAATGAACGCTTCAACATAGAATAACGAAATTTGGGGAACCATGTCGCCTTTGTGTACTGATCATTACCTGAAAGTATCATCCAGATTGGGTGAAAAAATATTTGCTGAGATTTCTGGAGATTCGTAATTTTGCAAAGCCTGGCAACCCCTTTCCATGAAAGGGTTTCTCGCCAGTCACTGCTTAGGGCTACATCAAGAGGAAACAAAACATAGAGATATAACGTGAAACTACTTTATTGTTTCAAGTTTCAAGAAGCTAGCACAAACAGTGTTGGATTTAGAGTTCCAAATACATCTATCAATATAGGAGAAAACAGAGTGAAACCTAAAAATTCAAACTGTTACTGGAAACGAACGCTTCAACATAGAAGAACGAAATCTGGGGAACCAAGTTGCCTTAGTGAACTGCTCATTACCTGAAAGTATCATCCATTTTGGGTGAAAAAATATTTGCTGAGATTTCTGGAGATTTGTAATTTTGGGAAGCCTGGCAACCCCTTTCCATGAAAGGGTTTCTCGCCAGTCACTGCTTAGGGCTACATCAAGAGGAAACAAAACATAGAGATAGAACGTGAAACTACTTTATTGTGTCAAGTTTCAAGAAGCTAGCACAAACCGTGTTGGATTTAGAGTTCCAAATACATCTATCAATATAGGAGAAAACAGAGTGAAACCTAAAAATTCAAACTGTTACTGGAAACGAACGCTTCAACATAGAAGAACGAAATCTGGGGAACCAAGTTGCCTTAGTGAACTGCTCATTACCTGAAAGTATCATCCAGTTTGGGTGAAAAAATATTTGCTGAGATTTCTGGAGATTCGTAATTTTGGGAAGCCTGGCAACCCCTTTCCATGAAAGGGTTTCTCGCCAGTCACTGCTTAGGGCTACATCAAGAGGAAACAAAACATAGAGATAGAACGTGAAACTACTTTATTGTGTCACGTTTCAAGAAGCTAGCACAAACCGTGTTGGATTTAGAGTTCCAAATACATCTATCAATATAGGAGAAAACAGAGTGAAACCTAAAAATTCAAACTGTTACTGGAAACGAACGCTTCAACATAGAAGACCGAAATCTGGGGAACCAAGTCGCCTTAGTGTACTGATCATTACCTGAAAGTATCATCCAGTTTGGGTGAAAAAATATTTGCTGAGATTTCTGGAGATTCGTAATTTTGGGAAGCCTGGCAACCCCTTTCCATGAAAGTGTTTCTCGCCAGTCACTGCTTAGGGCTACATCAAGAGGAAACAAAACATAGAGATAGAAGGTGAAACTACTTTATTGTGTCAAGTTTCAAGAAGCTAGCACAAACCGTGTTGGATTTAGAGTTCCAAATACATCTATCAATATAGGAGAAAACAGAGTGAAACCTAAAAATTCAAACTGTTACTGGAAATGAACGCTTCAACATAGAATAACGAAATTTGGGGAACCATGTCGCCTTTGTGTACTGATCATTACCTGAAAGTATCATCCAGATTGGGTGAAAAAATATTTGCTGAGATTTCTGGAGATTCGTAATTTTGCAAAGCCTGGCAACCCCTTTCCATTGAAGTGTTTCTCGCCAGTCACTGCTTAGGGCTACATCAAGAGGAAACAAAACATAGAGATAGAAGGTGAAGCTACTTTATTGTGTCAAGTTTCAAGAAGCTAGCACAAACCGTGTTGGATTTAGAGTTCCAAATACATCTATCAATATAGGAGAAAACAGAGTGAAACCTAAAAATTCAAACTGTTACTGGAAATGAACGCTTCAACATAGAATAACGAAATTTGGGGAACCATGTCGCCTTTGTGTACTGATCATTACCTGAAAGTATCATCCAGTTTGGGTGAAAAAATATTTGCTGAGATTTCTGGAGATTCGTCATTTTGGGAAGCCTGGCAACCCCTTTCCATGAAAGTGTTTCTCGCCAGTCACTGCTTAGGGCTACATCAAGAGGAAACAAAGCATAGAGATACAAGGTGAAACTACTTAATTGTGTCAAGTTTCAAGAAGCTAGCACAAACCGTGTTGGATTTAGAGTTCCAAATACATCTATCAATATAGGAGAAAACAGAGTGAAACCTAAAAATTCAAACTGTTACTGGAAACGAACGCTTCATCATAGAAGAACGAAATTTGGGGAACCAAGTCGCCTTAGTGTACTGATCATTACCTGAAAGTATCATCCAGTTTGGGTGAAAAAATATTTGCTGAGATTTCTGGAGATTCGTAATTTTGGGAAGCGTGGCAACCCCTTTCCATGAAAGTGTTTCTCGCCAGTCACTGCTTAGGGCTACATCAAGAGGAAACAAAACATAGAGATATAACGTGAAACTACTTTATTGTTTCAAGTTTCAAGAAGCTAGCACAAACAGTGTTGGATTTAGAGTTCCAAATACATCTATCAATATAGGAGAAAACAGAGTGAAACCTAAAAATTCAAACTGTTACTGGAAACGAACGCTTCAACATAGAAGAACGAAATCTGGGGAACCAAGTTGCCTTAGTGAACTGCTCATTACCTGAAAGTATCATCCATTTTGGGTGAAAAAATATTTGCTGAGATTTCTGGAGATTTGTAATTTTGGGAAGCCTGGCAACCCCTTTCCATGAAAGGGTTTCTCGCCAGTCACTGCTTAGGGCTACATCAAGAGGAAACAAAACATAGAGATAGAACGTGAAACTACTTTATTGTGTCAAGTTTCAAGAAGCTAGCACAAACCGTGTTGGATTTAGAGTTCCAAATACATCTATCAATATAGGAGAAAACAGAGTGAAACCTAAAAAATCAAACTGTTACTGGAAACGAACGCTTCAACATACAAGAACGAAATCTGGGGAACCAAGTCGCCTTAGTGTACTGCTCATTACCTGAAAGTATCATCCAGTTTGGGTGAAAAAATATTTGCTGAGATTTCTGGAGATTCGTAATTTTGGGAAGCCTGGCAACCCCTTTCCATGAAAGTGTTTCTCGCCAGTCACTGCTTAGGGCTACATCAAGTGAAACAAAACATAGAGATAGAACGTGAAACTACTTTATTGTGACAAGTTTCAAGAAGCTAGCACAAACCGTGTTGGATTTAGAGTTCCAAATACATCTATCCATATAGGAGAAAACAGAGTGAAACCTAAAAATTCAAACTGTTACTGGAAACGAACGCTTCATCATAGAAGAACGAAATTTGGGGAACCAAGTCGCCTTAGTGTACTGATCATTACCTGAAAGTATCATCCAGTTTGGGTGAAAAAATATTTGCTGAGATTTCTGGAGATTCGTAATTTTGGGAAGCGTGGCAACCCCTTTCCATGAAAGTGTTTCTCGCCAGTCACTGCTTAGGGCTACATCAAGAGGAAACAAAACATAGAGATAGAAGGTGAAACTACTTTATTGTGTCAAGTTTCAAGAAGCTAGCACAAACCGTGTTGGATTTAGAGTTCCAAATACATCTATGAATATAGGAGAAAACAGAGTGAAACCTAAAAATTCAAACTGTTACTGGAAACGAACGCTTCAACATAGAAGAACGAAATTTGGGGAACCAAGTCACCTTAGTGTACTGATCATTACCTGAAAGTATCATCTAATTTGGGTGAAAAAATATTTGCTGAGATTTCTGGAGATTCGTCATTTTGGGAAGCCTGGCAACCCCTTTCCATGAAAGTGTTTCTCGCCAGTCACTGCTTAGGGCTACATCAAGAGGAAACAAAACATAGAGATATAACGTGAAACTACTTTATTGCTTCAAGTTTCAAGAAGCTAGCACAAACAGTGTTGGATTTAGAGTTCCAAATACATCTATCAATATAGGAGAAAACAGAGTGAAACCTAAAAAATCAAACTGTTACTGGAAACGAACGCTTCAACATACAAGAACGAAATCTGGGGAACCAAGTCGCCTTAGTGTACTGCTCATTACCTGAAAGTATCATCCAGTTTGGGTGAAAAAATATTTGCTGAGATTTCTGGAGATTCGTCATTTTGGGAAGCCTGGCAACCCCTTTCCATGAAAGTGTTTCTCGCCAGTCACTGCTTAGGGCTACATCAAGAGGAAACAAAACATAGAGATAGAACGTGAAACTACTTTATTGTGACAAGTTTCAAGAAGCTAGCACAAACCGTGTTGGATTTAGAGTTCCAAATACATCTATCCATATAGGAGAAAACAGAGTGAAACCTAAAAATTCAAACTGTTACTGGAAACGAACGCTTCATCATAGAAGAACGAAATTTGGGGAACCAAGTCGCCTTAGTGTACTGATCATTACCTGAAAGTATCATCCAGTTTGGGTGAAAAAATATTTGCTGAGATTTCTGGAGATTCGTCATTTTGGGAAGCGTGGCAACCCCTTTCCATGAAAGTGTTTCTCGCCAGTCACTGCTTAGGGCTACATCAAGAGGAAACAAAACATAGAGATAGAAGGTGAAACTACTTTATTGTGTCAAGTTTCAAGAAGCTAGCACAAACCGTGTTGGATTTAGAGTTCCAAATACATCTATGAATATAGGAGAAAACAGAGTGAAACCTAAAAATTCAAACTGTTACTGGAAACGAACGCTTCAACATAGAAGAACGAAATTTGGGGAACCAAGTCACCTTAGTGTACTGATCATTACCTGAAAGTATCATCCAATTTGGGTGAAAAAATATTTGCTGAGATTTCTGGAGATTCGTCATTTTGGGAAGCCTGGCAACCCCTTTCCATGAAAGTGTTTCTCGCCAGTCACTGCTTAGGGCTACATCAAGAGGAAACAAAACATAGAGATATAACGTGAAACTACTTTATTGTTTCAAGTTTCAAGAAGCTAGCACAAACAGTGTTGGATTTAGAGTTCCAAATACATCTATCAATATAGGAGAAAACAGAGTGAAACCTAAAAAATTAAACTGTTACTGGAAACGAACGCTTCAACATACAAGAACGAAATCTGGGGAACCAAGTTGCCTTAGTGTACTGCTCATTACCTGAAAGTATCATCCATTTTGGGTGAAAAAATATTTGCTGAGTTTTCTGGAGATTCGTAATTTTGGGAAGCCTGGCAACCCCTTTCCATGAAAGTGTTTCTCGCCAGTCACTGCTTAGGGCTACATCAAGAGGAAACAAAACATAGAGATAGAACGTGAAACTACTTTATTGTGTCAAGTTTCAAGAAGCTAGCACAAACCGTGTTGGATTTAGAGTTCCAAATACATCTATCAATATAGGAGAAAACAGAGTGAAACCTAAAAATTCAAACTGTTACTGGAAACGAACGCTTCAACATAGAAGAACGAAATTTGGGGAACCAAGTCGCCTTAGTGTACTGATCATTACCTGAAAGTATCATCCAGTTTGGGTGAAAAAATATTTGCTGAGATTTCTGGAGATTCATCATTTTGGGAAGCCTGGCAACCGCTTTCCATGAAAGTGTTTCTTGCCAGTCACTGCTTAGGGCTACATCAAGAGGAAACAAAACATAGAGATAGAACGTGAAACTACTTTATTGTGACAAGTTTCAAGAAGCTAGCAAAAACCGTGTTAGATTTAGAGTTCCAAATACATCTATCAATATAGGAGACAACAGAGTGAAACCTAAAAATTCAAACTGTTACTGGAAACGAACGCTTCAACATAGAAGAACGAAATCTGGGGAACCAAGTGGCCTTAGTGAACTGCTCATTACCTGAAAGTATCATCCATTTTGGGTGAAAAAATATTTGCTGAGATTTCTGGAGATTCGTCATTTTGGGAAGCCTGGCAACCCCTTTCCATGAAAGGGTTTCTCGCCAGTCACTGCTTAGGGCTACATCAAGAGGAAACAAAACATAGAGATAGAACGTGAAACTACTTTATTGTGTCAAGTTTCAAGAAGCTAGCACAAACCGTGTTGGATTTAGAGTTCCAAATACATCTATCAATATAGGAGAAAACAGAGTGAAACCTAAAAATTCAAACTGTTACTGGAAACGAACGCTTCAACATAGAAGAACGAAATTTGGGGAACCAAGTCACCTTAGTGTACTGATCATTACCTGAAAGTATCATCCAATTTGGGTGAAAAAATATTTGCTGAGATTTCTGGAGATTCGTCATTTTGGGAAGCCTGACAACCCCTTTCCATGAAAGTGTTTCTCGCCAGTCACTGCTTAGGGCTACATCAAGAGGAAACAAAACATAGAGATAGAACGTGAAACTACTTTATTGTGTCAAGTTTCAAGACGCTAGCACAAACCGTGTTGGATTTAGAGTTCCAAATACATCTATCCATATAGGAGAAAACAGAGTGAAACCTAAAAATTCAAACTGTTACTGGAAACGAACGCTTCATCATAGAAGAACGAAATTTGGGGAACCAAGTCGCCTTAGTGTACTTATCATTACCTGAAAGTATCATCCAGTTTGGGTGAAAAAATATTTGCTGAGATTTCTGGAGATTCATCATTTTGGGAAGCCTGGCAACCCCTTTCCATGAAAGTGTTTCTTGCCAGTCACTGCTTAGGGCTACATCAAGAGGAAACAAAACATAGAGATAGAACGTGAAACTACTTTATTGTGACAAGTTTCAAGAAGCTAGCAAAAACCGTGTTGGATTTAGAGTTCCAAATACATCTATCAATATAGGAGAAAACAGAGTGAAACCTAAAAATTCAAACTGTTACTGGAAACGAACGCTTCAACATAGAAGAACGAAATCTGGGGAACCAAGTTGCCTTAGTGAACTGCTCATTACCTGAAAGTATCATCCATTTTGGGTGAAAAAATATTTGCTGAGATTTCTGGAGATTCGTAATTTTGGGAAGCCTGGCAACCCCTTTCCATGAAAGGGTTTCTCGCCAGTCACTGCTTAGGGCTACATCAAGAGGAAACAAAACATAGAGATAGAACGTGAAACTACTTTATTGTGTCAAGTTTCAAGAAGCTAGCACAAACCGTGTTGGATTTAGAGTTCCAAATACATCTATCAATATAGGAGAAAACAGAGTGAAACCTAAAAATTCAAACTGTTACTGGAAACGAACGCTTCAACATAGAAGAACGAAATCTGGGGAACCAAGTTGCCTTAGTGAACTGCTCATTACCTGAAAGTATCATCCAGTTTGGGTGAAAAAATATTTGCTGAGATTTCTGGAGATTCGTAATTTTGGGAAGCCTGGCAACCCCTTTCCATGAAAGGGTTTCTCGCCAGTCACTGCTTAGGGCTACATCAAGAGGAAACAAAACATAGAGATAGAACGTGAAACTACTTTATTGTGTCACGTTTCAAGAAGCTAGCACAAACCGTGTTGGATTTAGAGTTCCAAATACATCTATCAATATAGGAGAAAACAGAGTGAAACCTAAAAATTCAAACTGTTACTGGAAACGAACGCTTCAACATAGAAGACCGAAATCTGGGGAACCAAGTCGCCTTAGTGTACTGATCATTACCTGAAAGTATCATCCAGTTTGGGTGAAAAAATATTTTCTGAGATTTCTGGAGATTCGTAATTTTGGGAAGCCTGGCAACCCCTTTCCATGAAAGTGTTTCTCGCCAGTCACTGCTTAGGGCTACATCAAGAGGAAACAAAACATAGAGATAGAAGGTGAAACTACTTTATTGTGTCAAGTTTCAAGAAGCTAGCACAAACCGTGTTGGATTTAGAGTTCCAAATACATCTATCAATATAGGAGAAAACAGAGTGAAACCTAAAAATTCAAACTGTTACTGGAAATGAACGCTTCAACATAGAATAACGAAATTTGGGGAACCATGTCGCCTTTGTGTACTGATCATTACCTGAAAGTATCATCCAGATTGGGTGAAAAAATATTTGCTGAGATTTCTGGAGATTCGTAATTTTGCAAAGCCTGGCAACCCCTTTCCATTGAAGTGTTTCTCGCCAGTCACTGCTTAGGGCTACATCAAGAGGAAACAAAACATAGAGATAGAAGGTGAAGCTACTTTATTGTGTCAAGTTTCAAGAAGCTAGCACAAACCGTGTTGGATTTAGAGTTCCAAATACATCTATCAATATAGGAGAAAACAGAGTGAAACCTAAAAATTCAAACTGTTACTGGAAATGAACGCTTCAACATAGAATAACGAAATTTGGGGAACCATGTCGCCTTTGTGTACTGATCATTACCTGAAAGTATCATCCAGATTGGGTGAAAAAATATTTGCTGAGATTTCTGGAGATTCGTAATTTTGCAAAGCCTGGCAACCCCTTTCCATTGAAGTGTTTCTCGCCAGTCACTGCTTAGGGCTACATCAAGAGGAAACAAAACATAGAGATAGAAGGTGAAGCTACTTTATTGTGTCAAGTTTCAAGAAGCTAGCACAAACCGTGTTGGATTTAGAGTTCCAAATACATCTATCAATATAGGAGAAAACAGAGTGAAACCTAAAAATTCAAACTGTTACTGGAAACGAACGCTTCAACATAGAAGAACGAAATCTGGGGAACCAAGTCGCCTTAGTGTACTGATCATTACCTGAAAGTATCATCCAGTTTGGGTGAAAAAATATTTGCTGAGATTTCTGGAGATTCGTAATTTTGGGAAGCCTGGCAACCCCTTTCCATGAAAGTGTTTCTCGCCAGTCACTGCTTAGGGCTACATCAAGAGGAAACAAAACATAGAGATAGAAGGTGAAGCTACTTTATTGTGTCAAGTTTCAAGAAGCTAGCACAAACCCTGTTGGATTTAGAGTTCCAAATACATCTATCAATATAGGAGAAAACAGAGTGAAACCTAAAAATTCAAACTGTTACTGGAAATGAACGCTTCAACATAGAATAACGAAATTTGGGGAACCATGTCGCCTTTGTGTACTGATCATTACCTGAAAGTATCATCCAGATTGGGTGAAAAAATATTTGCTGAGATTTCTGGAGATTCGTAATTTTGCAAAGCCTGGCAACCCCTTTCCATTGAAGTGTTTCTCGCCAGTCACTGCTTAGGGCTACATCAAGAGGAAACAAAACATAGAGATAGAAGGTGAAGCTACTTTATTGTGTCAAGTTTCAAGAAGCTAGCACAAACCGAGTTGGATTTAGAGTTCCAAATACATCTATGAATATAGGAGAAAACAGAGTGAAACCTAAAAATTCAAACTGTTACTGGAAACGAACGCTTCAACACAGAAGAACGAAATTTGGGGAACCAAGTCACCTTAGTGTACTGATCATTACCTGAAAGTATCATCCAATTTGGGTGAAAAAATATTTGCTGAGATTTCTGGAGATTCGTCATTTTGGGAAGCCTGGCAACCCCTTTCCATGAAAGTGTTTCTCGCCAGTCACTGCTTAGGGCTACATCAAGAGGAAACAAAACATAGAGATATAACGTGAAACTACTTTATTGTTTCAAGTTTCAAGAAGCTAGCACAAACAGTGTTGGATTTAGAGTTCCAAATACATCTATCAATATAGGAGAAAACAGAGTGAAACCTAAAAAATCAAACTGTTACTGGAAACGAACGCTTCAACATACAAGAACGAAATGTGGGGAACCAAGTCGCCTTAGTGTACTGATCATTACCTGAAAGTATCATCCAGTTTGGGTGAAAAAATATTTGCTGAGATTTCTGGAGATTCGTAATTTTGGGAAGCCTGGCAACCCCTTTCCATGAAAGTGTTTCTCGCCAGTCACTGCTTAGGGCTACATCAAGTGAAACAAAACATAGAGATAGAACGTGAAACTACTTTATTGTGACAAGTTTCAAGAAGCTAGCACAAACCGTGTTGGATTTAGAGTTCCAAATACATCTATCCATATAGGAGAAAACAGAGTGAAACCTAAAAATTCAAACTGTTACTGGAAACGAACGCTTCATCATAGAAGAACGAAATTTGGGGAACCAAGTCGCCTTAGTGTACTGATCATTACCTGAAAGTATCATCCAGTTTGGGTGAAAAAATATTTGCTGAGATTTCTGGAGATTCGTAATTTTGGGAAGCGTGGCAACCCCTTTCCATGAAAGTGTTTCTCGCCAGTCACTGCTTAGGGCTACATCAAGAGGAAACAAAACATAGAGATAGAAGGTGAAACTACTTTATTGTGTCAAGTTTCAAGAAGCTAGCACAAACCGTGTTGGATTTAGAGTTCCAAATACATCTATGAATATAGGAGAAAACAGAGTGAAACCTAAAAATTCAAACTGTTACTGGAAACGAACGCTTCAACATAGAAGAACGAAATTTGGGGAACCAAGTCACCTTAGTGTACTGATCATTACCTGAAAGTATCATCCAATTTGGGTGAAAAAATATTTGCTGAGATTTCTGGAGATTCGTAATTTTGGGAAGCCTGGCAACCCCTTTCCATGAAAGTGTTTCTCGCCAGTCACTGCTTAGGGCTACATCAAGAGGAAACAAAACATAGAGATAGAACGTGAAACTACTTTATTGTGTCAAGTTTCAAGAAGCTAGCACAAACCGTGTTGGATTTAGAGTTCCAAATACATCTATCAATATAGGAGAAAACAGAGTGAAACCTAAAAATTCAAACTGTTACTGGAAACGAACGCTTCAACATAGAAGAACGAAATTTGGGGAACCAAGTCGCCTTAGTGTACTGATCATTACCTGAAAGTATCATCCAGTTTGGGTGAAAAAATATTTGCTGAGATTTCTGGAGATTCATCATTTTGGGAAGCCTGGCAACCCCTTTCCATGAGAGTGTTTCTTGCCAGTCACTGCTTAGGGCTACATCAAGAGGAAACAAAACATAGAGATAGAACGTGAAACTACTTTATTGTGACAAGTTTCAAGAAGCTAGCAAAAACCGTGTTGGATTTAGAGTTCCAAATACATCTATCAATATAGGAGAAAACAGAGTGAAACCTAAAAATTCAAACTGTTACTGGAAACGAACGCTTCAACATAGAAGAACGAAATCTGGGGAACCAAGTTGCCTTAGTGAACTGCTCATTACCTGAAAGTATCATCCATTTTGGGTGAAAAAATATTTGCTGAGATTTCTGGAGATTCATAATTTTGGGAAGCCTGGCAACCCCTTTCCATGAAAGGGTTTCTCGCCAGTCACTGCTTAGGGCTACATCAAGAGGAAACAAAACATAGAGATAGAACGTGAAACTACTTTATTGTGTCAAGTTTCAAGAAGCTAGCACAAACCGTGTTGGATTTAGAGTTCCAAATACATCTATCAATATAGGAGAAAACAGAGTGAAACCTAAAAATTCAAACTGTTACTGGAAACGAACGCTTCAACATAGAAGACCGAAATCTGGGGAACCAAGTCGCCTTAGTGTACTGATCATTACCTGAAAGTATCATCCAGTTTGGGTGAAAAAATATTTGCTGAGATTTCTGGAGATTCGTAATTTTGGGAAGCCTGGCAACCCCTTTCCATGAAAGTGTTTCTCGCCAGTCACTGCTTAGGGCTACATCAAGAGGAAACAAAACATAGAGATATAACGTGAAACTACTTTATTGTTTCAAGTTTCAAGAAGCTAGCACAAACAGTGTTGGATTTAGAGTTCCAAATACATCTATCAATATAGGAGAAAACAGAGTGAAACCTAAAAAATCAAACTGTTACTGGAAACGAACGCTTCAACATACAAGAACGAAATCTGGGGAACCAAGTCGCCTTAGTGTACTGCTCATTACCTGAAAGTATCATCCAGTTTGGGTGAAAAAATATTTGCTGAGATTTCTGGAGATTCGTAATTTTGGGAAGCCTGGCAACCCCTTTCCATGAAAGTGTTTCTCGCCAGTCACTGCTTAGGGCTACATCAAGAGGAAACAAAACATAGAGATAGAACGTGAAACTACTTTATTGTGTCAAGTTTCAAGAAGCTAGCACAAACCGTGTTGGATTTAGAGTTCCAAATACATCTATCAATATAGGAGAAAACAGAGTGAAACCTAAAAATTCAAACTGTTACTGGAAATGAACGCTTCAACATAGAATAACGAAATTTGGGGAACCATGTCGCCTTTGTGTACTGATCATTACCTGAAAGTATCATCCAGATTGGGTGAAAAAATATTTGCTGAGATTTCTGGAGATTCGTAATTTTGCAAAGCCTGGCAACCCCTTTCCATTGAAGTGTTTCTCGCCAGTCACTGCTTAGGGCTACATCAAGAGGAAACAAAACATAGAGATAGAACGTGAAACTACTTTATTGTGTCAAGTTTCAAGAAGCTAGCACAAACCGTGTTGGATTTAGAGTTCCAAATACATCTATCAATATAGGAGAAAACAGAGTGAAACCTAAAAATTCAAACTGTTACTGGAAACGAACGCTTCAACATAGAAGACCGAAATCTGGGGAACCAAGTCGCCTTAGTGTACTGATCATTACCTGAAAGTATCATCCAGTTTGGGTGAAAAAATATTTGCTGAGATTTCTGGAGATTCGTAATTTTGGGAAGCCTGGCAACCCCTTTCCATGAAAGTGTTTCTCGCCAGTCACTGCTTAGGGCTACATCAAGAGGAAACAAAACATAGAGATATAACGTGAAACTACTTTATTGTTTCAAGTTTCAAGAAGCTAGCACAAACAGTGTTGGATTTAGAGTTCCAAATACATCTATCAATATAGGAGAAAACAGAGTGAAACCTAAAAAATCAAACTGTTACTGGAAACGAACGCTTCAACATACAAGAACGAAATCTGGGGAACCAAGTCGCCTTAGTGTACTGCTCATTACCTGAAAGTATCATCCAGTTTGGGTGAAAAAATATTTGCTGAGATTTCTGGAGATTCGTAATTTTGGGAAGCCTGGCAACCCCTTTCCATGAAAGTGTTTCTCGCCAGTCACTGCTTAGGGCTACATCAAGAGGAAACAAAACATAGAGATAGAACGTGAAACTACTTTATTGTGTCAAGTTTCAAGAAGCTAGCACAAACCGTGTTGGATTTAGAGTTCCAAATACATCTATCAATATAGGAGAAAACAGAGTGAAACCTAAAAATTCAAACTGTTACTGGAAATGAACGCTTCAACATAGAATAACGAAATTTGGGGAACCATGTCGCCTTTGTGTACTGATCATTACCTGAAAGTATCATCCAGATTGGGTGAAAAAATATTTGCTGAGATTTCTGGAGATTCGTAATTTTGCAAAGCCTGGCAACCCCTTTCCATTGAAGTGTTTCTCGCCAGTCACTGCTTAGGGCTACATCAAGAGGAAACAAAACATAGAGATAGAAGGTGAAGCTACTTTATTGTGTCAAGTTTCAAGAAGCTAGCACAAACCGTGTTGGATTTAGAGTTCCAAATACATCTATCAATATAGGAGAAAACAGAGTGAAACCTAAAAATTCAAACTGTTACTGGAAATGAACGCTTCAACATAGAATAACGAAATTTGGGGAACCATGTCGCCTTTGTGTACTGATCATTACCTGAAAGTATCATCCAGATTGGGTGAAAAAATATTTGCTGAGATTTCTGGAGATTCGTAATTTTGCAAAGCCTGGCAACCCCTTTCCATTGAAGTGTTTCTCGCCAGTCACTGCTTAGGGCTACATCAAGAGGAAACAAAACATAGAGATAGAAGGTGAAGCTACTTTATTGTGTCAAGTTTCAAGAAGCTAGCACAAACCGTGTTGGATTTAGAGTTCCAAATACATCTATCAATATAGGAGAAAACAGAGTGAAACCTAAAAATTCAAACTGTTACTGGAAACGAACGCTTCAACATAGAAGAACGAAATCTGGGGAACCAAGTCGCCTTAGTGTACTGATCATTACCTGAAAGTATCATCCAGTTTGGGTGAAAAAATATTTGCTGAGATTTCTGGAGATTCGTAATTTTGGGAAGCCTGGCAACCCCTTTCCATGAAAGTGTTTCTCGCCAGTCACTGCTTAGGGCTACATCAAGAGGAAACAAAACATAGAGATAGAAGGTGAAGCTACTTTATTGTGTCAAGTTTCAAGAAGCTAGCACAAACCCTGTTGGATTTAGAGTTCCAAATACATCTATCAATATAGGAGAAAACAGAGTGAAACCTAAAAATTCAAACTGTTACTGGAAATGAACGCTTCAACATAGAATAACGAAATTTGGGGAACAATGTCGCCTTTGTGTACTGATCATTACCTGAAAGTATCATCCAGATTGGGTGAAAAAATATTTGCTGAGATTTCTGGAGATTCGTAATTTTGCAAAGCCTGGCAACCCCTTTCCATTGAAGTGTTTCTCGCCAGTCACTGCTTAGGGCTACATCAAGAGGAAACAAAACATAGAGATAGAAGGTGAAGCTACTTTATTGTGTCAAGTTTCAAGAAGCTAGCACAAACCGTGTTGGATTTAGAGTTCCAAATACATCTATGAATATAGGAGAAAACAGAGTGAAACCTAAAAATTCAAACTGTTACTGGAAACGAACGCTTCAACACAGAAGAACGAAATTTGGGGAACCAAGTCACCTTAGTGTACTGATCATTACCTGAAAGTATCATCCATTTTGGGTGAAAAAATATTTGCTGAGATTTCTGGAGATTCATAATTTTGGGAAGCCTGGCAACCCCTTTCCATGAAAGGGTTTCTCGCCAGTCACTGCTTAGGGCTACATCAAGAGGAAACAAAACATAGAGATAGAACGTGAAACTACTTTATTGTGTCAAGTTTCAAGAAGCTAGCACAAACCGTGTTGGATTTAGAGTTCCAAATACATCTATCAATATAGGAGAAAACAGAGTGAAACCTAAAAATTCAAACTGTTACTGGAAACGAACGCTTCAACATAGAAGACCGAAATCTGGGGAACCAAGTCGCCTTAGTGTACTGATCATTACCTGAAAGTATCATCCAGTTTGGGTGAAAAAATATTTGCTGAGATTTCTGGAGATTCGTAATTTTGGGAAGCCTGGCAACCCCTTTCCATGAAAGTGTTTCTCGCCAGTCACTGCTTAGGGCTACATCAAGAGGAAACAAAACATAGAGATATAACGTGAAACTACTTTATTGTTTCAGTTTCAAGAAGCTAGCACAAACCGTGTTGGATTTAGAGTTCCAAATACATCTATCAATATAGGAGAAAACAGAGTGAAACCTAAAAATTCAAACTGTTACTGGAAACGAACGCTTCATCATAGAAGAACGAAATTTGGGGAACCAAGTCGCCTTAGTGTACTGATCATTACCTGAAAGTATCATCCAGTTTGGGTGAAAAAATATTTGCTGAGATTTCTGGAGATACGTAATTTTGGGAAGCTTGGCAACCCCTTTCCATGAAAGTGTTTCTCGCCAGTCACTGCTTAGGGCTACATCAAGAGGAAACAAAACATAGAGATAGAACGTGAAACTACTTTATTGTGTCAAGTTTCAAGAAGCTAGCACAAACCGTGTTGGATTTAGAGTTCCAAATACATCTATCAATATAGGAGAAAACAGAGTGAAACCTAAAAATTCAAACTGTTACTGGAAACGAACGCTTCAACATAGAAGAACGAAATTTGGGGAACCAAGTCGCCTTAGTGTACTGATCATTACCTGAAAGTATCATCTAGTTTGGGTGAAAAAATATTTGCTGAGATTTCTGTAGATTCGTAATTTTGGGAAACTTGGCAACCCCTTTCCATGAAAGTGTTTCTCGCCAGTCACTGCTTAGGGCTACAAAAAGAGGAAACAAAACATAGAGATAGAACGTGAAACTACTTTATTGTGTCACGTTTCAAGAAGCTAGCACAAACCGTGTTGGATTTAGAGTTCCAAATACATCTATCAATATAGGAGAAAACAGAGTGAAACCTAAAAATTCAAACTGTTACTGGAAACGAACGCTTCAACATAGAAGAACGAAATCTGGGGAACCAAGTCGCCTTAGTGTACTGATCATTACCTGAAAGTATCATCCAGTTTGGGTGAAAAAATATTTGCTGAGATTTCTGGAGATTCGTCATTTTGGGAAGCCCGGCAACCCCTGTCCATGAAAGGGTTTTTCGCCAGTCACTGCTTAGGGCTACATCAAGAGGAAACAAAACATAGAGATAGAAGGTGAAACTACTTTATTGTGTCAAGTTTCAAGAAGCTAGCACAAACCGTGTTGGATTTAGAGTTCCAAATACATCTATCAATATAGGAGAAAACAGAGTGAAACCTAAAAATTCAAACTGTTACTGGAAACGAACGCTTCAACATAGAATAACGAAATTTGGGGAACCATGTCGCCTTTGTGTACTGATCATTACCTGAAAGTATCATCCAGTTTGGGTGAAAAAATATTTGCTGAGATTTCTGGAGATTCGTAATTTTGCAAAGCCTGGCAACCCCTTTCCATTGAAGTGTTTCTCGCCAGTCACTGCTTAGGGCTACATCAAGAGGAAACAAAACATAGAGATAGAAGTTGAAACTACTTTATTGTGTCAAGTTTCAAGAAGCTAGCACAAACCGTGTTGGATTTAGAGTTCCAAATACATCTATCAATATAGGAGAAAACAGAGTGAAACCTAAAAATTCAAACTGTTACTGGAAACGAACGCTTCAACATAGAAGAACGAAATTTGGGGAACCAAGTCGCCTTAGTGTACTGATCATTACCTGAAAGTATCATCCAGTTTGGGTGAAAAAATATTTGCTGAGATTTCTGGAGATTCGTAATTTTTGGAAGCTTGGCAACCCCTTTCCATGAAAGTGTTTCTAGCCAGTCACTGCTTAGGGCTACATCAAGAGGAAACAAAACATAGAGATAGAACGTGAAACTACTTTATTGTGTCAAGTTTCAAGAAGCTAGCACAAACCGTGTTGGATTTAGAGTTCCAAATACATCTATGAATATAGGAGAAAACAGAGTGAAACCTAAAAATTCAAACTGTTACTGGAAACGAACGCTTCAACATAGAAGAACGAAATTTGGGGAACCAAGTCGCCTTAGTGTACTGATCATTACCTGAAAGTATCATCCAGTTTGGGTGAAAAAATATTTGCTGAGATTTCTGGAGATTCATCATTTTGGGAAGCCTGGCAACCCCTTTCCATGAAAGTGTTTCTCGCCAGTCACTGCTTAGGGCTACATCAAGAGGAAACAAAACATAGAGATAGAACGTGAAACTACTTTATTGTGTCAAGTTTCAAGAAGCTAGCACAAACCGTGTTGGATTTAGAGTTCCAAATACATCTATCAATATAGGAGAAAACAGAGTGAAACCTAAAAATTCAAACTGTTACTGGAAACGAACGCTTCAACATAGAAGACCGAAATCTGGGGAACCAAGTCGCCTTAGTGTACTGATCATTACCTGAAAGTATCATCCAGTTTGGGTGAAAAAATATTTGCTGAGATTTCTGGAGATTCGTCATTTTGGGAAGCCTGGCAACCCCTTTCCATGAAAGTGTTTCTCGCCAGTCACTGCTTAGGGCTACATCAAGAGGAAACAAAACATAGAGATAGAACGTGAAACTACTTTATTGTGTCAAGTTTCAAGAAGCTAGCACAAACCGTGTTGGATTTAGAGTTCCAAATACATCTATCAATATAGGAGAAAACAGAGTGAAACCTAAAAAATCAAACTGTTACTGGAAACGAACGCTTCAACATACAAGAATGAAATCTGGGGAACCAAGTCGCCTTAGTGTACTGCTCATTACCTGAAAGTATCATCCATTTTGGGTAAAAAATTTTTGCTGAGATTTCTGGAGATTCGTAATTTTGGGAAGCCTGGCAACCCCTTTCCATGAAAGTGTTTCTCGCCAGTCACTGCTTAGGGCTACATCAAAAGGAAACAAAACATAGAGATATAACGTGAAACTACTTTATTGTTTCAAGTTTCAAGAAGCTAGCACAAACAGTGTTGGATTTAGAGTTCCAAATACATCTATCAATATAGGAGAAAACAGAGTGAAACCTAAAAAATCAAACTGTTACTGGAAACGAACGCTTCAACATACAAGAACGAAATCTGGGGAACCAAGTCGCCTTAGTGTACTGCTCATTACCTGAAAGTATCATCCATTTTGGGTGAAAAAATATTTGCTGAGATTTCTGGAGATTCGTAATTTTGCAAAGCCTGGCAACCCCTTTCCATGAAAGTGTTTCTCGCCAGTCACTGCTGAGGGCTACATCATCAGGAAAAAAAACATAGAGATAGAACGTGAAACTACTTTATTGTGTCAAGTTTCAAGAAGCTAGCACAAACCGTGTTGGATTTAGAGTTCCAAATACATCTATCAATATAGGAGAAAACAGAGTGAAACCTAAAAATTCAAACTGTTACTGGAAACGAACGCTTCAACATAGAAGAACGAAATCTGGGGAACCAAGTCACCTTAGTGTACTGCTCATTACTTGAAAGTATCATCCATTTTGGGTGAAAAAATATTTGCTGAGATTTCTGGAGATTCGTAATTTTGGGAAGCCTGGCAACCCCTTTCCATGAAAGTGTTTCTCGCCAGTCACTGCTTAGGGCTACATCAAGAGGAAACAAAACATAGAGATAGAACGTGAAACTACTTTATTGTGTCAAGTTTCAAGAAGCTAGCACAAACCGTGTTGGATTTAGAGTTCCAAATACATCTATCAATATAGGAGAAAACAGAGTGAAACCTAAAAATTCAAACTGTTACTGGAAACGAACGCTTCATCATAGAAGAACGAAATTTGGGGAACCAAGTCGCCTTAGTGTACTGATCATTACCTGAAAGTATCATCCAGTTTGGGTGAAAAAATATTTGCTGAGATTTCTGGAGATTCGTAATTTTGCAAAGCCTGGCAACCCCTTTCCATTGAAGTGTTTCTCGCCAGTCACTGCTTAGGGCTACATCAAGAGGAAACAAAACAGAGATAGAAGTTGAAACTACTTTATTGTGTCAAGTTTCAAGAAGCTAGCACAAACCGTGTTGGATTTAGAGTTCCAAATACATCTATCAATATAGGAGAAAACAGAGTGAAACCTAAAAATTCAAACTGTTACTGGAAACGAACGCTTCAACATAGAAGAACGAAATTTGGGGAACCAAGTCGCCTTAGTGTACTGATCATTACCTGAAAGTATCATCCAGTTTGGGTGAAAAAATATTTGCTGAGATTTCTGGAGATTCGTAATTTTTGGAAGCTTGGCAACCCCTTTCCATGAAAGTGTTTCTAGCCAGTCACTGCTTAGGGCTACATCAAGAGGAAACAAAACATAGAGATAGAACGTGAAACTACTTTATTGTGTCAAGTTTCAAGAAGCTAGCACAAACCGTGTTGGATTTAGAGTTCCAAATACATCTATGAATATAGGAGAAAACAGAGTGAAACCTAAAAATTCAAACTGTTACTGGAAACGAACGCTTCAACATAGAAGAACGAAATTTGGGGAACCAAGTCGCCTTAGTGTACTGATCATTACCTGAAAGTATCATCCAGTTTGGGTGAAAAAATATTTGCTGAGATTTCTGGAGATTCATCATTTTGGGAAGCCTGGCAACCCCTTTCCATGAAAGTGTTTCTCGCCAGTCACTACTTAGGGCTACATCAAGAGGAAACAAAACATAGAGATAGAAGGTGAAACTACTTTATTGTGTCAAGTTTCAAGAAGCTAGCACAAACCGTGTTGGATTTAGAGTTCCAAATACATCTATCAATATAGGAGAAAACAGAGTGAAACCTAAAAATTCAAAGTGTTACTGGAAACGAACGCTTCAACATAGAAGAACGAAATTTGGGGAACCAAGTCACCTTAGTGTAGTGATCATTACCTGAAAGTATCATCCAGTTTGGGTGAAAAAATATTTGCTGAGATTTCTGGAGATTCGTAATTTTGGGAAGCCTGGCAACCCCTTTCCATGAAAGTGTTTCTCGCCAGTCACTGCTTAGGGCTACATCAAGAGGAAACAAAACATAGAGATATAACGTGAAACTACTTTATTGTTTCAAGTTTCAAGAAGCTAGCTCAAACAGTGTTGGATTTAGAGTTCCAAATACATCTATCAATATAGGAGAAAACAGAGTGAAACCTAAAAAATCAAACTGTTACTGGAAACGAACGCTTCAACATACAAGAATGAAATCTGGGGAACCAAGTCGCCTTAGTGTACTGCTCATTACCTGAAAGTATCATCCATTTTGGGTGAAAAAATATTTGCTGAGATTTCTGGAGATTCATAATTTTGGGAAGCCTGGCAACCCCTTTCCATGAAAGGGTTTCTCGCCAGTCACTGCTTAGGGCTACATCAAGAGGAAACAAAACATAGAGATAGAACGTGAAACTACTTTATTGTGTCAAGTTTCAAGAAGCTAGCACAAACCGTGTTGGATTTAGAGTTCCAAATACATCTATCCATATAGGAGAAAACAGAGTGAAACCTAAAAATTCAAACTGTTACTGGAAACGAACACTTCATCATAGAAGAACGAAATTTGGGGAACCAAATCGCCTTAGTGTACTGATCATTACCTGAAAGTATCATCCAGTTTGGGTGAAAAAATATTTGCTGAGATTTCTGGAGATTCGTAATTTTGGGAAGCGTGGCAACCCCTTTCCATGAAAGTGTTTCTCGCCAGTCACTGCTTAGGGCTACATCATCAGAAAAAAAATATAGAGATAGAACGTGAAAGTACTTTATTGTGTCAAGTTTCAAGAAGCTAGCACAAACCGTGTTGGATTTAGAGTTCCAAATACATCTATCAATATAGGAGAAAACAGAGTGAAACCTAAAAATTCAAACTGTTACTGGAAACGAACGCTTCAAAATAGAAGACCGAAATCTGGGGAACCAAGTCGCCTTAGTGTACTGATCATTACCAGAAAGTATCATCCAGTTTGGGTGAAAAAATATTTGCTGAGATTTCTGGAGATTCGTAATTTTGGGAAGCCTGGCAACCCCTTTCCATGAAAGTGTTTCTCGCCAGTCACTGCTTAGGGCTACATCAAGAGGAAACAAAACATAGAGATAGAACGTGAAACTACTTTATTGTGTCAAGTTTCAAGAAGCTAGCACAAACCGTGTTGGATTTAGAGTTCCAAATACATCTATCAATATAGGAGAAAACAGAGTGAAACCTAAAAATTCAAACTGTTACTGGAAACGAACGCTTCATCATAGAAGAACGAAATTTGGGGAACCAAGTCGCCTTAGTGTACTGATCATTACCTGAAAGTATCATCCAGTTTGGGTGAAAAAATATTTGCTGAGAATTCTGGAGATTCGTAATTTTGGGAAGCTTGGCAACCCCTTTCCATGAAAGTGTTTCTCGCCAGTCACTGCTTAGGGCTACATCAAGAGGAAACAAAACATAGAGATAGAAGGTGAAACTACTTTATTGTGTCAAGTTTCAAGAAGCTAGCACAAACCGTGTTGGATTTAGAGTTCCAAATACATCTATCAATATAGGAGAAAACAGAGTGAAACCTAAAAATTCAAACTGTTACTGGAAACGAACGCTTCAACATAGAAGAACGAAATTTGGGGAACCAAGTCGCCTTAGTGTACTGATCATTACCTGAAAGTATCATCCAGTTTGGGTGAAAAAATATTTGCTGAGATTTCTGTAGATTCGTAATTTTGGGAAACTTGGCAACCCCTTTCCATGAAAGTGTTTCTCGCCAGTCACTGCTTAGGGCTACAAAAAGAGGAAACAAAACATAGAGATAGAACGTGAAACTACTTTATTGTGTCACGTTTCAAGAAGCTAGCACAAACCGTGTTGGATTTAGAGTTCCAAATACATCTATCAATATAGGAGAAAACAGAGTGAAACCTAAAAATTCAAACTGTTACTGGAAACGAACGCTTCAAAATAGAAGACCGAAATCTGGGGAACCAAGTCGCCTTAGTGTACTGATCATTACCAGAAAGTATCATCCTGTTTGGGTGAAAAAATATTTGCTGAGATTTCTGGAGATTCGTAATTTTGGGAAGCCTGGCAACCCCTTTCCATGAAAGTGTTTCTCGCCAGTCACTGCTTAGGGCTACATCAAGAGGAAACAAAACATAGAGATAGAACGTGAAACTACTTTATTGTGTCAAGTTTCAAGAAGCTAGCACAAACCGTGTTGGATTTAGAGTTCCAAATACATCTATCAATATAGGAGAAAACAGAGTGAAACCTAAAAATTCAAACTGTTACTGGAAACGAACGCTTCATCATAGAAGAACGAAATTTGGGGAACCAAGTCGCCTTAGTGTACTGATCATTACCTGAAAGTATCATCCAGTTTGCGTGAAAAAATATTTGCTGAGAATTCTGGAGATTCGTAATTTTGGGAAGCTTGGCAACCCCTTTCCATGAAAGTGTTTCTCGCCAGTCACTGCTTAGGGCTACATCAAGAGGAAACAAAACATAGAGATAGAAGGTGAAACTACTTTATTGTGTCAAGTTTCAAGAAGCTAGCACAAACCGTGTTGGATTTAGAGTTCCAAATACATCTATCAATATAGGAGAAAACAGAGTGAAACCTAAAAATTCAAACTGTTACTGGAAACGAACGCTTCAACATAGAAGAACGAAATTTGGGGAACCAAGTCACCTTAGTGTAGTGATCATTACCTGAAAGTATCATCCAGTTTGGGTGAAAAAATATTTGCTGAGATTTCTGGAGATTCGTAATTTTGGGAAGCCTGGCAACCCCTTTCCATGAAAGTGTTTCTCGCCAGTCACTGCTTAGGGCTACATCAAGAGGAAACAAAACATAGAGATATAACGTGAAACTACTTTATTGTTTCAAGTTTCAAGAAGCTAGCTCAAACAGTGTTGGATTTAGAGTTCCAAATACATCTATCAATATAGGAGAAAACAGAGTGAAACCTAAAAAATCAAACTGTTACTGGAAACGAACGCTTCAACATACAAGAATGAAATCTGGGGAACCAAGTCGCCTTAGTGTACTGCTCATTACCTGAAAGTATCATCCATTTTGGGTGAAAAAATATTTGCTGAGATTTCTGGAGATTCATAATTTTGGGAAGCCTGGCAACCCCTTTCCATGAAAGGGTTTCTCGCCAGTCACTGCTTAGGGCTACATCAAGAGGAAACAAAACATAGAGATAGAACGTGAAACTACTTTATTGTGTCAAGTTTCAAGAAGCTAGCACAAACCGTGTTGGATTTAGAGTTCCAAATACATCTATCCATATAGGAGAAAACAGAGTGAAACCTAAAAATTCAAACTGTTACTGGAAACGAACACTTCATCATAGAAGAACGAAATTTGGGGAACCAAATCGCCTTAGTGTACTGATCATTACCTGAAAGTATCATCCAGTTTGGGTGAAAAAATATTTGCTGAGATTTCTGGAGATTCGTAATTTTGGGAAGCGTGGCAACCCCTTTCCATGAAAGTGTTTCTCGCCAGTCACTGCTTAGGGCTACATCATCAGAAAAAAAAC
The DNA here is from genome assembly GCF_964194105.1 of Spermophilus citellus. Classification (NCBI taxonomy): domain Eukaryota; kingdom Metazoa; phylum Chordata; class Mammalia; order Rodentia; family Sciuridae; genus Spermophilus; species Spermophilus citellus. The sequence continues at coordinate 170,313 of NW_027673025.1, read as the reverse complement.
ATAGAGATAGAACGTGAAAGTACTTTATTGTGTCAAGTTTCAAGAAGCTAGCACAAACCGTGTTGGATTTAGAGTTCCAAATACATCTATCAATATAGGAGAAAACAGAGTGAAACCTAAAAATTCAAACTGTTACTGGAAACGAACGCTGCAAAATAGAAGACCGAAATCTGGGGAACCAAGTCGCCTTAGTGTACTGATCATTACCAGAAAGTATCATCCAGTTTGGGTGAAAAAATATTTGCTGAGATTTCTGGAGATTCGTAATTTTGGGAAGCCTGGCAACCCCTTTCCATGAAAGTGTTTCTCGCCAGTCACTGCTTAGGGCTACATCAAGAGGAAACAAAACATGGAGATAGAACGTGAAACTACTTTATTGTGTCAAGTTTCAAGAAGCTAGCACAAACCGTGTTGGATTTAGAGTTCCAAATACATCTATCAATATAGGAGAAAACAGAGTGAAACCTAAAAATTCAAACTGTTACTGGAAACGAACGCTTCATCATAGAAGAACGAAATTTGGGGAACCAAGTCGCCTTAGTGTACTGATCATTACCTGAAAGTATCATCCAGTTTGGGTGAAAAAATATTTGCTGAGAATTCTGGAGATTCGTAATTTTGGGAAGCTTGGCAACCCCTTTCCATGAAAGTGTTTCTCGCCAGTCACTGCTTAGGGCTACATCAAGAGGAAACAAAACATAGAGATAGAAGGTGAAACTACTTTATTGTGTCAAGTTTCAAGAAGCTAGCACAAACCGTGTTGGATTTAGAGTTCCAAATACATCTATCAATATAGGAGAAAACAGAGTGAAACCTAAAAATTCAAACTGTTACTGGAAACGAACGCTTCAACATAGAAGAACGAAATTTGGGGAACCAAGTCGCCTTAGTGTACTGATCATTACCTGAAAGTATCATCCAGTTTGGGTGAAAAAATATTTGCTGAGATTTCTGTAGATTCGTAATTTTGGGAAACTTGGCAACCCCTTTCCATGAAAGTGTTTCTCGCCAGTCACTGCTTAGGGCTACAAAAAGAGGAAACAAAACATAGAGATAGAACTTGAAACTACTTTATTGTGTCACGTTTCAAGAAGCTAGCACAAACCGTGTTGGATTTAGAGTTCCAAATACATCTATCAATATAGGAGAAAACAGAGTGAAACCTAAAAATTCAAACTGTTACTGGAAACGAACGCTTCAACATAGAAGAACGAAATCTGGGGAACCAAGTCGCCTTAGTGTACTGATCATTACCTGAAAGTATCATCCAGTTTGGGTGAAAAAATATTTGCTGAGATTTCTGGAGATTCGTCATTTTGGGAAGCCTGGCAACCGCTTTCCATGAAAGGGTTTTTCGCCAGTCACTGCTTAGGGCTACATCAAGAGGAAAGAAAACATAGAGATAGAAGGTGAAACTACTTTATTGTGTCAAGTTTCAAGAAGCTAGCACAAACCGTGTTGGATTTAGAGTTTCAAATACATGTATGAATATAGGAGAAAACAGAGTGAAACCTAAAAATTCAAACTGTTACTGGAAACGAACGCTTCAACATAGAAGAACGAAATTTGGGGAACCAAGTCACCTTAGTGTACTGATCATTACCTGAAAGCATCATCCAGTTTGGGTGAAAAAATATTTGCTGAGATTTCTGTAGATTCGTAATTTTGGGAAACTTGGCAACCCCTTTCCATGAAAGTGTTTCTCGCCAGTCACTGCTTAGGGCTACAAAAAGAGGAAACAAAACATAGAGATAGAACGTGAAACTACTTTATTGTGTCAAGTTTCAAGAAGCTAGCACAAACCGTGTTGGATTTAGAGTTCCAAATACATCTATCCATATAGGAGAAAACAGAGTGAAACCTAAAAATTCAAACTGTTACTGGAAACGAACACTTCATCATAGAAGAACGAAATTTGGGGAACCAAGTCGCCTTAGTGTACTGATCATTACCTGATAGTATCATCCAGTTTGGGTGAAAAAATATTTGCTGAGATTTCTGGAGATTCGTAATTTTGGGAAGCGTGGCAACCCCTTTCCATGAAAGTGTTTCTCGCCAGTCACTGCTTAGGGCTACATCATCAGGAAACAAAACATAGAGATAGAACGTGAAAGTACTTTATTGTGTCAAGTTTCAAGAAGCTAGCACAAACCGTGTTGGATTTAGAGTTCCAAATACATCTATCAATATAGGAGAAAACAGAGTGAAACCTAAAAATTCAAACTGTTACTGGAAACGAACGCTTCAACATAGAAGACCGAAATCTGGGGAACCAAGTCGCCTTAGTGTACTGATCATTACCTGAAAGTATCATCCAGTTTGGGTGAAAAAATATTTGCTGAGATTTCTGGAGATTCGTCATTTTGGGAAGCCTGGCAACCCCTTTCCATGAAAGTGTTTCTCGCCAGTCACTGCTTAGGGCTACAACAAGAGGAAACAAAACATAGAGATAGAACGTGAAACTACTTTATTGTGTCAAGTTTCAAGAAGCTAGCACAAACCGTGTTGGATTTAGAGTTCCAAATACATCTATCAATATAGGAGAAAACAGAGTGAAACCTAAAAATTCAAACTGTTACTGGAAACGAACGCTTCAACATAGAAGACCGAAATTTGGGGAACCAAGTCGCCTTAGTGTACTGATCATTACCTGAAAGTATCATCCATTTTGGGTGAAAAAATATTTGCTGAGATTTCTGGAGATTCGTAATTTTGGGAAGCTTGGCAACCCCTTTCCATGAAAGTGTTTCTCGCCAGTCACTGCTTAGGGCTACTTCAAGAGGAAACAAAACATAGATATAGAACGTGAAACTACTTTATTGTGTCAAGTTTCAAGAATCTAGCACAAACCGTGTTGGATTTAGAGTTCCAAATACATCTATCAATATAGGAGAAAACAGAGTGAAACCTAAAAATTCAAACTGTTACTGGAAACGAACGCTTCATCATAGAAGAACGAAATTTGGGGAACCAAGTCGCCTTAGTGTACTGATCATTACCTGAAAGTATCATCCAGTTTGGGTGAAAAAATATTTGTTGGGATTTCTGGAGATTCGTAATTTTGGGAAGCTTGGCAACCCCTTTCCATGAAAGTGTTTCTCGCCAGTCACTGCTTAGGGCTACATCATCAGGAAAAAAAACATAGAGATAGAACGTGAAAGTACTCTATTGTGTCAAGTTTCAAGAAGCTAGCACAAACCGTGTTGGATTTAGAGTTCTAAATACATCTATCAATATAGGAGAAAACAGAGTGAAACCTAAAAATTCAAACTGTTACTGGAAACGAATGCTTCAACATAGAAGACCGAAATCTGGGGAACCAAGTCGCCTTAGTGTACTGATCATTACCTGAAAGTATCATCCAGTTTGGGTGAAAAAATATTTGCTGAGATTTCTGGAGATTCGTAATTTTGGGAAGCCTGGCAACCCCTTTCCATGAAAGTGTTTCTCGCCAGTCACTGCTTAGGGCTACATCAAGAGGAAACAAAACATAGAGATAGAACGTGAAACTACTTTATTGTGTCAAGTTTCAAGAAGCTAGCACAAACCGTGTTGGATTTAGAGTTCCAAATACATCTATGAATATAGGAGAAAACAGAGTGAAACCTAAAAATTCAAACTGTTACTGGAAACGAACGCTTCAACATAGAAGAACGAAATTTGGGGAACCAAGTCGCCTTAGTGTACTGATCATTACCTGAAAGTATCATCCAGTTTGGGTGAAAAAATATTTGCTGAGATTTCTGGAGATTCGTAATTTTGCAAAGCCTGGCAACCCCTTTCCATGTGTTTCTCGCCAGTCACTGCTTAGGGCTACATCAAGAGGAAACAAAACATAGAGATAGAAGGTGAAACTTCTTTATTGTGTCAAGTTTCAAGAAGCTAGCACAAAACGTGTTGGATTTAGAGTTCCAAATACATCTATCAATATAGGAGAAAACAGAGTGAAACCTAAAAATTCAAACTGTTACTGGAAACGAACGCTTCAACATAGAATAACGAAATTTGGGGAACCAAGTCGCCTTAGTGTACTGATCATTACCTGAAAGTATCATCCAGTTTGGGTGAAAAAATATTTGCTGAGATTTCTGTAGATTCGTAATTTTTGGAAGCTTGGCAACCCCTTTCCATGAAAGTGTTTCTCGCCAGTCACTGCTTAGGGCTACATCAAGAGGAAACAAAACATAGAGATAGAACGTGAAACTACTTTATTGTGTCAAGTTTCAAGAAGCTAGCACAAACCGTGTTGGATTTAGAGTTCCAAATACATCTATGAATATAGGAGAAAACAGAGTGAAACCTAAAAATTCAAACTGATACTGGAAACGAACGCTTCAACATAGAAGAACGAAATTTGGGGAACCAAGTCGCCTTAGTGTACTGATCATTACCTGAAAGTATCATCCAGTTTGGGAGAAAAAATATTTGCTGAGATTTCTGTAGATTCCTAATTTTGGGAAGCTTGGCAACCCCTTTCCATGAAAGTGTTCCTCGCCAGTCACTGCTTAGGGCTACAAAAAGAGGAAACAAAACATAGAGATAGAACGTGAAACTACTTTATTGTGTCAAGTTTCAAGAAGCTAGCACAAACCGTGTTGGATTTAGAGTTGCAAATACATCTATCAATATAGGAGAAAACAGAGTGAAACCTAAAAATTCAAACTGTTACTGGAAACGAACGCTTCAACATAGAAGAACGAAATCTGGGGAACCAAGTCGCCTTAGTGTACTGATCATTACCTGAAAGTATCATCCAGTTTGGGTGAAAAAATATTTGCTGAGATTTCTGGAGATTCGTCATTTTGGGAAGCCCGGCAACCCCTTTCCATGAAAGTGTTTCTCGCCAGTCACTGCTTAGGGCTATATCAAGAGGAAACAAAACATAGAGATAGAACGTGAAACTACTTTATTGTGTCAAGTTTCAAGAAGCTAGCACAAACCGTGTTGGATTTATAGTTCCAAATACATCTATCTATATAGGAGAAAACAGAGTGAAACCTAAAAATTCAAACTGTTACTGGAAACGAACGCTTCATCATAGAAGAACGAAATTTGGGGAACCAAGTCGCCTTAGTGTACTGATCATTACCTGAAAGTATCATCCAGTTTGGGTGAAAAAATATTTGCTGAGATTTCTGGAGATTCGTAATTTTGGGAAGCTTGGAAACCCCTTTCCATGAAAGTGTTTCTCGCCAGTCACTGCTTAGGGATACATCATCAGGAAAAAAAACATAGAGATAGAACGTGAAACTACTTTATTGTGTCAAGTTTCAAGAAGCTAGCACAAACCGTGTTGGATTTAGAGTTCCAAATACATCTATCAATATAGGAGAAAAGAGAGTGAAAGCTAAAAATTCAAACTGTTACTGGAAACGAACGCTTCAACATAGAAGAACGAAATCTGGGGAACCAAGTCGCCTTAGTGTACTGATCATTACCTGAAAGTATCATCCAGTTTGGGTGAAAAAATATTTGCTGAGATTTCTGTAGATTCGTAATTTTTGGAAGCTTGGCAACCCCTTTCCATGAAAGTGTTTCTCGCCAGTCACTGCTTAGGGCTACATCAAGAGGAAACAAAACATAGAGATAGAACGTGAAACTACTTTATTGTGTCAAGTTTCAAGAAGCTAGCACAAACCGTGTTGGATTTAGAGTTCCAAATACATCTATGAATATAGGAGAAAACAGAGTGAAACCTAAAAATTCAAACTGTTACTGGAAACGAACGCTTCAACATAGAAGAACGAAATTTGGGGAACCAAGTCGCCTTAGTGTACTGATCATTACCTGAAAGTATCATCCAGTTTGGGTGAAAAAATATTTGCTGAGATTTCTGTAGATTCCTAATTTTGGGAAGCTTGGCAACCCCTTTCCATGAAAGTGTTCCTCGCCAGTCACTGCTTAGGGCTACAAAAAGAGGAAACAAAACATAGAGATAGAACGTGAAACTACTTTATTGTGTCAAGTTTCAAGAAGCTAGCACAAACCGTGTTGGATTTAGAGTTCCAAATACATCTATGAATATAGGAGAAAACAGAGTGAAACCTAAAAATTCAAACTGTTACTGGAAACGAACGCTTCAACATACAAGAACGAAATCTGGGGAACCAAGTCGCCTTAGTGTACTGATCATTACCTGAAAGTATCATCCAGTTTGGGTGAAAAAATATTTGCTGAGATTTCTGGAGATTCGTCATTTTGGGAAGCCCGGCAACCCCTTTCCATGAAAGTGTTTCTCGCCAGTCACTGCTTAGGGCTACATCAAGAGGAAACAAAACATAGAGATAGAACCTGAAACTACTTTATTGTGTCAAGTTTCAAGAAGCTAGCACAAACCGTGTTGGATTTATAGTTCCAAATACATCTATCTATATAGGAGAAAACAGAGTGAAACCTAAAAATTCAAACTGTTACTGGAAACGAACGCTTCATCATAGAAGAACGAAATTTGGGGAACCAAGTCGCCTTAGTGTACTGATCATTACTTGAAAGTATCATCCAGTTTGGGTGAAAAAATATTTGCTGAGATTTCTGTAGATTCGTAATTTTGGGAAGCTTGGAAACCCCTTTCCATGAAAGTGTTTCTCGCCAGTCACTGCTTAGGGATACATCATCAGGAAAAAAAACATAGAGATAGAACGTGAAACTACTTTATTGTGTCAAGTTTCAAGAAGCTAGCACAAACCGTGTTGGATTTAGAGTTCCAAATACATCTATCAATATAGGAGAAAACAGAGTGAAAGCTAAAAATTCAAACTGTTACTGGAAACGAACGCTTCAACATAGAAGAACGAAATCTGGGGAACCAAGTCGCCTTAGTGTACTGCTCATTACCTGAAAGTATCATCCATTTTGTGTGAAAAAATATTTGCTGAGATTTCTGGAGATTCGTAATTTTGGGAAGCCTGGCAACCCCTTTCCATGAAAGTGTTTCTCGCCAGTCACTGCTTAGGGCTACATCAAGAGGAAACAAAACATAGAGATAGAACGTGAAACTACTTTATTGTGTCAAGTTTCAAGAAGCTAGCACAAACCGTGTTGGATTTAGAGTTCGAAATACATCTATCAATATAGGAGAAAACAGAGTGAAACCTAAAAATTCAAACTGTTACTGGAAACGAACGCTTCAACATAGAATAACGAAATTTGGGGAACCAAGTCGCCTTAGTGTACTGATCATTACCTGAAAGTATCATCCAGTTTGGGTGAAAAAATATTTGCTGAGATTTCTGTAGATTCGTAATTTTTGGAAGCTTGGCAACCCCTTTCCATGAAAGTGTTTCTCGCCAGTCACTGCTTAGGGCTACATCAAGAGGAAACAAAACATAGAGATAGAACGTGAAACTACTTTATTGTGTCAAGTTTCAAGAAGCTAGCACAAACCGTGTTGGATTTAGAGTTCCAAATACATCTATGAATATAGGAGAAAACAGAGTGAAACCTAAAAATTCAAACTGTTACTGGAAACGAACGCTTCAACATAGAAGAACGAAATTTGGGGAACCAAGTCGCCTTAGTGTACTGATCATTACCTGAAAGTATCATCCAGTTTGGGAGAAAAAATATTTGCTGAGATTTCTGTAGATTCGTAATTTTGGGAAACTTGGCAACCCCTTTCCATGAAAGTGTTTCTCGCCAGTCACTGCTTAGGGCTACATCAAGAGGAAACAAAACATAGAGATAGAACGTGAAACTACTTTATTGTGTCAAGTTTCAAGAAGCTAGCACAAACCGTGTTGGATTTAGAGTTCCAAATACATCTATCAATATAGGAGAAAACAGAGTGAAACCTAAAAATTCAAAAAGTTACTGGAAACGAACGCTTCATCATAGAAGAACGAAATTTGGGGAACCAAGTCGCCTTAGTGTACTGATCATTACCTGAAAGTATCATCCAGTTTGGGTGAAAAAATATTTGCTGAGATTTCTGGAGATTCGTAATTTTGGGAAGCTTGGCAACCCCTTTCCATGAAAGTGTTTCTCGCCAGTCACTGCTTAGGGCTACATCATCAGGAAACAAAACATAGAGATAGAACGTGAAAGTACTTTATTGTGTCAAGTTTCAAGAAGCTAGCACAAACCGTGTTGGATTTAGAGTTCCAAATACATCTATCAATATAGGAGAAAACAGAGTGAAACCTAAATTCAAACTGTTACTGGAAACGAACGCTTCAACATAGAAGACCGAAATCTGGGGAACCAAGTCGCCTTAGTGTACTGATCATTACCTGAAAGTATCATCCAGTTTGGGTGAAAAAATATTTGCTGAGATTTCTGGAGATTCGTGATTTTGGGAAGCCTGGCAACCCCTTTCCATGAAAGTGTTTCTCGCCAGTCACTGCTTAGGGATACATCAAGAGGAAACAAAACATAGAGATAGAAGGTGAAACTACTTTATTGTGTCAAGTTTCAAGAAGCTAGCACAAACCGTGTTGGATTTAGAGTTCCAAATACATCTATCAATATAGGAGAAAACAGAGTGAAACCTAAAAATTCAAACTGTTACTGGAAACGAACGCTTCAACATAGAAGAACGAAATTTGGGGAACCAAGTCGCCTTAGTGTACTGATCATTACCTGAAAGTATCATCCAGTTTGGGTGAAAAAATATTTGCTGAGATTTCTGTAGATTCGTAATTTTGGGAAGCTTGGCAACCCCTTTCCATGAAAGTGTTTCTCGCCAGTCATTGCTTAGGGCTACAAAATGAGGAAACAAAACATAGAGATAGAACGTGAAACTACTTTATTGTGTCACGTTTCAAGAAGCTAGCACAAACCGTGTTGGATTTAGAGTTCCAAATACATCTATCAATATAGGAGAAAACAGAGTGAAACCTAAAAATTCAAACTGTTACTGGAAACGAACGCTTCAACATAGAAGAACGAAATCTGGGGAACCAAGTCGCCTTAGTGTACTGATCATTACCTGAAAGTATCATCCAGTTTGGGTGAAAAAATATTTGCTGAGATTTCTGGAGATTCATCATTTTGGTAAGCCTGGCAACCCCTTTCCATGAAAGGGTTTTTCGCCAGTCACTGCTTAGGGCTACATCAAGAGGAAACAAAACATAGAGATAGAAGGTGAAACTACTTTATTGTGCCAAGTTTCAAGAAGCTAGCACAAACCGTGTTGGATTTAGAGTTTCAAATACATGTATGAATATAGGAGAAAACAGAGTGAAACCTAAAAATTCAAACTGTTACTGGAAACGAACGCTTCAACATAGAAGAACGAAATTTGGGGAACCAAGTCACCTTAGTGTACTGATCATTACCTGAAAGTATCATCCAGTTTGGGTGAAAAAATATTTGCTGAGATTTCTGTAGATTCGTAATTTTGGGAAACTTGGCAACCCCTTTCCATGAAAGTGTTTCTCGCCAGTCACTGCTTAGGGCTACATCAAGAGGAAACAAAACATAGAGATAGAACGTGAAACTACTTTATTGTGTCAAGTTTCAAGAAGCTAGCACAAACCGTGTTGGATTTAGAATTCCAAATACATCTATCAATATAGGAGAAAACAGAGTGAAACCTAAAAATTCAAACTGTTACTGGAAACGAACGCTTCAAAATAGAAGACCGAAATCTGGGGAACCAAGTCGCCTTAGTGTACTGATCATTACCAGAAAGTATCATCCTGTTTGGGTGAAAAAATATTTGCTGAGATTTCTGGAGATTCGTAATTTTGGGAAGCCTGGCAACCCCTTTCCATGAAAGTGTTTCTCGCCAGTCACTGCTTAGGGCTACATCAAGAGGAAACAAAACATAGAGATAGAACGTGAAACTACTTTATTGTGTCAAGTTTCAAGAAGCTAGCACAAACCGTGTTGGATTTAGAGTTCCAAATACATCTATCAATATAGGAGAAAACAGAGTGAAACCTAAAAATTCAAACTGTTACTGGAAACGAACGCTTCATCATAGAAGAACAAAATTTGGGGAACCAAGTCGCCTTAGTGTACTGATCATTACCTGAAAGTATCATCCTGTTTGGGTGAAAAAATATTTGCTGAGATTTCTCTAGATTCGTAATTTTGGGAAGCTTGGCAACCCCTTTCCATGAAAGTGTTTCTCGCCAGTCACTGCTTAGGGCTACATCATCAGGAAACAAAACATAGAGATAGAACTTGAAACTACTTTATTGTGTCAAGTTTCAAGAAGCTAGCACAAACCGTGTTGGATTTAGAGTTCCAAATACATCTATGAATATAGGAGAAAACAGAGTGAAACCTAAAAATTCAAACTGTTACTGGAAACGAACGCTTCAACATAGAATAACGAAATTTGGGGAACCAAGTCGCCTTAGTGTACTGATCATTACCTGAAAGTATCATCCAGTTTGGGTGAAAAAATATTTGCTGAGATTTCTGGAGATTCGTAATTTTGCAAAGCCTGGCAACCCCTTTCCATTGAAGTGTTTCTCGCCAGTCACTGCTTAGGGCTACATCAAGAGGAAACAAAACATAGAGATAGAAGTTGAAACTACTTTATTGTGTCAAGTTTCAAGAAGCTAGCACAAACCGTGTTGGATTTAGAGTTCCAAATACATCTATCAATATAGGAGAAAACAGAGTGAAACCTAAAAATTCAAACTGTTACTGGAAACGAACGCTTCAACATAGAAGAACGAAATTTGGGGAACCAAGTCGCCTTAGTGTACTGATCATTACCTGAAAGTATCATCCAGTTTGGGTGAAAAAATATTTGCTGAGATTTCTGGAGATTCGTAATTTTTGGAAGCTTGGCAACCCCTTTCCATGAAAGTGTTTCTAGCCAGTCACTGCTTAGGGCTACATCAAGAGGAAACAAAACATAGAGATAGAACGTGAAACTACTTTATTGTGTCAAGTTTCAAGAAGCTAGCACAAACCGTGTTGGATTTAGAGTTCCAAATACATCTATGAATATAGGAGAAAACAGAGTGAAACCTAAAAATTCAAACTGTTACTGGAAACGAACGCTTCAACATAGAAGAACGAAATTTGGGGAACCAAGTCGCCTTAGTGTACTGATCATTACCTGAAAGTATCATCCAGTTTGGGTGAAAAAATATTTGCTGAGATTTCTGGAGATTCATCATTTTGGGAAGCCTGGCAACCCCTTTCCATGAAAGTGTTTCTTGCCAGTCACTGCTTAGGGCTACATCAAGAGGAAACAAAACATAGAGATAGAACGTGAAACTACTTTATTGTGTCAAGTTTCAAGAAGCTAGCACAAACCGTGTTGGATTTAGAGTTCCAAATACATCTATCAATATAGGAGAAAACAGAGTGAAACCTAAAAATTCAAACTGTTACTGGAAACGAACGCTTCAACATAGAAGAACGAAATTTGGGGAACCAAGTCACCTTAGTGTACTGATCATTACCTGAAAGTATCATCCAGTTTGGGTGAAAAAATATTTGCTGAGATTTCTGGAGATTCGTCATTTTGGGAAGCCTGGCAACCCCTTTCCATGAAAGTGTTTCTCGCCAGTCACTGCTTAGGGCTACATCAAGAGGAAACAAAACATAGAGATAGAACGTGAAACTACTTTATTGTGTCAAGTTTCAAGAAGCTAGCACAAACCGTGTTGGATTTAGAGTTCCAAATACATCTATCAATATAGGAGAAAACAGAGTGAAACCTAAAAAATCAAACTGTTACTGGAAATGAACGCTTCAACATACAAGAATGAAATCTGGGGAACCAAGTCGCCTTAGTGTACTGCTCATTACCTGAAAGTATCATCCATTTTGGGTAAAAAATTTTTGCTGAGATTTCTGGAGATTCGTAATTTTGGGAAGCCTGGCAACCCCTTTCCATGAAAGTGTTTCTCGCCAGTCACTGCTTAGGGCTACATCAAAAGGAAACAAAACATAGAGATATAACGTGAAACTACTTTATTGTTTCAAGTTTCAAGAAGCTAGCACAAACAGTGTTGGATTTAGAGTTCCAAATACATCTATCAATATAGGAGAAAACAGAGTGAAACCTAAAAAATCAAACTGTTACTGGAAACGAACGCTTCAACATACAAGAACGAAATCTGGGGAACCAAGTCGCCTTAGTGTACTGCTCATTACCTGAAAGTATCATCCATTTTGGGTGAAAAAATATTTGCTGAGATTTCTGGAGATTCGTAATTTTGCAAAGCCTGGCAACCCCTTTCCATGAAAGTGTTTCTCGCCAGTCACTGCTGAGGGCTACATCATCAGGAAAAAAAACATAGAGATAGATCGTGAAACTACTTTATTGTGTCAAGTTTCAAGAAGCTAGCACAAACCGTGTTGGATTTAGAGTTCCAAATACATCTATCAATATAGGAGAAAACAGAGTGAAACCTAAAAATTCAAACTGTTACTGGAAACGAACGCTTCAACATAGAAGAACGAAATCTGGGGAACCAAGTCACCTTAGTGTACTGCTCATTACCTGAAAGTATCATCCATTTTGGGTGAAAAAATATTTGCTGAGATTTCTGGAGATTCGTAATTTTGGGAAGCCTGGCAACCCCTTTCCATGAAAGTGTTTCTCGCCAGTCACTGCTTAGGGCTACATCAAGAGGAAACAAAACATAGAGATAGAACGTGAAACTACTTTATTGTGTCAAGTTTCAAGAAGCTAGCACAAACCGTGTTGGATTTAGAGTTCCAAATACATCTATCAATATAGGAGAAAACAGAGTGAAACCTAAAAATTCAAACTGTTACTGGAAACGAACGCTTCATCATAGAAGAACGAAATTTGGGGAACCAAGTCGCCTTAGTGTACTGATCATTACCTGAAAGTATCATCCAGTTTGGGTGAAAAAATATTTGCTGAGATTTCTGGAGATTCGTAATTTTGCAAAGCCTGGCAACCCCTTTCCATTGAAGTGTTTCTCGCCAGTCACTGCTTAGGGCTACATCAAGAGGAAACAAAACAGAGATAGAAGTTGAAACTACTTTATTGTGTCAAGTTTCAAGAAGCTAGCACAAACCGTGTTGGATTTAGAGTTCCAAATACATCTATCAATATAGGAGAAAACAGAGTGAAACCTAAAAATTCAAACTGTTACTGGAAACGAACGCTTCAACATAGAAGAACGAAATTTGGGGAACCAAGTCGCCTTAGTGTACTGATCATTACCTGAAAGTATCATCCAGTTTGGGTGAAAAAATATTTGCTGAGATTTCTGGAGATTCGTAATTTTTGGAAGCTTGGCAACCCCTTTCCATGAAAGTGTTTCTAGCCAGTCACTGCTTAGGGCTACATCAAGAGGAAACAAAACATAGAGATAGAACGTGAAACTACTTTATTGTGTCAAGTTTCAAGAAGCTAGCACAAACCGTGTTGGATTTAGAGTTCCAAATACATCTATGAATATAGGAGAAAACAGAGTGAAACCTAAAAATTCAAACTGTTACTGGAAACGAACGCTTCAACATAGAAGAACGAAATTTGGGGAACCAAGTCGCCTTAGTGTACTGATCATTACCTGAAAGTATCATCCAGTTTGGGTGAAAAAATATTTGCTGAGATTTCTGGAGATTCATCATTTTGGGAAGCCTGGCAACCCCTTTCCATGAAAGTGTTTCTCGCCAGTCACTACTTAGGGCTACATCAAGAGGAAACAAAACATAGAGATAGAAGGTGAAACTACTTTATTGTGTCAAGTTTCAAGAAGCTAGCACAAACCGTGTTGGATTTAGAGTTCCAAATACATCTATCAATATAGGAGAAAACAGAGTGAAACCTAAAAATTCAAAGTGTTACTGGAAACGAACGCTTCAACATAGAAGAACGAAATTTGGGGAACCAAGTCACCTTAGTGTAGTGATCATTACCTGAAAGTATCATCCAGTTTGGGTGAAAAAATATTTGCTGAGATTTCTGGAGATTCGTAATTTTGGGAAGCCTGGCAACCCCTTTCCATGAAAGTGTTTCTCGCCAGTCACTGCTTAGGGCTACATCAAGAGGAAACAAAACATAGAGATATAACGTGAAACTACTTTATTGTTTCAAGTTTCAAGAAGCTAGCTCAAACAGTGTTGGATTTAGAGTTCCAAATACATCTATCAATATAGGAGAAAACAGAGTGAAACCTAAAAAATCAAACTGTTACTGGAAACGAACGCTTCAACATACAAGAATGAAATCTGGGGAACCAAGTCGCCTTAGTGTACTGCTCATTACCTGAAAGTATCATCCATTTTGGGTGAAAAAATATTTGCTGAGATTTCTGGAGATTCATAATTTTGGGAAGCCTGGCAACCCCTTTCCATGAAAGGGTTTCTCGCCAGTCACTGCTTAGGGCTACATCAAGAGGAAACAAAACATAGAGATAGAACGTGAAACTACTTTATTGTGTCAAGTTTCAAGAAGCTAGCACAAACCGTGTTGGATTTAGAGTTCCAAATACATCTATCCATATAGGAGAAAACAGAGTGAAACCTAAAAATTCAAACTGTTACTGGAAACGAACACTTCATCATAGAAGAACGAAATTTGGGGAACCAAATCGCCTTAGTGTACTGATCATTACCTGAAAGTATCATCCAGTTTGGGTGAAAAAATATTTGCTGAGATTTCTGGAGATTCGTAATTTTGGGAAGCGTGGCAACCCCTTTCCATGAAAGTGTTTCTCGCCAGTCACTGCTTAGGGCTACATCATCAGAAAAAAAATATAGAGATAGAACGTGAAAGTACTTTATTGTGTCAAGTTTCAAGAAGCTAGCACAAACCGTGTTGGATTTAGAGTTCCAAATACATCTATCAATATAGGAGAAAACAGAGTGAAACCTAAAAATTCAAACTGTTACTGGAAACGAACGCTTCAAAATAGAAGACCGAAATCTGGGGAACCAAGTCGCCTTAGTGTACTGATCATTACCAGAAAGTATCATCCAGTTTGGGTGAAAAAATATTTGCTGAGATTTCTGGAGATTCGTAATTTTGGGAAGCCTGGCAACCCCTTTCCATGAAAGTGTTTCTCGCCAGTCACTGCTTAGGGCTACATCAAGAGGAAACAAAACATAGAGATAGAACGTGAAACTACTTTATTGTGTCAAGTTTCAAGAAGCTAGCACAAACCGTGTTGGATTTAGAGTTCCAAATACATCTATCAATATAGGAGAAAACAGAGTGAAACCTAAAAATTCAAACTGTTACTGGAAACGAACGCTTCATCATAGAAGAACGAAATTTGGGGAACCAAGTCGCCTTAGTGTACTGATCATTACCTGAAAGTATCATCCAGTTTGGGTGAAAAAATATTTGCTGAGAATTCTGGAGATTCGTAATTTTGGGAAGCTTGGCAACCCCTTTCCATGAAAGTGTTTCTCGCCAGTCACTGCTTAGGGCTACATCAAGAGGAAACAAAACATAGAGATAGAAGGTGAAACTACTTTATTGTGTCAAGTTTCAAGAAGCTAGCACAAACCGTGTTGGATTTAGAGTTCCAAATACATCTATCAATATAGGAGAAAACAGAGTGAAACCTAAAAATTCAAACTGTTACTGGAAACGAATGCTTCAACATAGAAGAACGAAATTTGGGGAACCAAGTCGCCTTAGTGTACTGATCATTACCTGAAAGTATCATCCAGTTTGGGTGAAAAAATATTTGCTGAGATTTCTGTAGATTCGTAATTTTGGGAAACTTGGCAACCCCTTTCCATGAAAGTGTTTCTCGCCAGTCACTGCTTAGGGCTACAAAAAGAGGAAACAAAACATAGAGATAGAACGTGAAACTACTTTATTGTGTCACGTTTCAAGAAGCTAGCACAAACCGTGTTGGATTTAGAGTTCCAAATACATCTATCAATATAGGAGAAAACAGAGTGAAACCTAAAAATTCAAACTGTTACTGGAAACGAACGCTTCAAAATAGAAGACCGAAATCTGGGGAACCAAGTCGCCTTAGTGTACTGATCATTACCAGAAAGTATCATCCTGTTTGGGTGAAAAAATATTTGCTGAGATTTCTGGAGATTCGTAATTTTGGGAAGCCTGGCAACCCCTTTCCATGAAAGTGTTTCTCGCCAGTCACTGCTTAGGGCTACATCAAGAGGAAACAAAACATAGAGATAGAACGTGAAACTACTTTATTGTGTCAAGTTTCAAGAAGCTAGCACAAACCGTGTTGGATTTAGAGTTCCAAATACATCTATCAATATAGGAGAAAACAGAGTGAAACCTAAAAATTCAAACTGTTACTGGAAACGAACGCTTCATCATAGAAGAACGAAATTTGGGGAACCAAGTCGCCTTAGTGTACTGATCATTACCTGAAAGTATCATCCAGTTTGCGTGAAAAAATATTTGCTGAGAATTCTGGAGATTCGTAATTTTGGGAAGCTTGGCAACCCCTTTCCATGAAAGTGTTTCTCGCCAGTCACTGCTTAGGGCTACATCAAGAGGAAACAAAACATAGAGATAGAAGGTGAAACTACTTTATTGTGTCAAGTTTCAAGAAGCTAGCACAAACCGTGTTGGATTTAGAGTTCCAAATACATCTATCAATATAGGAGAAAACAGAGTGAAACCTAAAAATTCAAACTGTTACTGGAAACGAACGCTTCAACATAGAAGAACGAAATTTGGGGAACCAAGTCACCTTAGTGTAGTGATCATTACCTGAAAGTATCATCCAGTTTGGGTGAAAAAATATTTGCTGAGATTTCTGGAGATTCGTAATTTTGGGAAGCCTGGCAACCCCTTTCCATGAAAGTGTTTCTCGCCAGTCACTGCTTAGGGCTACATCAAGAGGAAACAAAACATAGAGATATAACGTGAAACTACTTTATTGTTTCAAGTTTCAAGAAGCTAGCTCAAACAGTGTTGGATTTAGAGTTCCAAATACATCTATCAATATAGGAGAAAACAGAGTGAAACCTAAAAAATCAAACTGTTACTGGAAACGAACGCTTCAACATACAAGAATGAAATCTGGGGAACCAAGTCGCCTTAGTGTACTGCTCATTACCTGAAAGTATCATCCATTTTGGGTGAAAAAATATTTGCTGAGATTTCTGGAGATTCATAATTTTGGGAAGCCTGGCAACCCCTTTCCATGAAAGGGTTTCTCGCCAGTCACTGCTTAGGGCTACATCAAGAGGAAACAAAACATAGAGATAGAACGTGAAACTACTTTATTGTGTCAAGTTTCAAGAAGCTAGCACAAACCGTGTTGGATTTAGAGTTCCAAATACATCTATCCATATAGGAGAAAACAGAGTGAAACCTAAAAATTCAAACTGTTACTGGAAACGAACACTTCATCATAGAAGAACGAAATTTGGGGAACCAAATCGCCTTAGTGTACTGATCATTACCTGAAAGTATCATCCAGTTTGGGTGAAAAAATATTTGCTGAGATTTCTGGAGATTCGTAATTTTGGGAAGCGTGGCAACCCCTTTCCATGAAAGTGTTTCTCGCCAGTCACTGCTTAGGGCTACATCATCAGAAAAAAAACATAGAGATAGAACGTGAAAGTACTTTATTGTGTCAAGTTTCAAGAAGCTAGCACAAACCGTGTTGGATTTAGAGTTCCAAATACATCTATCAATATAGGAGAAAACAGAGTGAAACCTAAAAATTCAAACTGTTACTGGAAACGAACGCTGCAAAATAGAAGACCGAAATCTGGGGAACCAAGTCGCCTTAGTGTACTGATCATTACCAGAAAGTATCATCCAGTTTGGGTGAAAAAATATTTGCTGAGATTTCTGGAGATTCGTAATTTTGGGAAGCCTGGCAACCCCTTTCCATGAAAGTGTTTCTCGCCAGTCACTGCTTAGGGCTACATCAAGAGGAAACAAAACATGGAGATAGAACGTGAAACTACTTTATTGTGTCAAGTTTCAAGAAGCTAGCACAAACCGTGTTGGATTTAGAGTTCCAAATACATCTATCAATATAGGAGAAAACAGAGTGAAACCTAAAAATTCAAACTGTTACTGGAAACGAACGCTTCATCATAGAAGAACGAAATTTGGGGAACCAAGTCGCCTTAGTGTACTGATCATTACCTGAAAGTATCATCCAGTTTGGGTGAAAAAATATTTGCTGAGAATTCTGGAGATTCGTAATTTTGGGAAGCTTGGCAACCCCTTTCCATGAAAGTGTTTCTCGCCAGTCACTGCTTAGGGCTACATCAAGAGGAAACAAAACATAGAGATAGAAGGTGAAACTACTTTATTGTGTCAAGTTTCAAGAAGCTAGCACAAACCGTGTTGGATTTAGAGTTCCAAATACATCTATCAATATAGGAGAAAACAGAGTGAAACCTAAAAATTCAAACTGTTACTGGAAACGAACGCTTCAACATAGAAGAACGAAATTTGGGGAACCAAGTCGCCTTAGTGTACTGATCATTACCTGAAAGTATCATCCAGTTTGGGTGAAAAAATATTTGCTGAGATTTCTGTAGATTCGTAATTTTGGGAAACTTGGCAACCCCTTTCCATGAAAGTGTTTCTCGCCAGTCACTGCTTAGGGCTACAAAAAGAGGAAACAAAACATAGAGATAGAACTTGAAACTACTTTATTGTGTCACGTTTCAAGAAGCTAGCACAAACCGTGTTGGATTTAGAGTTCCAAATACATCTATCAATATAGGAGAAAACAGAGTGAAACCTAAAAATTCAAACTGTTACTGGAAACGAACGCTTCAACATAGAAGAACGAAATTTGGGGAACCAAGTCGCCTTAGTGTACTGATCATTACCTGAAAGTATCATCCAGTTTGGGTGAAAAAATATTTGCTGAGATTTCTGGAGATTCGTCATTTTGGGAAGCCTGGCAACCGCTTTCCATGAAAGGGTTTTTCGCCAGTCACTGCTTAGGGCTACATCAAGAGGAAAGAAAACATAGAGATAGAAGGTGAAACTACTTTATTGTGTCAAGTTTCAAGAAGCTAGCACAAACCGTGTTGGATTTAGAGTTTCAAATACATGTATGAATATAGGAGAAAACAGAGTGAAACCTAAAAATTCAAACTGTTACTGGAAACGAACGCTTCAACATAGAAGAACGAAATTTGGGGAACCAAGTCACCTTAGTGTACTGATCATTACCTGAAAGTATCATCCAGTTTGGGTGAAAAATATTTGCTGAGATTTCTGTAGATTCCTAATTTTGGGAAGCTTGGCAACCCCTTTCCATGAAAGTGTTCCTCGCCAGTCACTGCTTAGGGCTACAAAAAGAGGAAACAAAACATAGAGATAGAACGTGAAACTACTTTATTGTGTCAAGTTTCAAGAAGCTAGCACAAACCGTGTTGGATTTAGAGTTCCAAATACATCTATGAATATAGGAGAAAACAGAGTGAAACCTAAAAATTCAAACTGTTACTGGAAACGAACGCTTCAACATACAAGAACGAAATCTGGGGAACCAAGTCGCCTTAGTGTACTGATCATTACCTGAAAGTATCATCCAGTTTGGGTGAAAAAATATTTGCTGAGATTTCTGGAGATTCGTCATTTTGGGAAGCCCGGCAACCCCTTTCCATGAAAGTGTTTCTCGCCAGTCACTGCTTAGGGCTACATCAAGAGGAAACAAAACATAGAGATAGAACGTGAAACTACTTTATTGTGTCAAGTTTCAAGAAGCTAGCACAAACCGTGTTGGATTTATAGTTCCAAATACATCTATCTATATAGGAGAAAACAGAGTGAAACCTAAAAATTCAAACTGTTACTGGAAACGAACGCTTCATCATAGAAGAACGAAATTTGGGGAACCAAGTCGCCTTAGTGTACTGATCATTACTTGAAAGTATCATCCAGTTTGGGTGAAAAAATATTTGCTGAGATTTCTGTAGATTCGTAATTTTGGGAAGCTTGGAAACCCCTTTCCATGAAAGTGTTTCTCGCCAGTCACTGCTTAGGGATACATCATCAGGAAAAAAAACATAGAGATAGAACGTGAAACTACTTTATTGTGTCAAGTTTCAAGAAGCTAGCACAAACCGTGTTGGATTTAGAGTTCCAAATACATCTATCAATATAGGAGAAAACAGAGTGAAAGCTAAAAATTCAAACTGTTACTGGAAACGAACGCTTCAACATAGAAGAACGAAATCTGGGGAACCAAGTCGCCTTAGTGTACTGCTCATTACCTGAAAGTATCATCCATTTTGTGTGAAAAAATATTTGCTGAGATTTCTGGAGATTCGTAATTTTGGGAAGCCTGGCAACCCCTTTCCATGAAAGTGTTTCTCACCAGTCACTGCTTAGGGCTACATCAAGAGGAAACAAAACATAGAGATAGAACGTGAAACTACTTTATTGTGTCAAGTTTCAAGAAGCTAGCACAAACCGTGTTGGATTTAGAGTTCCAAATACATCTATGAATATAGGAGAAAACAGAGTGAAACCTAAAAATTCAAACTGTTACTGGAAACGAACGCTTCAACATAGAAGAACGAAATTTGGGGAACCAAGTCGCCTTAGTGTACTGATCATTACCTGAAAGTATCATCCAGTTTGGGTGAAAAAATATTTGCTGAGATTTCTGTAGATTCGTAATTTTTGGAAGCTTGGCAACCCCTTTCCATGAAAGTGTTTCTCGCCAGTCACTGCTTAGGGCTACATCAAGAGGAAACAAAACATAGAGATAGAACGTGAAACTACTTTATTGTGTCAAGTTTCAAGAAGCTAGCACAAACCGTGTTGGATTTAGAGTTCCAAATACATCTATGAATATAGGAGAAAACAGAGTGAAACCTAAAAATTCAAACTGTTACTGGAAACGAACGCTTCAACATAGAAGAACGAAATTTGGGGAACCAAGTCGCCTTAGTGTACTGATCATTACCTGAAAGTATCATCCAGTTTGGGAGAAAAAATATTTGCTGAGATTTCTGTAGATTCCTAATTTTGGGAAGCTTGGCAACCCCTTTCCATGAAAGTGTTCCTCGCCAGTCACTGCTTAGGGCTACAAAAAGAGGAAACAAAACATAGAGATAGAACGTGAAACTACTTTATTGTGTCAAGTTTCAAGAAGCTAGCACAAACCGTGTTGGATTTAGAGTTGCAAATACATCTATCAATATAGGAGAAAACAGAGTGAAACCTAAAAATTCAAACTGTTACTGGAAACGAACGCTTCAACATAGAAGAACGAAATCTGGGGAACCAAGTCGCCTTAGTGTACTGATCATTACCTGAAAGTATCATCCAGTTTGGGTGAAAAAATATTTGCTGAGATTTCTGGAGATTCGTCATTTTGGGAAGCCCGGCAACCCCTTTCCATGAAAGTGTTTCTCGCCAGTCACTGCTTAGGGCTACATCAAGAGGAAACAAAACATAGAGATAGAACGTGAAACTACTTTATTGTGTCAAGTTTCAAGAAGCTAGCACAAACCGTGTTGGATTTATAGTTCCAAATACATCTATCTATATAGGAGAAAACAGAGTGAAACCTAAAAATTCAAACTGTTACTGGAAACGAACGCTTCATCATAGAAGAACGAAATTTGGGGAACCAAGTCGCCTTAGTGTACTGATCATTACTTGAAAGTATCATCCAGTTTGGGTGAAAAAATATTTGCTGAGATTTCTGTAGATTCGTAATTTTGGGAAGCTTGGAAACCCCTTTCCATGAAAGTGTTTCTCGCCAGTCACTGCTTAGTGATACATCATCAGGAAAAAAAACATAGAGATAGAACGTGAAACTACTTTATTGTGTCAAGTTTCAAGAAGCTAGCACAAACCGTGTTGGATTTAGAGTTCCAAATACATCTATCAATATAGGAGAAAACAGAGTGAAATCTAAAAATTCAAACTGTTACTGGAAACGAACGCTTCAACATAGAAGAACGAAATCTGGGGAACCAAGTCGCCTTAGTGTACTGCTCATTACCTGAAAGTATCATCCATTTTGTGTGAAAAAATATTTGCTGAGATTTCTGGAGATTCGTAATTTTGGGAAGCCTGGCAACCCCTTTCCATGAAAGTGTTTCTCGCCAGTCACTGCTTAGGGCTACATCAAGAGGAAACAAAACATAGAGATAGAACGTGAAACTACTTTATTGTGTCAAGTTTCAAGAAGCTAGCACAAACCGTGTTGGATTTAGAGTTCCAAATACATCTATCAATATAGGAGAAAACAGAGTGAAACCTAAAAATTCAAACTGTTACTGGAAACGAACGCTTCAACATAGAATAACGAAATTTGGGGAACCAAGTCGCCTTAGTGTACTGATCATTAACTGAAAGTATCATCCAGTTTGGGTGAAAAAATATTTGCTGAGATTTCTGTAGATTCGTAATTTTTGGAAGCTTGGCAACCCCTTTCCATGAAAGTGTTTCTCGCCAGTCACTGCTTAGGGCTACATCAAGAGGAAACAAAACATAGAGATAGAACGTGAAACTACTTTATTGTGTCAAGTTTCAAGAAGCTAGCACAAACCGTGTTGGATTTAGAGTTCCAAATACATCTATGAATATAGGAGAAAACAGAGTGAAACCTAAAAATTCAAACTGTTACTGGAAACGAACGCTTCAACATAGAAGAACGAAATTTGGGGAACCAAGTCGCCTTAGTGTACTGATCATTACCTGAAAGTATCATCCAGTTTGGGTGAAAAAATATTTGCTGAGATTTCTGTAGATTCCTAATTTTGGGAAGCTTGGCAACCCCTTTCCATGAAAGTGTTCCTCGCCAGTCACTGCTTAGGGCTACAAAAAGAGGAAACAAAACATAGAGATAGAACGTGAAACTACTTTATTGTGTCAAGTTTCAAGAAGCTAGCACAAACCGTGTTGGATTTAGAGTTCCAAATACATCTATGAATATAGGAGAAAACAGAGTGAAACCTAAAAATTCAAACTGTTACTGGAAACGAACGCTTCAACATACAAGAACGAAATCTGGGGAACCAAGTCGCCTTAGTGTACTGATCATTACCTGAAAGTATCATCCAGTTTGGGTGAAAAAATATTTGCTGAGATTTCTGGAGATTCGTCATTTTGAGAAGCCCGGCAACCCCTTTCCATGAAAGTGTTTCTCGCCAGTCACTGCTTAGGGCTACATCAAGAGGAAACAAAACATAGAGATAGAACGTGAAACTACTTTATTGTGTCAAGTTTCAAGAAGCTAGCACAAACCGTGTTGGATTTATAGTTCCAAATACATCTATCTATATAGGAGAAAACAGAGTGAAACCTAAAAATTCAAACTGTTACTGGAAACGAACGCTTCATCATAGAAGAACGAAATTTGGGGAACCAAGTCGCCTTAGTGTACTGATCATTACTTGAAAGTATCATCCAGTTTGGGTGAAAAAATATTTGCTGAGATTTCTGTAGATTCGTAATTTTGGGAAGCTTGGAAACCCCTTTCCATGAAAGTGTTTCTCGCCAGTCACTGCTTAGGGATACATCATCAGGAAAAAAAAACATAGAGATAGAACGTGAAACTACTTTATTGTGTCAAGTTTCAAGAAGCTAGCACAAACCGTGTTGGATTTAGAGTTCCAAATACATCTATCAATATAGGAGAAAACAGAGTGAAAGCTAAAAATTCAAACTGTTACTGGAAACGAACGCTTCAACATAGAAGAACGAAATCTGGGGAACCAAGTCGCCTTAGTGTACTGCTCATTACCTGAAAGTATCATCCATTTTGGGTGAAAAAATATTTGCTGAGATTTCTGGAGATTCGTAATTTTGGGAAGCCTGGCAACCCCTTTCCATGAAAGTATTTCTCGCCAGTCACTGCTTAGGGCTACATCAAGAGGAAACAAAACATAGAGATAGAACGTGAAACTACTTTATTGTGTCAAGTTTCAAGAAGCTAGCACAAACCGTGTTGGATTTAGAGTTCCAAATACATCTATCAATATAGGAGAAAACAGAGTGAAACCTAAAAATTCAAACTGTTACTGGAAACGAACGCTTCAACATAGAAGAACGAAATTTGGGGAACCAAGTCGCCTTAGTGTACTGATCATTACCTGAAAGTATCATCCAGTTTGGGTGAAAAAATATTTGCTGAGATTTCTGGAGATTCGTAATTTTGCAAAGCCTGGCAACCCCTTTCCATGTAAGTGTTTCTCGCCAGTCACTGCTTAGGGCTACATCAAGAGGAAACAAAACATAGAGATAGAACGTGAAACTTCTTTATTGTGTCAAGTTTCAAGAAGCTAGCACAAAACGTGTTGGATTTAGAGTTCCAAATACATCTATCAATATAGGAGAAAACAGAGTGAAACCTAAAAATTCAAACTGTTACTGGAAACGAACGCTTCAACATAGAATAACGAAATTTGGGGAACCAAGTCGCCTTAGTGTACTGATCATTACCTGAAAGTATCATCCAGTTTGGGTGAAAAAATATTTGCTGATATTTCTGGAGATTCGTAATTTTGCAAAGCCTGGCAACCCCTTTCCATGTAAGTGTTTCTCGCCAGTCACTGCTTAGGGCTACATCAAGAGGAAACAAAACATAGAGATAGAAGGTGAAACTTCTTTATTGTGTCAAGTTTCAAGAAGCTAGCACAAAACCTGTTGGATTTAGAGTTCCAAATACATCTATCAATATAGGAGAAAACAGAGTGAAACCTAAAAATTCAAACTGTTACTGGAAACGAACGCTTCAACATAGAATAACGAAATTTGGGGAACCAAGTCGCCTTAGTGTACTGATCATTACCTGAAAGTATCATCCAGTTTGGGTGAAAAAATATTTGCTGAGATTTCTGTAGATTCGTAATTTTTGGAAGCTTGGCAACCCCTTTCCATGAAAGTGTTTCACGCCAGTCACTGCTTAGGGCTACATCAAGAGGAAACAAAACATAGAGATAGAACGTGAAACTACTTTATTGTGTCAAGTTTCAAGAAGCTAGCACAAACCGTGTTGGATTTAGAGTTCCAAATACATCTATCAATATAGGAGAAAACAGAGTGAAACCTAAAAATTCAAACTGTTACTGGAAACGAACGCTTCAACATAGAAGAACGAAATTTGGGGAACCAAGTCGCCTTAGTGTACTGATCATTACCTGAAAGTATCATCCAGTTTGGGAGAAAAAATATTTGCTGAGATTTCTGTAGATTCCTAATTTTGGGAAGCTTGGCAACCCCTTTCCATGAAAGTGTTCCTCGCCAGTCACTGCTTAGGGCTACAAAAAGAGGAAACAAAACATAGAGATAGAACGTGAAACTACTTTATTGTGTCAAGTTTCAAGAAGCTAGCACAAACCATGTTGGATTTAGAGTTGCAAATACATCTATCAATATAGGAGAAAACAGAGTGAAACCTAAAAATTCAAACTGTTACTGGAAACGAACGCTTCAACATAGAAGAACGAAATCTGGGGAACCAAGTCGCCTTAGTGTACTGATCATTACCTGAAAGTATCATCCAGTTTGGGTGAAAAAATATTTGCTGAGATTTCTGGAGATTCGTCATTTTGGGAAGCCCGGCAACCCCTTTCCATGAAAGTGTTTCTCGCCAGTCACTGCTTAGGGCTACATCAAGAGGAAACAAAACATAGAGATAGAACCTGAAACTACTTTATTGTGTCAAGTTTCAAGAAGCTAGCACAAACCGTGTTGGATTTATAGTTCCAAATACATCTATCTATATAGGAGAAAACAGAGTGAAACCTAAAAATTCAAACTGTTACTGGAAACGAACGCTTCATCATAGAAGAACGAAATTTGGGGAACCAAGTCGCCTTAGTGTACTGATCATTACCTGAAAGTATCATCCAGTTTGGGTGAAAAAATATTTGCTGAGATTTCTGTAGATTCGTAATTTTGGGAAGCTTGGAAACCCCTTTCCATGAAAGTGTTTCTCGCCAGTCACTGCTTAGGGATACATCATCAGGAAACAAAACATAGAGATAGAACGTGAAACTACTTTATTGTGTCAAGATTCAAGAAGCTAGCACAAACCGTGTTGGATTTAGAGTTCCAAATACATCTATCAATATAGGAGAAAACAGAGTGAAAGCTAAAAATTCAAACTGTTACTGGAAACGAACGCTTCAACATAGAAGAACAAAATCTGGGGAACCAAGTCGCCTTAGTGTACTGCTCATTACCTGAAAGTATCATCCATTTTGGGTGAAAAAATATTTGCTGAGATTTCTGGAGATTCGTAATTTTGGGAAGCCTGGCAACCCCTTTCCATGAAAGTGTTTCTCGCCAGACACTGCTTAGGGCTACATCAAGAGGAAACAAAACATAGAGATAGAACGTGAAACTAATTTATTGTGTCAAGTTTCAAGAAGCTAGCACAAACCGTGTTGGATTTAGAGTTCCAAATACATCTATCAATATAGGAGAAAACAGAGTGAAACCTAAAAATTCAAACTGTTACTGGAAACGAACGCTTCAACATAGAATAACGAAATTTGGGGAACCAAGTCGCCTTAGTGTACTGATCATTACCTGAAAGTATCATCCAGTTTGGGTGAAAAAATATTTGCTGAGATTTCTGTAGATTCGTAATTTTTGGAAGCTTGGCAACCCCTTTCCATGAAAGTGTTTCTCGCCAGTCACTGCTTAGGGATACATCAAGAGGAAACAAAACATAGAGATAGAACGTGAAACTACTTTATTGTGTCAAGTTTCAAGAAGCTAGCACAAACCGTGTTGGATTTAGAGTTCCAAATACATCTATGAATATAGGAGAAAACAGAGTGAAACCTAAAAATTCAAACTGTTACTGGAAACGAACGCTTCAACATAGAAGAACGAAATTTGGGGAACCAAGTCGCCTTAGTGTACTGATCATTACCTGAAAGTATCATCCAGTTTGGGTGAAAAAATATTTGCTGAGATTTCTGTAGATTCCTAATTTTGGGAAGCTTGGCAACCCCTTTCCATGAAAGTGTTCCTCGCCAGTCACTGCTTAGGGCTACAAAAAGAGGAAACAAAACATAGAGATAGAACGTGAAACTACTTTATTGTGTCAAGTTTCAAGAAGCTAGCACAAACCGTGTTGGATTTAGAGTTCCAAATACATCTATGAATATAGGAGAAAACAGAGTGAAACCTAAAAATTCAAACTGCTACTGGAAACGAACGCTTCAACATACAAGAACGAAATCTGGGGAACCAAGTCGCCTTAGTGTACTGATCATTACCTGAAAGTATCATCCAGTTTGGGTGAAAAAATATTTGCTGAGATTTCTGGAGATTCGTCATTTTGGGAAGCCCGGCAACCCCTTTCCATGAAAGTGTTTCTCGCCAGTCACTGCTTAGGGCTACATCAAGAGGAAACAAAACATAGAGATAGAACGTGAAACTACTTTATTGTGTCAAGTTTCAAGAAGCTAGCACAAACCGTGTTGGATTTAGAGTTCCAAATACATCTATCAATATAGGAGAAAACAGAGTGAAAGCTAAAAATTCAAACTGTTACTGGAAACGAACGCTTCAACATAGAAGAACGAAATCTGGGGAACCAAGTCGCCTTAGTGTACTGCTCATTACCTGAAAGTATCATCCATTTTGGGTGAAAAAATATTTGCTGAGATTTCTGGAGATTCGTAATTTTGGGAAGCCTGGCAACCCCTTTCCATGAAAGTATTTCTCGCCAGTCACTGCTTAGGGCTACATCAAGAGGAAACAAAACATAGAGATAGAACGTGAAACTACTTTATTGTGTCAAGTTTCAAGAAGCTAGCACAAACCGTGTTGGATTTAGAGTTCCAAATACATCTATCAATATAGGAGAAAACAGAGTGAAACCTAAAAATTCAAACTGTTACTGGAAACGAACGCTTCAACATAGAAGAACGAAATTTGGGGAACCAAGTCGCCTTAGTGTACTGATCATTACCTGAAAGTATCATCCAGTTTGGGTGAAAAAATATTTGCTGAGATTTCTGGAGATTCGTAATTTTGCAAAGCCTGGCAACCCCTTTCCATGTAAGTGTTTCTCGCCAGTCACTGCTTAGGGCTACATCAAGAGGAAACAAAACATAGAGATAGAACGTGAAACTTCTTTATTGTGTCAAGTTTCAAGAAGCTAGCACAAAACGTGTTGGATTTAGAGTTCCAAATACATCTATCAATATAGGAGAAAACAGAGTGAAACCTAAAAATTCAAACTGTTACTGGAAACGAACGCTTCAACATAGAATAACGAAATTTGGGGAACCAAGTCGCCTTAGTGTACTGATCATTACCTGAAAGTATCATCCAGTTTGGGTGAAAAAATATTTGCTGATATTTCTGGAGATTCGTAATTTTGCAAAGCCTGGCAACCCCTTTCCATGTAAGTGTTTCTCGCCAGTCACTGCTTAGGGCTACATCAAGAGGAAACAAAACATAGAGATAGAAGGTGAAACTTCTTTATTGTGTCAAGTTTCAAGAAGCTAGCACAAAACCTGTTGGATTTAGAGTTCCAAATACATCTATCAATATAGGAGAAAACAGAGTGAAACCTAAAAATTCAAACTGTTACTGGAAACGAACGCTTCAACATAGAATAACGAAATTTGGGGAACCAAGTCGCCTTAGTGTACTGATCATTACCTGAAAGTATCATCCAGTTTGGGTGAAAAAATATTTGCTGAGATTTCTGTAGATTCGTAATTTTTGGAAGCTTGGCAACCCCTTTCCATGAAAGTGTTTCACGCCAGTCACTGCTTAGGGCTACATCAAGAGGAAACAAAACATAGAGATAGAACGTGAAACTACTTT
The DNA here is from genome assembly GCF_964194105.1 of Spermophilus citellus. Classification (NCBI taxonomy): domain Eukaryota; kingdom Metazoa; phylum Chordata; class Mammalia; order Rodentia; family Sciuridae; genus Spermophilus; species Spermophilus citellus. The sequence goes on along the minus strand of NW_027673025.1, from coordinate 141,680 downwards.
ATTGTGTCAAGTTTCAAGAAGCTAGCACAAACCGTGTTGGATTTAGAGTTCCAAATACATCTATCAATATAGGAGAAAACAGAGTGAAACCTAAAAATTCAAACTGTTACTGGAAACGAACGCTTCAACATAGAAGAACGAAATTTGGGGAACCAAGTCGCCTTAGTGTACTGATCATTACCTGAAAGTATCATCCAGTTTGGGAGAAAAAATATTTGCTGAGATTTCTGTAGATTCCTAATTTTGGGAAGCTTGGCAACCCCTTTCCATGAAAGTGTTCCTCGCCAGTCACTGCTTAGGGCTACAAAAAGAGGAAACAAAACATAGAGATAGAACGTGAAACTACTTTATTGTGTCAAGTTTCAAGAAGCTAGCACAAACCGTGTTGGATTTAGAGTTGCAAATACATCTATCAATATAGGAGAAAACAGAGTGAAACCTAAAAATTCAAACTGTTACTGGAAACGAACGCTTCAACATAGAAGAACGAAATCTGGGGAACCAAGTCACCTTAGTGTACTGATCATTACCTGAAAGTATCATCCAGTTTGGGTGAAAAAATATTTGCTGAGATTTCTGGAGATTCGTCATTTTGGGAAGCCCGGCAACCCCTTTCCATGAAAGTGTTTCTCGCCAGTCACTGCTTAGGGCTACATCAAGAGGAAACAAAACATAGAGATAGAACCTGAAACTACTTTATTGTGTCAAGTTTCAAGAAGCTAGTACAAACCGTGTTGGATTTATAGTTCCAAATACATCTATCTATATAGGAGAAAACAGAGTGAAACCTAAAAATTCAAACTGTTACTGGAAACGAACGCTTCATCATAGAAGAACGAAATTTGGGGAACCAAGTCGCCTTAGTGTACTGATCATTACCTGAAAGTATCATCCAGTTTGGGTGAAAAAATATTTGCTGAGATTTCTGTAGATTCGTAATTTTGGGAAGCTTGGAAACCCCTTTCCATGAAAGTGTTTCTCGCCAGTCACTGCTTAGGGATACATCATCAGGAAACAAAACATAGAGATAGAACGTGAAACTACTTTATTGTGTCAAGTTTCAAGAAGCTAGCACAAACCGTGTTGGATTTAGAGTTCCAAATACATCTATCAATATAGGAGAAAACAGAGTGAAAGCTAAAAATTCAAACTGTTACTGGAAACGAACGCTTCAACATAGAAGAACAAAATCTGGGGAACCAAGTCGCCTTAGTGTACTGCTCATTACCTGAAAGTATCATCCATTTTGGGTGAAAAAATATTTGCTGAGATTTCTGGAGATTCGTAATTTTGGGAAGCCTGGCAACCCCTTTCCATGAAAGTGTTTCTCGCCAGACACTGCTTAGGGCTACATCAAGAGGAAACAAAACATAGAGATAGAACGTGAAACTAATTTATTGTGTCAAGTTTCAAGAAGCTAGCACAAACCGTGTTGGATTTAGAGTTCCAAATACATCTATCAATATAGGAGAAAACAGAGTGAAACCTAAAAATTCAAACTGTTACTGGAAACGAACGCTTCAACATAGAATAACGAAATTTGGGGAACCAAGTCGCCTTAGTGTACTGATCATTACCTGAAAGTATCATCCAGTTTGGGTGAAAAAATATTTGCTGAGATTTCTGTAGATTCGTAATTTTTGGAAGCTTGGCAACCCCTTTCCATGAAAGTGTTTCTCGCCAGTCACTGCTTAGGGATACATCAAGAGGAAACAAAACATAGAGATAGAACGTGAAACTACTTTATTGTGTCAAGTTTCAAGAAGCTAGCACAAACCGTGTTGGATTTAGAGTTCCAAATACATCTATGAATATAGGAGAAAACAGAGTGAAACCTAAAAATTCAAACTGTTACTGGAAACGAACGCTTCAACATAGAAGAACGAAATTTGGGGAACCAAGTCGCCTTAGTGTACTGATCATTACCTGAAAGTATCATCCAGTTTGGGTGAAAAAATATTTGCTGAGATTTCTGTAGATTCCTAATTTTGGGAAGCTTGGCAACCCCTTTCCATGAAAGTGTTCCTCGCCAGTCACTGCTTAGGGCTACAAAAAGAGGAAACAAAACATAGAGATAGAACGTGAAACTACTTTATTGTGTCAAGTTTCAAGAAGCTAGCACAAACCGTGTTGGATTTAGAGTTCCAAATACATCTATGAATATAGGAGAAAACAGAGTGAAACCTAAAAATTCAACTGCTACTGGAAACGAACGCTTCAACATACAAGAACGAAATCTGGGGAACCAAGTCGCCTTAGTGTACTGATCATTACCTGAAAGTATCATCCAGTTTGGGTGAAAAAATATTTGCTGAGATTTCTGGAGATTCGTCATTTTGGGAAGCCCGGCAACCCCTTTCCATGAAAGTGTTTCTCGCCAGTCACTGCTTAGGGCTACATCAAGAGGAAACAAAACATAGAGATAGAACGTGAAACTACTTTATTGTGTCAAGTTTCAAGAAGCTAGCACAAACCGTGTTGGATTTAGAGTTCCAAATACATCTATCTATATAGGAGAAAACAGAGTGAAACCTAAAAATTCAAACTGTTACTGGAAACGAACGCTTCATCATAGAAGAACGAAATTTGGGGAACCAAGTCGCCTTAGTGTACTGATCATTACTTGAAAGTATCATCCAGTTTGGGTGAAAAAATATTTGCTGAGATTTCTGTAGATTCGTAATTTTGGGAAGCTTGGAAACCCCTTTCCATGAAAGTGTTTCTCGCCAGTCACTGCTTAGGGATACATCATCAGGAAACAAAACATAGAGATAGAACGTGAAACTACTTTATTGTGTCAAGTTTCAAGAAGCTAGCACAAACCGTGTTGGATTTAGAGTTCCAAATACATCTATCAATATAGGAGAAAACAGAGTGAAAGCTAAAAATTCAAACTGTTACTGGAAACGAACGCTTCAACATAGAAGAACGAAATCTGGGGAACCAAGTCGCCTTAGTGTACTGCTCATTACCTGAAAGTATCATCCATTTTGGGTGAAAAAATATTTGCTGAGATTTCTGGAGATTCGTAATTTTGGGAAGCCTGGCAACCCCTTTCCATGAAAGTGTTTCTCGCCAGTCACTGCTTAGGGCTACATCAAGAGGAAACAAAACATAGAGATAGAACGTGAAACTACTTTATTGTGTCAAGTTTCAAGAAGCTAGCACAAACCGTGTTGGATTTAGAGTTCCAAATACATCTATCAATATAGGAGAAAACAGAGTGAAACCTAAAAATTCAAACTGTTACTGGAAACGAACGCTTCAACATACAAGAACGAAATTTGGGGAACCAAGTCGCCTTAGTGTACTGATCATTACCTGAAAGTATCATCCAGTTTGGGTGAAAAAATATTTGCTGAGATTTCTGGAGATTCGTAATTTTGCAAAGCCTGGCAACCCCTTTCCATGTAAGTGTTTCTCGCCAGTCACTGCTTAGGGCTACATCAAGAGGAAACAAAACATAGAGATAGAACGTGAAACTACTTTATTGTGTCAAGTTTCAAGAAGCTAGCACAAAACGTGTTGGATTTAGAGTTCCAAATACATCTATCAATATAGGAGAAAACAGAGTGAAACCTAAAATTTCAAACTGTTACTGGAAACGAACGCTTCAACATAGAAGAACGAAATTTGGGGAACCAAGTCGCCTTAGTGTACTGATCATTACCTGAAAGTATCATCCAGTTTGGGTGAAAAAATATTTGCTGAGATTTCTGTAGATTCGTAATTTTTGGAAGCTTGGCAACCCATTTCCATAAAAGTGTTTCTCGCCAGTCACTGCTTAGGGCTACATCAAGAGGAAACAAAACATAGAGATAGAACGTGAAACTACTTTATTGTGTCAAGTTTCAAGAAGCTAGCACAAACCGTGTTGGATTTAGAGTTCCAAATACATCTATCAATATAGGAGAAAACAGAGTGAAACCTAAAAATTCAAACTGTTACTGGAAACGAACGCTTCAACATAGAAGAACGAAATTTGGGGAACCAAGTCGCCTTAGTGTACTGATCATTACCTGAAAGTATCATCCAGTTTGGGAGAAAAAATATTTGCTGAGATTTCTGTAGATTCCTAATTTTGGGAAGCTTGGCAACCCCTTTCCATGAAAGTGTTCCTCGCCAGTCACTGCTTAGGGCTACAAAAAGAGGAAACAAAACATAGAGATAGAACGTGAAACTACTTTATTGTGTCAAGTTTCAAGAAGCTAGCACAAACCGTGTTGGATTTAGAGTTGCAAATACATCTATCAATATAGGAGAAAACAGAGTGAAACCTAAAAATTCAAACTGTTACTGGAAACGAACGCTTCAACATAGAAGAACGAAATCTGGGGAACCAAGTCGCCTTAGTGTACTGATAATTACCTGAAAGTATCATCCAGTTTGGGTGAAAAAATATTTGCTGAGATTTCTGGAGATTCGTCATTTTGGGAAGCCTGGCAACCCCTTTCCATGAAAGTGTTTCTCGCCAGTCACTGCTTAGGGCTACATCAAGAGGAAACAAAACATAGAGATAGAATGTGAAACTACTTTATTGTGTCAAGTTTCAAGAAGCTAGCACAAACCGTGTTGGATTTAGAGTTCCAAATACATCTATGAATATAGGAGAAAACAGAGTGAAACGTAAAAATTCAAACTGTTACTGGAAACGAACGCTTCAACATAGAAGAACGAAATCTGGGGAACCAAGTCGCCTTAGTGTACTGATCATTACCTGAAAGTATCATCCAGTTTGGGTGAAAAAATATTTGCTGAGATTTCTGGAGATTCGTCATTTTGGGAAGCCCGGCAACCCCTTTCCATGAAAGTGTTTCTCGCCAGTCACTGCTTAGGGCTACATCAAGAGGAAACAAAACATAGAGATAGAACGTGAAACTACTTTATTGTGTCAAGTTTCATGAAGCTAGCACAAACCGTGTTGGATTTATAGTTCCAAATACATCTATCTATATAGGAGAAAACAGAGTGAAACCTAAAAATTCAAACTGTTACTGGAAACGAACGCTTCAACATAGAAGAACAAAATCTGGGGAACCAAGTCGCCTTAGTGTACTGATCATTACCTGAAAGTATCATCCATTTTGGGTGAAAAAATATTTGCTGAGATTTCTGGAGATTCGTAATTTTGGGAAGCCTGGCAACCCCTTTCCATGAAAATGTTTCTCGCCAGTCACTGCTTAGGGCTACATCAAGAGGAAACAAAACATAGAGATAGAACCTGAAACTACTTTATTGTGTCAAGTTTCAAGAAGCTAGCACAAACCGTGTTGGATTTATAGTTCCAAATACATCTATCTATACAGGAGAAAACAGAGTGAAACCTAAAAATTCAAACTGTTACTGGAAACGAACGCTTCATCATAGAAGAACGAAATTTGGGGAACCAAGTCGCCTTAGTGTACTGATCATTACCTGAAAGTATCATCCAGTTTGGGTGAAAAAATATTTGCTGAGATTTCTGTAGATTCGTAATTTTGGGAAGCTTGGAAACCCCTTTCCATGAAAGTGTTTCTCGCCAGTCACTGCTTAGGGATACATCATCAGGAAACAAAACATAGAGATAGAACGTGAAACTACTTTATTGTGTCAAGTTTCAAGAAGCTAGCACAAACCGTGTTGGATTTAGAGTTCCAAATACATCTATCAATATAGGAGAAAACAGAGTGAAAGCTAAAAATTCAAACTGTTACTGGAAACGAACGCTTCAACATAGAAGAACAAAATCTGGGGAACCAAGTCGCCTTAGTGTACTGCTCATTACCTGAAAGTATCATCCATTTTGGGTGAAAAAATATTTGCTGAGATTTCTGGAGATTCGTAATTTTGGGAAGCCTGGCAACCCCTTTCCATGAAAGGGTTTCTCGCCAGACACTGCTTAGTGCTACATCAAGAGGAAACAAAACATAGAGATAGAACGTGAAACTACTTTATTGTGTCAAGTTTCAAGAAGCTAGCACAAACCGTGTTGGATTTAGAGTTCCAAATACATCTATCAATATAGGAGAAAACAGAGTGAAACCTAAAAATTCAAACTGTTACTGGAAACGAACGCTTCAACATAGAATAACGAAATTTGGGGAACCAAGTCGCCTTAGTGTACTGATCATTACCTGAAAGTATCATCCAGTTTGGGTGAAAAAATATTTGCTGAGATTTCTGTAGATTCGTAATTTTTGGAAGCTTGGCAACCCCTTTCCATGAAAGTGTTTCTCGCCAGTCACTGCTTAGGGATACATCAAGAGGAAACAAAACATAGAGATAGAACGTGAAACTACTTTATTGTGTCAAGTTTCAAGAAGCTAGCACAAACCGTGTTGGATTTAGAGTTCCAAATACATCTATGAATATAGGAGAAAACAGAGTGAAACCTAAAAATTCAAACTGTTACTGGAAACGAACGCTTCAACATAGAAGAACGAAATCTGGGGAACCAAGTCGCCTTAGTGTACTGATCATTACCTGAAAGTATCATCCAGTTTGGGTGAAAAAATATTTGCTGAGATTTCTGGAGATTCGTCATTTTGGGAAGCCCGGCAACCCCTTTCCATGAAAGTGTTTCTCGCCAGTCACTGCTTAGGGCTACATCAAGAGGAAACAAAACATAGAGATAGAACGTGAAACTACTTTATTGTGTCAAGTTTCAAGAAGCTAGCACAAACCGTGTTGGATTTATAGTTCCAAATACATCTATCTATATAGGAGAAAACAGAGTGAAACCTAAAAATTCAAACTGTTACTGGAAACGAACGCTTCATCATAGAAGAACGAAATTTGGGGAACCAAGTCGCCTTAGTGTACTGATCATTACTTGAAAGTATCATCCAGTTTGGGTGAAAAAATATTTGCTGAGATTTCTGTAGATTCGTAATTTTGGGAAGCTTGGAAACCCCTTTCCATGAAAGTGTTTCTCGCCAGTCACTGCTTAGGGATACATCATCAGGAAACAAAACATAGAGATAGAACGTGAAACTACTTTATTGTGTCAAGTTTCAAGAAGCTAGCACAAACCGTGTTGGATTTAGAGTTCCAAATACATCTATCCATATAGGAGAAAACAGAGTGAAAGCTAAAAATTCAAACTGTTACTGGAAACGAACGCTTCAACATAGAAGAACGAAATCTGGGGAACCAAGTCGCCTTAGTGTACTGCTCATTACCTGAAAGTATCATCCATTTTGGGTGAAAAAATATTTGCTGAGATTTCTGGAGATTCGTAATTTTGGGAAGCCTGGCAACCCCTTTCCATGAAAGTGTTTCTCGCCAGTCACTGCTTAGGGCTACATCAAGAGGAAACAAAACATAGAGATAGAACGTGAAACTACTTTATTGTGTCAAGTTTCAAGAAGCTAGCACAAACCGTGTTGGATTTAGAGTTCCAAATACATCTATCAATATAGGAGAAAACAGAGTGAAACCTAAAAATTCAAACTGTTACTGGAAACGAACGCTTCAACATACAAGAACGAAATTTGGGGAACCAAGTCGCCTTAGTGTACTGATCATTACCTGAAAGTATCATCCAGTTTGGGTGAAAAAATATTTGCTGAGATTTCTGGAGATTCGTAATTTTGCAAAGCCTGGCAACCCCTTTCCATGTAAGTGTTTCTCGCCAGTCACTGCTTAGGGCTACATCAAGAGGAAACAAAACATAGAGATAGAACGTGAAACTACTTTATTGTGTCAAGTTTCAAGAAGCTAGCACAAAACGTGTTGGATTTAGAGTTCCAAATACAACTATCAATATAGGAGAAAACAGAGTGAAACCTAAAAATTCAAACTGTTACTGGAAACGAACGCTTCAACATAGAAGAACGAAATTTGGGGAACCAAGTCGCCTTAGTGTACTGATCATTACCTGAAAGTATCATCCAGTTTGGGTGAAAAAATATTTGCTGAGATTTCTGTAGATTCGTAATTTTTGGAAGCTTGGCAACCCCTTTCCATAAAAGTGTTTCTCGCCAGTCACTGCTTAGGGCTACATCAAGAGGAAACAAAACATAGAGATAGAACGTGAAACTACTTTATTGTGTCAAGTTTCAAGAAGCTAGCACAAACCGTGTTGGATTTAGAGTTCCAAATACATCTATCAATATAGGAGAAAACAGAGTGAAACCTAAAAATTCAAACTGTTACTGGAAACGAACGCTTCAACATAGAAGAACGAAATTTGGGGAACCAAGTCGCCTTAGTGTACTGATCATTACCTGAAAGTATCATCCAGTTTGGGAGAAAAAATATTTGCTGAGATTTCTGTAGATTCCTAATTTTGGGAAGCTTGGCAACCCCTTTCCATGAAAGTGTTCCTCGCCAGTCACTGCTTAGGGCTACAAAAAGAGGAAACAAAACTTAGAGATAGAACGTGAAACTACTTTATTGTGTCAAGTTTCAAGAAGCTAGCACAAACCGTGTTGGATTTAGAGTTGCAAATACATCTATCAATATAGGAGAAAACAGAGTGAAACCTAAAAATTCAAACTGTTACTGGAAACGAACGCTTCAACATAGAAGAACGAAATCTGGGGAACCAAGTCGCCTTAGTGTACTGATAATTACCTGAAAGTATCATCCAGTTTGGGTGAAAAAATATTTGCTGAGATTTCTGGAGATTCGTCATTTTGGGAAGCCTGGCAACCCCTTTCCATGAAAGTGTTTCTCGCCAGTCACTGCTTAGGGCTACATCAAGAGGAAACAAAACATAGAGATAGAATGTGAAACTACTTTATTGTGTCAAGTTTCAAGAAGCTAGCACAAACCGTGTTGGATTTAGAGTTCCAAATACATCTATGAATATAGGAGAAAACAGAGTGAAACGTAAAAATTCAAACTGTTACTGGAAACGAACGCTTCAACATAGAAGAACGAAATCTGGGGAACCAAGTCGCCTTAGTGTACTGATCATTACCTGAAAGTATCATCCAGTTTGGGTGAAAAAATATTTGCTGAGATTTCTGGAGATTCGTCATTTTGGGAAGCCCGGCAACCCCTTTCCATGAAAGTGTTTCTCGCCAGTCACTGCTTAGGGCTACATCAAGAGGAAACAAAACATAGAGATAGAACGTGAAACTACTTTATTGTGTCAAGTTTCAAGAAGCTAGCACAAACCGTGTTGGATTTATAGTTCCAAATACATCTATCTATATAGGAGAAAACAGAGTGAAACCTAAAAATTCAAACTGTTACTGGAAACGAACGCTTCAACATAGAAGAACAAAATCTGGGGAACCAAGTCGCCTTATTGTACTGATCATTACCTGAAAGTATCATCCATTTTGGGTGAAAAAATATTTGCTGAGATTTCTGGAGATTCGTAATTTTGGGAAGCCTGGCAACCCCTTTCCATGAAAGTGTTTCTCGCCAGTCACTGCTTAGGGCTACATCAAGAGGAAACAAAACATAGAGATAGAAAGTGAAACTACTTTATACGTCAAGTTTCAAGAAGCTAGCACAAACCGTGTTGGATTTAGAGTTCCAAATACATCTATCAATATAGGAGAAAACAGAGTGAAACCTAAAAATTCAAACTGTTACTGGAAACGAACGCTTCAACATAGAAGAACGAAATCTGGGGAACCAAGTCGCCTTAGTGTACTGATCATTACCTGAAAGTATCATCCAGTTTGGGTGAAAAAATATTTGCTGAGATTTCTGTAGATTCGTAATTTTTGGAAGCTTGGCAACCCCTTTCCATGAAAGTGTTTCTCGCCAGTCACTGCTTAGGGCTACATCAAGAGGAAACAAAACATAGAGATAGAACGTGAAACTACTTTATTGTGTCAAGTTTCAAGAAGCTAGCACAAACCGTGTTGGATTTAGAGTTCCAAATACATCTATCAATATAGGAGAAAACAGAGTGAAACCTAAAAATTCAAACTGTTACTGGAAACGAACGCTTCAACATAGAAGAACGAAATTTGGGGAACCAAGTCGCCTTAGTGTACTGATCATTACCTGAAAGTATCATCCAGTTTGGGTGAAAAAATATTTGCTGAGATTTCTGTAGATTCGTAATTTTTGGAAGCTTGGCAACCCCTTTCCATGAAAGTGTTTCTCGCCAGTCACTGCTTAGGGCTACATCAAGAGGAAACAAAACATAGAGATAGAACGTGAAACTACTTTATTGTGTCAAGTTTCAAGAAGCTAGCACAAACCGTGTTGGATTTAGAGTTCCAAATACATCTATCAATATAGGAGAAAACAGAGTGAAACCTAAAAATTCAAACTGTTACTGGAAACGAACGCTTCAACATAGAAGAACGAAATTTGGGGAACCAAGTCGCCTTAGTGTACTGATCATTACCTGAAAGTATCATCCATTTTGGGTGAAAAAATATTTGCTGAGATTTCTGTAGATTCCTAATTTTGGGAAGCTTGGCAACCCCTTTCCATGAAAGTGTTTCTCGCCAGTCACTGCTTAGGGCTACAAAAAGAGGAAACAAAACATAGAGATAGAACGTGAAACTACTTTATTGTGTCAAGTTTCAAGAAGCTAGCACAAACCGTGTTGGATTTAGAGTTGCAAATACATCTATCAATATAGGAGAAAACAGAGTGAAACCTAAAAATTCAAACTGTTACTGGAAACGAACGCTTCAACATAGAAGAACGAAATCTGGGGAACCAAGTCGCCTTAGTGTACTGATAATTACCTGAAAGTATCATCCAGTTTGGGTGAAAAAATATTTGCTGAGATTTCTGGAGATTCGTCATTTTGGGAAGCCTGGCAACCCCTTTCCATGAAAGTGTTTCTCGCCAGTCACTGCTTAGGGCTACATCAAGAGGAAACAAAACATAGAGATAGAATGTGAAACTACTTTATTGTGTCAAGTTTCAAGAAGCTAGCACAAACCGTGTTGGATTTAGAGTTCCAAATACATCTATGAATATAGGAGAAAACAGAGTGAAACCTAAAAATTCAAACTGTTACTGGAAACGAACGCTTCAACATAGAAGAACGAAATCTGGGGAACCAAGTCGCCTTATTGTACTGATCATTACCTGAAAGTATCATCCATTTTGGGTGAAAAAATATTTGCTGAGATTTCTGTAGATTCGTAATTTTGGGAAGCTTGGAAACCCCTTTCCATGAAAGTGTTTCTCGCCAGTCACTGCTTAGGGATACATCATCAGGAAACAAAACATAGAGATAGAACGTGAAACTACTTTATTGTGTCAAGTTTCAAGAAGCTAGCACAAACCGTGTTGGATTTAGAGTTCCAAATACATCTATCCATATAGGAGAAAACAGAGTGAAAGCTAAAAATTCAAACTGTTACTGGAAACGAACGCTTCAACATAGAAGAACGAAATCTGGGGAACCAAGTCGCCTTAGTGTACTGCTCATTACCTGAAAGTATCATCCATTTTGGGTGAAAAAATATTTGCTGAGATTTCTGGAGATTCGTAATTTTGGGAAGCCTGGCAACCCCTTTCCATGAAAGTGTTTCTCGCCAGTCACTGCTTAGGGCTACATCAAGAGGAAACAAAACATAGAGATAGAACGTGAAACTACTTTATTGTGTCAAGTTTCAAGAAGCTAGCACAAACCGTGTTGGATTTAGAGTTCCAAATACATCTATCAATATAGGAGAAAACAGAGTGAAACCTAAAAATTCAAACTGTTACTGGAAACGAACGCTTCAACATACAAGAACGAAATTTGGGGAACCAAGTCGCCTTAGTGTACTGATCATTACCTGAAAGTATCATCCAGTTTGGGTGAAAAAATATTTGCTGAGATTTCTGGAGATTCGTAATTTTGCAAAGCCTGGCAACCCCTTTCCATGTAAGTGTTTCTCGCCAGTCACTGCTTAGGGCTACATCAAGAGGAAACAAAACATAGAGATAGAACGTGAAACTACTTTATTGTGTCAAGTTTCAAGAAGCTAGCACAAAACGTGTTGGATTTAGAGTTCCAAATACAACTATCAATATAGGAGAAAACAGAGTGAAACCTAAAAATTCAAACTGTTACTGGAAACGAACGCTTCAACATAGAAGAACGAAATTTGGGGAACCAAGTCGCCTTAGTGTACTGATCATTACCTGAAAGTATCATCCAGTTTGGGTGAAAAAATATTTGCTGAGATTTCTGTAGATTCGTAATTTTTGGAAGCTTGGCAACCCCTTTCCATAAAAGTGTTTCTCGCCAGTCACTGCTTAGGGCTACATCAAGAGGAAACAAAACATAGAGATAGAACGTGAAACTACTTTATTGTGTCAAGTTTCAAGAAGCTAGCACAAACCGTGTTGGATTTAGAGTTCCAAATACATCTATCAATATAGGAGAAAACAGAGTGAAACCTAAAAATTCAAACTGTTACTGGAAACGAACGCTTCAACATAGAAGAACGAAATTTGGGGAACCAAGTCGCCTTAGTGTACTGATCATTACCTGAAAGTATCATCCAGTTTGGGAGAAAAAATATTTGCTGAGATTTCTGTAGATTCCTAATTTTGGGAAGCTTGGCAACCCCTTTCCATGAAAGTGTTCCTCGCCAGTCACTGCTTAGGGCTACAAAAAGAGGAAACAAAACTTAGAGATAGAACGTGAAACTACTTTATTGTGTCAAGTTTCAAGAAGCTAGCACAAACCGTGTTGGATTTAGAGTTGCAAATACATCTATCAATATAGGAGAAAACAGAGTGAAACCTAAAAATTCAAACTGTTACTGGAAACGAACGCTTCAACATAGAAGAACGAAATCTGGGGAACCAAGTCGCCTTAGTGTACTGATAATTACCTGAAAGTATCATCCAGTTTGGGTGAAAAAATATTTGCTGAGATTTCTGGAGATTCGTCATTTTGGGAAGCCTGGCAACCCCTTTCCATGAAAGTGTTTCTCGCCAGTCACTGCTTAGGGCTACATCAAGAGGAAACAAAACATAGAGATAGAATGTGAAACTACTTTATTGTGTCAAGTTTCAAGAAGCTAGCACAAACCGTGTTGGATTTAGAGTTCCAAATACATCTATGAATATAGGAGAAAACAGAGTGAAACGTAAAAATTCAAACTGTTACTGGAAACGAACGCTTCAACATAGAAGAACGAAATCTGGGGAACCAAGTCGCCTTAGTGTACTGATCATTACCTGAAAGTATCATCCAGTTTGGGTGAAAAAATATTTGCTGAGATTTCTGGAGATTCGTCATTTTGGGAAGCCCGGCAACCCCTTTCCATGAAAGTGTTTCTCGCCAGTCACTGCTTAGGGCTACATCAAGAGGAAACAAAACATAGAGATAGAACGTGAAACTACTTTATTGTGTCAAGTTTCAAGAAGCTAGCACAAACCGTGTTGGATTTATAGTTCCAAATACATCTATCTATATAGGAGAAAACAGAGTGAAACCTAAAAATTCAAACTGTTACTGGAAACGAACGCTTCAACATAGAAGAACAAAATCTGGGGAACCAAGTCGCCTTATTGTACTGATCATTACCTGAAAGTATCATCCATTTTGGGTGAAAAAATATTTGCTGAGATTTCTGGAGATTCGTAATTTTGGGAAGCCTGGCAACCCCTTTCCATGAAAGTGTTTCTCGCCAGTCACTGCTTAGGGCTACATCAAGAGGAAACAAAACATAGAGATAGAAAGTGAAACTACTTTATACGTCAAGTTTCAAGAAGCTAGCACAAACCGTGTTGGATTTAGAGTTCCAAATACATCTATCAATATAGGAGAAAACAGAGTGAAACCTAAAAATTCAAACTGTTACTGGAAACGAACGCTTCAACATAGAAGAACGAAATCTGGGGAACCAAGTCGCCTTAGTGTACTGATCATTACCTGAAAGTATCATCCAGTTTGGGTGAAAAAATATTTGCTGAGATTTCTGTAGATTCGTAATTTTTGGAAGCTTGGCAACCCCTTTCCATGAAAGTGTTTCTCGCCAGTCACTGCTTAGGGCTACATCAAGAGGAAACAAAACATAGAGATAGAACGTGAAACTACTTTATTGTGTCAAGTTTCAAGAAGCTAGCACAAACCGTGTTGGATTTAGAGTTCCAAATACATCTATCAATATAGGAGAAAACAGAGTGAAACCTAAAAATTCAAACTGTTACTGGAAACGAACGCTTCAACATAGAAGAACGAAATTTGGGGAACCAAGTCGCCTTAGTGTACTGATCATTACCTGAAAGTATCATCCAGTTTGGGTGAAAAAATATTTGCTGAGATTTCTGTAGATTCGTAATTTTTGGAAGCTTGGCAACCCCTTTCCATGAAAGTGTTTCTCGCCAGTCACTGCTTAGGGCTACATCAAGAGGAAACAAAACATAGAGATAGAACGTGAAACTACTTTATTGTGTCAAGTTTCAAGAAGCTAGCACAAACCGTGTTGGATTTAGAGTTCCAAATACATCTATCAATATAGGAGAAAACAGAGTGAAACCTAAAAATTCAAACTGTTACTGGAAACGAACGCTTCAACATAGAAGAACGAAATTTGGGGAACCAAGTCGCCTTAGTGTACTGATCATTACCTGAAAGTATCATCCATTTTGGGTGAAAAAATATTTGCTGAGATTTCTGTAGATTCCTAATTTTGGGAAGCTTGGCAACCCCTTTCCATGAAAGTGTTTCTCGCCAGTCACTGCTTAGGGCTACAAAAAGAGGAAACAAAACATAGAGATAGAACGTGAAACTACTTTATTGTGTCAAGTTTCAAGAAGCTAGCACAAACCGTGTTGGATTTAGAGTTGCAAATACATCTATCAATATAGGAGAAAACAGAGTGAAACCTAAAAATTCAAACTGTTACTGGAAACGAACGCTTCAACATAGAAGAACGAAATCTGGGGAACCAAGTCGCCTTAGTGTACTGATAATTACCTGAAAGTATCATCCAGTTTGGGTGAAAAAATATTTGCTGAGATTTCTGGAGATTCGTCATTTTGGGAAGCCTGGCAACCCCTTTCCATGAAAGTGTTTCTCGCCAGTCACTGCTTAGGGCTACATCAAGAGGAAACAAAACATAGAGATAGAATGTGAAACTACTTTATTGTGTCAAGTTTCAAGAAGCTAGCACAAACCGTGTTGGATTTAGAGTTCCAAATACATCTATGAATATAGGAGAAAACAGAGTGAAACCTAAAAATTCAAACTGTTACTGGAAACGAACGCTTCAACATAGAAGAACGAAATCTGGGGAACCAAGTCGCCTTAGTGTACTGATCATTACCTGAAAGTATCATCCAGTTTGGGTGAAAAAATATTTGCTGAGATTTCTGGAGATTCGTCATTTTGGGAAGCCCGGCAACCCCTTTCCATGAAAGTGTTTCTCGCCAGTCACTGCTTAGGGCTACATCAAGAGGAAACAAAACATAGAGATAGAACGTGAAACTACTTTATTGTGTCAAGTTTCAAGAAGCTAGCACAAACCGTGTTGGATTTATAGTTCCAAATACATCTATCTATATAGGAGAAAACAGAGTGAAACCTAAAAATTCAAACTGTTACTGGAAACGAACGCTTCAACATAGAAGGACAAAATCTGGGGAACCAAGTCGCCTTAGTGTACTGCTCATTACCTGAAAGTATCATCCATTTTGGGTAAAAAAATATTTGCTGAGATTTCTGGAGATTCGTAATTTTGGGAAGCCTGGCAACCCCTTTCCATGAAAGTGTTTCTCGCCAGTCACTGCTTAGGGCTACATCAAGAGGAAACAAAACATAGAGATAGAACGTGAAACTACTTTATTGTGTCAAGTTTCAAGAAGCTAGCACAAACCGTGTTGGATTTAGAGTTCCAAATACATCTATCAATATAGGAGAAAACAGAGTGAAACCTAAAAATTCAAACTGTTACTGGAAACGAACGCTTCAACATAGAAGAACGAAATTTGGGGAACCAAGTCGCCTTAGTGTACTGATCATTACCTGAAAGTATCATCCAGTTTGGGTGAAAAAATATTTGCTGAGATTTCTGTAGATTCCTAATTTTGGGAAGCTTGGCAACCCCTTTCCATGAAAGTGTTCCTCGCCAGTCACTGCTTAGGGCTACAAAAAGAGGAAACAAAACATAGAGATAGAACGTGAAACTACTTTATTGTGTCAAGTTTCAAGAAGCTAGCACAAACCGTGTTGGATTTAGAGTTCCAAATACATCTATGAATATAGGAGAAAACAGAGTGAAACCTAAAAATTCAAACTGCTACTGGAAACGAACGCTTCAACATACAAGAACGAAATCTGGGGAACCAAGTCGCCTTAGTGTACTGATAATTACCTGAAAGTATCATCCAGTTTGGGTGAAAAAATATTTGCTGAGATTTCTGGAGATTCGTCATTTTGGGAAGCCTGGCAACCCCTTTCCATGAAAGTGTTTCTCGCCAGTCACTGCTTAGGGCTACATCAAGAGGAAACAAAACATAGAGATAGAATGTGAAACTACTTTATTGTGTCAAGTTTCAAGAAGCTAGCACAAACCGTGTTGGATTTAGAGTTCCAAATACATCTATGAATATAGGAGAAAACAGAGTGAAACCTAAAAATTCAAACTGTTACTGGAAACGAACGCTTCAACATAGAAGAACGAAATCTGGGGAACCAAGTCGCCTTAGTGTACTGATCATTAACTGAAAGTATCATCCAGTTTGGGTGAAAAAATATTTGCTGAGATTTCTGGAGATTCGTCATTTTGGGAAGCCCGGCAACCCCTTTCCATGAAAGTGTTTCTCGCCAGTCACTGCTTAGGGCTACATCAAGAGGAAACAAAACATAGAGATAGAACGTGAAACTACTTTATTGTGTCAAGTTTCAAGAAGCTAGCACAAACCGTGTTGGATTTATAGTTCCAAATACATCTATCTATATAGGAGAAAACAGAGTGAAACCTAAAAATTCAAACTGTTACTGGAAACGAACGCTTCATCATAGAAGAACGAAATTTGGGGAACCAAGTCGCCTTAGTGTACTGATCATTACCTGAAAGTATCATCCAGTTTGGGTGAAAAAATATTTGCTGAGATTTCTGGAGATTCGTAATTTTGGGAAGCTTGGAAACCCCTTTCCATGAAAGTGTTTCTCGCCAGTCACTGCTTAGGGCTACATCATCAGGAAACAAAACATAGAGATAGAACGTGAAACTACTTTATTGTGTCAAGTTTCAAGAAGCTAGCACAAACCGTGTTGGATTTAGAGTTCCAAATACATCTATCAATATAGGAGAAAACAGAGTGAAACCTAAAAATTCAAACTGTTACTGGAAACGAACGCTTCAACATAGAAGAACGAAATCTGGGGAACCAAGTCGCCTTAGTGTACTGCTCATTACCTGAAAGTATCATCCATTTTGGGTGAAAAAATATTTGCTGAGATTTCTGGAGATTCGTAATTTTGGGAAGCCTGGCAACCCCTTTCCATGAAAGTGTTTCTCGCCAGTCACTGCTTAGGGCTACATCAAGAGGAAACAAAACATAGAGATAGAACGTGAAACTACTTTATTGTGTCAAGTTTCAAGAAGCTAGCACAAACCGTGTTGGATTTAGAGTTCCAAATACATCTATCAATATAGGAGAAAACAGAGTGAAACCTAAAAATTCAAACTGTTACTGGAAACGAACGCTTCAACATAGAAGAACGAAATTTGGGGAACCAAGTTGCCTTAGTGTACTGATCATTACCTGAAAGTATCATCCAGTTTGGGTGAAAAAATATTTGCTGAGATTTCTGGAGATTCGTAATTTTGCAAAGCCTGGCAACCCCTTTCCATGTAAGTGTTTCTCGCCAGTCACTGCTTAGGGCTACATCAAGAGGAAACAAAACATAGAGATAGAACGGGAAACTACTTTATTGTGTCAAGTTTCAAGAAGCTAGCACAAAACGTGTTGGATTTAGAGTTCCAAATACATCTATCAATATAGGAGAAAACAGAGTGAAACCTAAAAATTCAAACTGTTACTGGAAACGAACGCTTCAACATAGAAGAACGAAATTTGGGGAACCAAGTCGCCTTAGTGTACTGATCATTACCTGAAAGTATCATCCATTTTGGGTGAAAAAATATTTGCTGAGATTTCTGTAGATTCGTAATTTTTGGAAGCTTGGCAACCCCTTTCCATGAAAGTGTTTCTCGCCAGTCACTGCTTAGGGCTACATCAAGAGGAAACAAAACATAGAGATAGAACGTGAAACTACTTTATTGTGTCAAGTTTCAAGAAGCTAGCACAAACCGTGTTGGATTTAGAGTTCCAAATACATCTATCAATATAGGAGAAAACAGAGTGAAACCTAAAAATTCAAACTGTTACTGGAAACGAACGCTTCAACATAGAAGAACAAAATTTGTGGAACCAAGTCGCCTTAGTGTACTGATCATTACCTGAAAGTATCATCCAGTTTGGGAGAAAAAATATTTGCTGAGATTTCTGTAGATTCCTAATTTTGGGAAGCTTGGCAACCCCTTTCCATGAAAGTGTTCCTCGCCAGTCACTGCTTAGGGCTACAAAAAGAGGAAACAAAACATAGAGATAGAACGTGAAACTACTTTATTGTGTCAAGTTTCAAGAAGCTAGCACAAACCGTGTTGGATTTAGAGTTCCAAATACATCTATGAATATAGGAGAAAACAGAGTGAAACCTAAAAATTCAAACTGTTACTGGAAACGAACGCTTCAACATAGAAGAACGAAATCTGGGGAACCAAGTCGCCTTAGTGTACTGATCATTACCTGAAAGTATCATCCAGTTTGGGTGAAAAAATATTTGCTGAGATTTCTGGAGATTCGTCATTTTGGGAAGCCCGGCAACCCCTTTCCATGAAAGTGTTTCTCGCCAGTCACTGCTTAGGGCTACATCAAGAGGAAACAAAACATAGAGATAGAACGTGAAACTACTTTATTGTGTCAAGTTTCAAGAAGCTAGCACAAACCGTGTTGGATTTATAGTTCCAAATACATCTATCTATATAGGAGAAAACAGAGTGAAACCTAAAAATTCAAACTGTTACTGGAAACGAACGCTTCAACATAGAAGAACAAAATCTGGGGAACCAAGTCGCCTTAGTGTACTGCTCATTACCTGAAAGTATCATCCATTTTGGGTGAAAAAATATTTGCTGAGATTTCTGGAGATTCGTAATTTTGGGAAGCCTGGCAACCCCTTTCCATGAAAGTGTTTCTCGCCAGTCACTGCTTAGGGCTACATCAAGAGGAAACAAAACATAGAGATAGAAGGTGAAACTACTTTATTGTGTCAAGTTTCAAGAAGCTAGCACAAACCGTGTTGGATTTAGAGTTCCAAATACATCTATCAATATAGGAGAAAACAGAGTGAAACCTAAAAATTCAAACTGTTACTGGAAACGAACGCTTCAACATAGAAAAACGAAATTTGGGGAACCAAGTCGCCTTAGTGTACTGATCATTACCTGAAAGTATCATCCAGTTTGGGTGAAAAAATATTTGCTGAGATTTCTGTAGATTCGTAATTTTTGGAAGCTTGGCAACCCCTTTCCATGAAAGTGTTTCTCGACAGTCACTGCTTAGGGCTACATCAAGAGGAAACAAAACATAGAGATAGAACGTGAAACTACTTTATTGTGTCAAGTTTCAAGAAGCTAGCACAAACCGTGTTGGATTTAGAGTTCCAAATACATCTATGAATATAGGAGAAAACAGAGTGAAACCTAAAAATTCAAACTGTTACTGGAAACGAACGCTTCAACATAGAAGAACGAAATTTGGGGAACCAAGTCGCCTTAGTGTACTGATCATTACCTGAAAGTATCATCCAGTTTGGGTGAAAAAAATATTTGCTGAGATTTCTGTAGATTCCTAATTTTGGGAAGCTTGGCAACCCCTTTCCATGAAAGTGTTCCTCGCCAGTCACTGCTTAGGGCTACAAAAAGAGGAAACAAAACATAGAGATAGAACGTGAAACTACTTTATTGTGTCAAGTTTCAAGAAGCTAGCACAAACCGTGTTGGATTTAGAGTTCCAAATACATCTATGAATATAGGAGAAAACAGAGTGAAACCTAAAAATTCAAACTGCTACTGGAAACGAACGCTTCAACATACAAGAACGAAATCTGGGGAACCAAGTCGCCTTAGTGTACTGATCATTACCTGAAAGTATCATCCAGTTTGGGTGAAAAAATATTTGCTGAGATTTCTGGAGATTCGTCATTTTGGGAAGCCCGGCAACCCCTTTCCATGACAGTGTTTCTCGCCAGTCACTGCTTAGGGCTACATCAAGAGGAAACAAAACATAGAGATAGAACGTGAAACTACTTTATTGTGTCAAGTTTCAAGAAGCTAGCACAAACCGTGTTGGATTTAGAGTTCCAAATACATCTATCTATATAGGAGAAAACAGAGTGAAACCTAAAAATTCAAACTGTTACTGGAAACGAACGCTTCAACATAGAAGAACGAAATCTGGGGAACCAAGTCGCCTTAGTGTACTGATCATTACCTGAAAGTATCATCCAGTTTGGGTGAAAAAATATTTGCTGAGATTTCTGGAGATTCGTCATTTTGGGAAGCCCGGCAACCCCTTTCCATGAAAGTGTTTCTCGCCAGTCACTGCTTAGGGCTACATCAAGAGGAAACAAAACATAGAGATAGAACGTGAAACTACTTTATTGTGTCAAGTTTCAAGAAGCTAGCACAAACCGTGTTGGATTTATATTTCCAAATACATCTATCTATATAGGAGAAAACAGAGTGAAACCTAAAAATTCAAACTGTTACTGGAAACGAACGCTTCAACATAGAAGAACAAAATCTGGGGAACCAAGTCGCCTTAGTGTACTGCTCATTACCTGAAAGTATCATCCATTTTGGGTGAAAAAATATTTGCTGAGATTTCTGGAGATTCGTAATTTTGGGAAGCCTGGCAACCCCTTTCCAGGAAAGTGTTTCTCGCCAGTCACTGCTTAGGGCTACATCAAGAGGAAACAAAACATAGAGATAGAACGTGAAACTACTTTATTGTGTCAAGTTTCAAGAAGCTAGCACAAACCGTGTTGGATTTAGAGTTCCAAATACATCTATCAATATAGGAGAAAACAGAGTGAAACCTAAAAATTCAAATTGTTACTGGAAACGAACGCTTCAACATAGAATAACGAAATTTGGGGAACCAAGTCGCCTTAGTGTACTGATCATTACCTGAAAGTATCATCCAGTTTGGGTGAAAAAATATTTGCTGAGATTTCTGTAGATTCGTAATTTTTGGAAGCTTGGCAACCCCTTTCCATGAAAGTGTTTCTCGCCAGTCACTGCTTAGGGCTACATCAAGAGGAAACAAAACATAGAGATAGAACGTGAAACTACTTTATTGTGTCAAGTTTCAAGAAGCTAGCACAAACCGTGTTGGATTTAGAGTTCCAAATACATCTATGAATATAGGAGAAAACAGAGTGAAACCTAAAAATTCAAACTGTTACTGGAAACGAACGCTTCAACATAGAAGAACGAAATTTGGGGAACCAAGTCGCCTTAGTGTACTGATCATTACCTGAAAGTATCATCCAGTTTGGGTGAAAAAATATTTGCTGAGATTTCTGTAGATTCCTAATTTTGGGAAGCTTGGCAACCCCTTTCCATGAAAGTGTTCCTCGCCAGTCACTGCTTAGGGCTACAAAAAGAGGAAACAAAACATAGAGATAGAACGTGAAACTACTTTATTGTGTCAAGTTTCAAGAAGCTAGCACAAACCGTGTTGGATTTAGAGTTCCAAATACATCTATCAATATAGGAGAAAACAGAGTGAAACCTAAAAATTCAAACTGCTACTGGAAACGAACGCTTCAACATACAAGAACGAAATCTGGGGAACCAAGTCGCCTTAGTGTACTGATCATTACCTGAAAGTATCATCCAGTTTGGGTGAAAAAATATTTGCTGAGATTTCTGGAGATTCGTCATTTTGGGAAGCCCGGCAACGCCTTTCCATGACAGTGTTTCTCGCCAGTCACTGCTTAGGGCTACATCAAGAGGAAACAAAACATAGAGATAGAACGTGAAACTACTTTATTGTGTCAAGTTTCAAGAAGCTAGCACAAACCGTGTTGGATTTATAGTTCCAAATACATCTATCTATATAGGAGAAAACAGAGTGAAACCTAAAAATTCAAACTGTTACTGGAAACGAACGCTTCATCATAGAAGAACGAAATTTGGGGAACCAAGTCGCCTTAGTGTACTGATCATTACTTGAAAGTATCATCCAGTTTGGGTGAAAAAATATTTGCTGAGATTTCTGTAGATTCGTAATTTTGGGAAGCTTGGAAACCCCTTTCCATGAAAGTGTTTCTCGCCAGTCACTGCTTAGGGCTACATCATCAGGAAACAAAACATAGAGATAGAACGTGAAACTACTTTATTGTGTCAAGTTTCAAGAAGCTAGCACAAACCGTGTTGGATTTAGAGTTCCAAATACATCTATCAATATAGGAGAAAAC
The DNA here is from genome assembly GCF_964194105.1 of Spermophilus citellus. Classification (NCBI taxonomy): domain Eukaryota; kingdom Metazoa; phylum Chordata; class Mammalia; order Rodentia; family Sciuridae; genus Spermophilus; species Spermophilus citellus. The sequence goes on along the minus strand of NW_027673025.1, from coordinate 119,266 downwards.
AGAGTGAAAGCTAAAAATTCAAACTGTTACTGGAAACGAACGCTTCAACATAGAAGAACGAAATCTGGGGAACCAAGTCGCCTTAGTGTACTGCTCATTACCTGAAAGTATCATCCATTTTGGGTGAAAAAATATTTGCTGAGATTTCTGGAGATTCGTAATTTTGGGAAGCCTGGCAACCCCTTTCCATGAAAGTGTTTCTCGCCAGTCACTGCTTAGGGCTACATCAAGAGGAAACAAAACATAGAGATAGAACGTGAAACTACTTTATTGTGTCAAGTTTCAAGAAGCTAGCACAAACCGTGTTGGATTTAGAGTTCCAAATACATCTATCAATATAGGAGAAAACAGAGTGAAACCTAAAAATTCAAACTGTTACTGGAAACGAACGCTTCAACATAGAAGAACGAAATTTGGGGAACCAAGTCGCCTTAGTGTACTGATCATTACCTGAAAGTATCATCCAGTTTGGGTGAAAAAATATTTGCTGAGATTTCTGGAGATTCGTAATTTTGCAAAGCCTGGCAACCCCTTTCCATGTAAATGTTTCTCGCCAGTCACTGCTTAGGGCTACATCAAGAGGAAACAAAACATAGAGATAGAACGTGAAACTACTTTATTGTGTCAAGTTTCAAGAAGCTAGCACAAAACGTGTTGGATTTAGAGTTCCAAATACATCTATCAATATAGGAGAAAACAGAGTGAAACCTAAAAATTCAAACTGTTACTGGAAACGAACGCTTCAACATAGAAGAACGAAATCTGGGGAACCAAGTCGCCTTAGTGTACTGATCATTACCTGAAAGTATCATCCAGTTTGGGTGAAAAAATATTTGCTGAGATTTCTGGAGATTCGTCATTTTGGGAAGCCCGGCAACCCCTTTCTATGAAAGTGTTTCTCGCCAGTCACTGCTTAGGGCTACATCAAGAGGAAACAAAACATAGAGATAGAACGTGAAACTACTTTATTGTGTCAAGTTTCAAGAAGCTAGCACAAACCGTGTTGGATTTATAGTTCCAAATACATCTATCTATATAGGAGAAAACAGAGTGAAACCTAAAAATTCAAACTGTTACTGGAAACGAACGCTTCATCATAGAAGAACGAAATTTGGGGAACCAAGTCGCCTCAGTGTACTGATCATTACCTGAAAGTATCATCCAGTTTGGGTGAAAAAATATTTGCTGAGATTTCTGTAGATTCGTAATTTTGGGAAGCTTGGAAACCCCTTTCCATGAAAGTGTTTCTCGCCAGTCACTGCTTAGGGCTACATCATCAGGAAACAAAACATAGAGATAGAACGTGAAACTACTTTATTGTGTCAAGTTTCAAGAAGCTAGCACAAACCGTGTTGGATTTAGAGTTCCAAATACATCTATCAATATAGGAGAAAACAGAGTGAAACCTAAAAATTCAAACTGTTACTGGAAACGAACGCTTCAACATAGAAGAACGAAATCTGGGGAACCAAGTCGCCTTAGTGTACTGCTCATTACCTGAAAGTATCATCCATTTTGGGTGAAAAAATATTTGCTGAGATTTCTGGAGATTCGTAATTTTGGGAAGCCTGGCAACCCCTTTCCATGAAAGTGTTTCTCGCCAGTCACTGCTTAGGGCTACATCAAGAGGAAACAAAACATAGAGATAGAACGTGAAACTACTTTATTGTGTCAAGTTTCAAGAAGCTAGCACAAACCGTGTTGGATTTAGAGTTCCAAATACATCTATCAATATAGGAGAAAACAGAGTGAAACCTAAAAATTCAAACTGTTACTGGAAACGAACGCTTCATCATAGAATAACGAAATTTGGGGAACCAAGTCGCCATAGTGTACTGATCATTACCTGAAAGTATCATCCAGTTTGGGTGAAAAAATATTTGCTGAGATTTCTGTAGATTCGTAATTTTTGGAAGCTTGGCAACCCCTTTCCATGAAAGTGTTTCTCGCCAGTCACTGCTTAGGGCTACATCAAGAGGAAACAAAACATAGAGATAGAACGTGAAACTAATTTATTGTGTCAAGTCTCAAGAAGCTAGCACAAACCGTGTTGGATTTAGAGTTCCAAATACATCTATGAATATAGGAGAAAACAGAGTGAAACCTAAATATTCAAACTGTTACTGGAAACGAACGCTTCAACATAGAAGAACGAAATTTGGGGAACCAAGTCGCCTTAGTGTACTGATCATTACCTGAAAGTATCATCCAGTTTGGGTGAAAAAATATTTGCTGAGATTTCTGTAGATTCCTAATTTTGGGAAGCTTGGCAACCCCTTTCCATGAAAGTGTTCCTCGCCAGTCACTGCTTAGGGCTACAAAAAGAGGAAACAAAACATAGAGATAGAACGTGAAACTACTTTATTGTGTCAAGTTTCAAGAAGGTAGCACAAACCGTGTTGGATTTAGAGTTCCAAATACATCTATGAATATAGGAGAAAACAGAGTGAAACCTAAAAATTCAAACTGTTACTGGAAACGAAAGCTTCAACATACAAGAACGAAATCTGGGGAACCAAGTCGCCTTAGTGTACTGATCATTACCTGAAAGTATCATCCAGTTTGGGTGAAAAAATATTTGCTGAGATTTCTGGAGATTCGTCATTTTGGGAAGCCTGGCAACCCCTTTCCATGAAAGTGTTTCTCGCCAGTCACTGCTTAGGGCTACATCAAGAGGAAACAAAACATAGAGATAGAACGTGAAACTACTTTATTGTGTCAAGTTTCAAGAAGCTAGCACAAACCGTGTTGGATTTATAGTTCCAAATACATCTATCTATATAGGAGAAAACAGAGTGAAACCTAAAAATTCAAACTGTTACTGGAAACGAACGCTTCATCATAGAAGAACGAAATTTGGGGAACCAAGTCGCCTTAGTGTACTGATCATTACCTGAAAGTATCATCCAGTTTGGGTGAAAAAATATTTGCTGAGATTTCTGTAGATTCGTAATTTTGGGAAGCTTGGAAACCCCTTTCCATGAAAGTGTTTCTCGCCAGTCACTGCTTAGGGATACATCATCAGGAAACAAAACATAGAGATAGAACGTGAAACTACTTTATTGTGTCAAGTTTCAAGAAGCTAGCACAAACCGTGTTGGATTTAGAGTTCCAAATACATCTATCAATATAGGAGAAAACAGAGTGAAAGCTAAAAATTCAAACTGTTACTGGAAACGAACGATTCAACATAAAGAACGAAATTTGGGGAACCAAGTCGCCTCAGTGTACTGATCATTACCTGAAAGTATCATCCAGTTTGGGTGAAAAAATATTTGCTGAGATTTCTGGAGATTCGTCATTTTGGGAAGCCCGGCAACCCCTTTCCATGAAAGTGTTTCTCACCAGTCACTGCTTAGGGCTACATCAAGAGGAAACAAAACATAGAGATAGAACGTGAAACTACTTTATTGTGTCAAGTTTCAAGAAGCTAGCACAAACCGTGTTGGATTTATAGTTCCAAATACATCTATCTATATAGGAGAAAACAGAGTGAAACCTAAAAATTCAAACTGTTACTGGAAACGAACGCTTCATCATAGAAGAACGAAATTTGGGGAACCAAGTCGCCTTAGTGTACTGATCATTACCTGAAAGTATCATCCAGTTTGGGTGAAAAAATATTCGCTGAGATTTCTGTAGATTCGTAATTTTGGGAAGCTTGGAAACCCCTTTCCATGAAAGTGTTTCTCGCCAGTCACTGCTTAGGGATACATCATCAGGAAACAAAACATAGAGATAGAACGTGAAACTACTTTATTGTGTCAAGTTTCAAGAAGCTAGCACAAACCGTGTTGGATTTAGAGTTCCAAATACATCTATCAATATAGGAGAAAACAGAGTGAAACCTAAAAATTCAAACTGTTACTGGAAACGAACGCTTCAACATAGAAGAACGAAATCTGGGGAACCAAGTCGCCTTAGTGTACTGCTCATTACCTGAAAGTATCATCCATTTTGGGTGAAAAAATATTTGCTGAGATTTCTGGAGATTCGTAATTTTGGGAAGCCTGGCAACCCCTTTCCATGAAAGTGTTTCTCGCCAGTCACTGCTTAGGGCTACATCAAGAGGAAACAAAACATAGAGATAGAACGTGAAACTACTTTATTGTGTCAAGTTTCAAGAAGCTAGCACAAACCGTGTTGGATTTAGAGTTGCAAATACATCTATCAATATAGGAGAAAACAGAGTGAAACATAAAAATTCAAAATGTTACTGGAAACGAACGCTTCAGCATAGAAGAACGAAATCTGGGGAACCAAGTCGCCTTAGTGTACTGATCATTACCTGAAAGTATCATCCAGTTTGGTTGAAAAAATATTTGCTGAGATTTCTGTAGATTCGTAATTTTTGGAAGCTTGGCAACCCCTTTCCATGAAAGTGTTTCTCGCCAGTCACTGCTTAGGGCTACATCAAGAGGAAACAAAACATAGAGATAGAACGTGAAACTACTTTATTGTGTCAAGTTTCAAGAAGGTAGCACAAACCGTGTTGGATTTAGAGTTCCAAATACATCTATGAATATAGGAGAAAACAGAGTGAAACCTAAAAATTCAAACTGTTACTGGAAACGAACGCTTCAACATAGAAGAACGAAATTTGGGGAACCAAGTCGCCTTAGTGTACTGATCATTACCTGAAAGTATCATCCAGTTTGGGTGAAAAAATATTTGCTGAGATTTCTGTAGATTCCTAATTTTGGGAAGCTTGGCAACCCCTTTCCATGAAAGTGTTCCTCGCCAGTCACTGCTTAGGGCTACAAAAAGAGGAAACAAAACATAGAGATAGAACGTGAAACTACTTTATTGTGTCAAGTTTCAAGAAGCTAGCACAAACCGTGTTGGATTTAGAGTTGCAAATACATCTATCAATATAGGAGAAAACAGAGTGAAACCTAAAAATTCAAACTGTTACTGGAAACGAACGCTTCAACATAGAAGAACGAAATCTGGGGAACCAAGTCGCCTTAGTGTACTGATCATTACCTGAAAGTATCATCCAGTTTGGGTGAAAAAATATTTGCTGAGATTTCTGGAGATTCGTCATTTTGGGAAGCCTGGCAACCCCTTTCCATGAAAGTGTTTCTCGCCAGTCACTGCTTAGGGCTACATCAAGAGGAAACAAAACATAGAGATAGAACGTGAAACTACTTTATTGTGTCAAGTTTCAAGAAGCTAGCACAAACCGTGTTGGATTTAGAGTTCCAAATACATCTATCAATATAGGAGAAAACAGAGTGAAACCTAAAAATTCAAACTGTTACTGGAAACGAACGCTTCAACATAGAAGAACGAAATTTGGGGAACCAAGTTGCCTTAGTGTACTGATCATTACCTGAAAGTATCATCCAGTTTGGGTGAAAAAATATTTGCTGAGATTTCTGTAGATTCGTAATTTTGGGAAGCTTGGAAACCCCTTTCCATGAAAGTGTTTCTCGCCAGTCACTGCTTAGGGATACATCATCAGGAAACAAAACATAGAGATAGAACGTGAAACTACTTTATTGTGTCAAGTTTCAAGAAGCTAGCACAAACCGTGTTGGATTTAGAGTTCCAAATACATCTATCAATATAGGAGAAAACAGAGTGAAAGCTAAAAATTCAAACTGTTACTGGAAACGAACGCTTCAACATAGAAGAACGAAATCTGGGGAACCAAGTCGCCTTAGTGTAATGCTCATTACCTGAAAGTATCATCCATTTTGGGTGAAAAAATATTTGCTGAGATTTCTGGAGATTCGTAATTTTGGGAAGCCTGGCAACCCCTTTCCATGAAAGTGTTTCTCGCCAGTCACTGCTTAGGGCTACATCAAGAGGAAACAAAACATAGAGATAGAACATGAAACTACTTTATTGTGTCAAGTTTCAAGAAGCTAGCACAAACCGTGTTGGATTTAGAGTTCCAAATACATCTATCAATATAGGAGAAAACAGAGTGAAACCTAAAAATTCAAACTGTTACTGGAAACGAACGCTTCAACATAGAATAACGAAATTTGGGGAACCAAGTCGCCTTAGTGTACTGATCATTACCTGAAAGTATCATCCAGTTTGGGTGAAAAAATATTTGCTGAGATTTCTGGAGATTCGTCATTTTGGGAAGCCTGGCAACCCCTTTCCATGAAAGTGTTTCTCGCCAGTCACTGCCTAGGGCTACATCAAGAGGAAACAAAACATAGAGATATAACGTGAAACTACTTTATCGTGTCAAGTTTCAAGAAGCTAGCACAAACAGTGTTGGATTTAGAGTTCCAAATACATCTATCAATATAGGAGAAAACAGAGTGAAACCTAAAAAATCAAACTGTTACTGGAATCGAACGCTTCAACATACAAGAACGAAATCTGGGGAACCAAGTCGCCTTAGCGTACTGATCATTACCTGAAAGTATCATCCAGTTTGGGTGAAAAAATATTTGCTGAGATTTCTGGAGATTCGTCATTTTGGGAAGCCTAGCAACCCCTTTCCATGAAAGTGTTTCTCGCCTGTCACTGCTTAGGGCTACATCAAGAGGAAACAAAACATAGAGGTAGAACGTGAAACTACTTTTTTGTGTCAAGTTTCAAGAAGCTAGCACAAACCATGTTGGATTTAGAGTTCCAAATACATCTATCAATATAGGAGAAAACAGAGTGAAACCTAAAAATTCAAACTGTTACTGGAAACGAACGCTTCAACATAGAAGAATGAAATTTGGGGAACCAAGTCGCCATAGTGTACTGATCATTACCTGAAAGTATCATCCAGTTTGGTTGAAAAAATATTTGCTGAGATTTCTGTAGATTCGTAATTTTGGGAAGCCTGGCAACCCCTTTCCATGAAAGTGTTCCTCTCCAGTCACTGCTTAGGGCTACATCAAGAGGAAACAAAACATAGAGATAGAACGTGAAACTACTTTATTGTGTCAAGTTTCAAGAAGCTAGCACAAACCGTGTTGGATTTAGAGTTCCAAATACATCTATGAATATAGGAGAAAACAGAGTGAAACCTAAAAATTCAAACTGTTACTGGAAACGAACGCTTCAACATAGAATAACGAAATTTGGGGAACCAAGTCGCCTTAGTGTACTGATCATTACCTGAAAGTATCATCCAGTTTGGGTGAAAAAATATTTGCTGAGATTTCTGGAGATTCGTCATTTTGGGAAGCCTGGCAACCCCTTTCCATGAAAGTGTTTCTCGCCAGTCACTGCTTAGGGCTACATCAAGAGGAAACAAAACATAGAGATATAACGTGAAACTACTTTATCGTTTCAAGTTTCAAGAAGCTAGCACAAACAGTGTTGGATTTAGAGTTCCAAATACATCTATCAATATAGGAGAAAACAGAGTGAAACCTAAAAAATCAAACTGTTACTGGAAACGAACGCTTCAACATACAAGAACGAAATCTGGGGAACCAAGTCGCCTTAGCGTACTGATCATTACCTGAAAGTATCATCCAGTTTGGGTGAAAAAATATTTGCTGAGATTTCTGGAGATTCGTCATTTTGGGAAGCCTAGCAACCCCTTTCCATGAAAGTGTTTCTCGCCTGTCACTGCTTAGGGCTACATCAAGAGGAAACAAAACATAGAGGTAGAACGTGAAACTACTTTTTTGTGTCAAGTTTCAAGAAGCTAGCACAAACCGTGTTGGATTTAGAGTTCCAAATATATCTATCAATATAGGAGAAAACAGAGTGAAACCTAAAAATTCAAACTGTTACTGGAAACGAACGCTTCAACATAGAAGAATGAAATTTGGGGAACCAAGTCGCCATAGTGCACTGATCATTACCTGAAAGTATCATCCAGTTTGGTTGAAAAAATATTTGCTGAGATTTCTGTAGATTCGTAATTTTGGGAAGCCTGGCAACCCCTTTCCATGAAAGTGTTCCTCTCCAGTCACTGCTTAGGGCTACATCAAGAGGAAACAAAACATAGAGATAGAAGGTGAAACTACTTTATTGTGTCAAGTTCAAGAACCTAGCACAAACCGTGTTGGATTTAGAGTTCCAAATACATCTATCTATATAGGAGAAAACAGAGTGAAACCTAAAAATTCAAACTGTTACTGGAAATGAACGCTTCAACATAGAAGAACGAAATCTGGGGAACCAAGTCGCCTTAGTGTACTGCTCATTAGCTGAAAGTATCATCCATTTTGGGTGAAAAAATATTTGCTGAGATTTCTGGAGATTCGTAATTTTGGGAAGCCTGGCAACCCCTTTCCGTGAAAGTGTTTCTCGCCAGTCACTGCTTAGGGCTACATCAAGAGGAAACAAAACATAGTGATAGAACGTGAAACTACTTTATTGTGTCAAGTTTCAAGAAGCTAGCACAAACCGTGTTGGATTTAGAGTTCCAAATACATCTATCAATATAGGAGAAAACAGAGTGAAACCTAAAAATTCAAACTGTTACTGGAAACGAACGCTTCAACATAGAAGAACGAAATTTGGGGAACCAAGTCGCCTTAGTGTACTGATCATTACCTGAAAGTATCATACAGTTTGGGTGAAAAAATATTTGTTGAGATTTCTGGAGATTCGTAATTTTGGGAAGCTTGGCAACCCCTTTCCATGAAAGTGTTTCTCGCCAGTCACTGCTTAGGGCTACATCATCAGGAAAAAAAAACATAGAGATAGAACGTGAAAGTACTTTATTGTGTCAAGTTTCAAGAAGCTAGCACAAACCGTGTTGGATTTAGAGTTCCAAATACATCTATCAATATAGGAGAAAACAGAGTGAAACATAAAAATTCAAACTGCTACTGGAAACGAACGCTTCAACATACAAGAACGAAATCTGGGGAACCAAGTCGCCTTAGTGTACTGATAATTACCTGAAAGTATCATCCAGTTTGGGTGAAAAAATATTTGCTGAGATTTCTGGAGATTCGTAATTTTGGGAAGCCTGGCAACCCCTTTCCATGAAAGTGTTCCTCTCCAGTCACTGCTTAGGGCTACATCAAGAGGAAACAAAACATAGAGATAGAACGTGAAACTACTTTATTGTGTCAAGTTTCAAGAAGCTAGCACAAACCGTGTTGGATTTAGAGTTCCAAATACATCTATGAATATAGGAGAAAACAGAGTGAAACCTAAAAATTCAAACTGTTACTGGAAACGAACGCTTCAACATAGAAGAATGAAATTTGGGGAACCAAGTCGCCATAGTGCACTGATCATTACCTGAAAGTATCATCCAGTTTGGTTGAAAAAATATTTGCTGAGATTTCTGTAGAATCGTAATTTTGGGAAGCCTGGCAACCCCTTTCCATGAAAGTGTTCCTCTCCAGTCACTGCTTAGGGCTACATCAAGAGGAAACAAAACATAGAGATAGAAGGTGAAACTACTTTATTGTGTCAAGTTCAAGAACCTAGCACAAACCGTGTTGGATTTAGAGTTCCAAATACATCTATCTATATAGGAGAAAACAGAGTGAAACCTAAAAATTCAAACTGTTACTGGAAACGAACGCTTCAACATAGAATAACGAAATCTGGGGAACCAAGTCGCCTTAGTGTACTGCTCATTAGCTGAAAGTATCATCCATTTTGGGTGAAAAAATATTTGCTGAGATTTCTGGAGATTCGTAATTTTGGGAAGCCTGGCAACCCCTTTCCATGAAAGTGTTTCTCGCCAGTCACTGCTTAGGGCTACATCAAGAGGAAACAAAACATAGTGATAGAACGTGAAACTACTTTATTGTGTCAAGTTTCAAGAAGCTAGCACAAACCGTGTTGGATTTAGAGTTCCAAATACATCTATCAATATAGGAGAAAACAGAGTGAAACCTAAAAATTCAAACTGTTACTGGAAACGAACGCTTCAACATAGAAGAACGAAATTTGGGGAACCAAGTCGCCTTAGTGTACTGATCATTACCTGAAAGTATCATACAGTTTGGGTGAAAAAATATTTGTTGAGATTTCTGGAGATTCGTAATTTTGGGAAGCTTGGCAACCCCTTTCCATGAAAGTGTTTCTCGCCAGTCACTGCTTAGGGCTACATCATCAGGAAAAAAAAACATAGAGATAGAACGTGAAAGTACTTTATTGTGTCAAGTTTCAAGAAGCTAGCACAAACCGTGTTGGATTTAGAGTTCCAAATACATCTATCAATATAGGAGAAAACAGAGTGAAACCTAAAAATTCAAACTGTTACTGGAAACGAACGCTTCAACATAGAAGAACGAAATTTGGGGAACCAAGTCGCCTTAGTGTACTGCTCATTAGCTGAAAGTATCATCCATTTTGGGTGAAAAAATATTTGCTGAGATTTCTGTAGATTCGTAATTTTTGGAAGCTTGGCAACCCCTTTCCATGAAAGTGTTTCTCGCCAGTCACTGCTTAGGGCTACATCAAGAGGAAACAAAACATAGAGATAGAAGGTGAAACTACTTTATTGTGTCAAGTTTCAAGAAGCTAGCACAAACCGTGTTGGATTTAGAGTTCCAAATACATCTATCAATATAGGAGAAAACAGAGTGAAACCTAAAAATTCAAACTGTTACTGGAAACGAACGCTTCAACATAGAAGAACGAAATTTGGGGAACCAAGTCGCCTTAGTGTACTGATCATTACCTGAAAGTATCATCCAGTTTGGGTGAAAAAATATTTGCTGAGATTTCTGTAGATTCCTAATTTTGGGAAGCTTGGCAACCCCTTTCCATGAAAGTGTTCCTCGCCAGTCACTGCTTAGGGCTACAAAAAGAGGAAACAAAACATAGAGATAGAACGTGAAACTACTTTATTGTGTCAAGTTTCAAGAAGCTAGCACAAACCGTGTTGGATTTAGAGTTCCAAATACATCTATCAATATAGGAGAAAACAGAGTGAAACCTAAAAATTCAAACTGTTACTGGAAACGAACGCTTCAACATAGAAGAACGAAATCTGGGGAACCAAGTCGCCTTAGGGTACTGATCATTACCTGAAAGTATCATCCAGTTTGGGTGAAAAAATATTTGCTTAGATTTCTGGAGATTCGTCATTTTGGGTAGCCTGGCAACCCCTTTCCATGAAAGTGTTTCTCGCCAGTCACTGCTTAGGGCTACATCAAGAGGAAACAAAACATAGAGATAGAACGTGAAACTACTTTATTGTGTCAAGTTTCAAGAAGCTAGCACAAACCGTGTTGGATTTAGAGTTCCAAATACATCTATGAATATAGGAGAAAACAGAGTGAAACCTAAAAATTCAAACTGTTACTGGAAACGAACGCTTCAACATAGAAGAACGAAATCTGGGGAACCAAGTCGCCTTAGTGTACTGATCATTACCTGAAAGTATCATCCAGTTTGGTTGAAAAAATATTTGCTGAGATTTCTGTAGATTCGTAATTTTGGGAAGCCTGGCAACCCCTTTCCATGAAAGTGTTCCTCTCCAGTCACTGCTTAGGGCTACATCAAGTGGAAACAAAACATAGAGATAGAACGTGAAACTACTTTATTGTGTCAAGTTTCAAGAAGCTAGCACAAACCGTGTTGGATTTAGAGTTCCAAATACATCTATCTATATAGGAGAAAACAGAGTGAAACCTAAAAATTCAAACTGTTACTGGAAACGAACGCTTCAACATACAAGAACGAAATCTGGGGAACCAAGTCGCCTTAGCGTACTGATCATTACCTGAAAGTATCATCCAGTTTGGGTGAAAAAATATTTGCTGAGATTTCTGGAGATTCGTCATTTTGGGAAGCCTAGCAACCCCTTTCCATGAAAGTGTTTCTCGCCTGTCACTGCTTAGGGCTACATCAAGAGGAAACAAAACATAGAGGTAGAACGTGAAACTACTTTTTTGTGTCAAGTTTCAAGAAGCTAGCACAAACCGTGTTGGATTTAGAGTTGCAAATACATCTATCAATATAGGAGAAAACAGAGTGAAACCTAAAAATTCAAAATGTTACTGGAAACGAACGCTTCAACATAGAAGAACGAAATCTGGGGAACCAAGTCGCCTTAGTGTACTGATCATTACCTGAAAGTATCATCCAGTTTGGGTGAAAAAATATTTGCTGAGATTTTTGGAGATTCGTCATTTTGGGAAGCCTGGCAACCCCTTTCCATGAAAGTGTTTCTCGCCAGTCACTGCTTAGGGCTACATCAAGAGGAAACAAAACATAGAGATAGAACGTGAAACTACTTTATTGTGTCAAGTTTCAAGAAGGTAGCACAAACCGTGTTGGATTTAGAGTTCCAAATACATCTATGAATATAGGAGAAAACAGAGTGAAACCTAAAAATTCAAACTGTTACTGGAAACGAAAGCTTCAACATACAAGAACGAAATCTGGGGAACCAAGTCGCCTTAGTGTACTGATCATTACCTGAAAGTATCATCCAGTTTGGGTGAAAAAATATTTGCTGAGATTTCTGGAGATTCGTCATTTTGAGAAGCCTGGCAACCCCTTTCCATGAAAGTGTTTCTCGTCAGTCACTGCTTAGGGCTACATCAAGAGGAAACAAAACATAGAGATAGAAGGTGAAACTACTTTATTGTGTCAAGTTTCAAGAAGCTAGCACAAACCGTGTTGGATTTAGAGTTCCAAATACATCTATGAATATAGGAGAAAACAGAGTGAAACCTAAAAATTCAAACTGTTACTGGAAACGAACGCTTCAACATAGAAGAACGAAATTTGGGGAACCAAGTCGCCTTAGTGTACTGATCATTACCTGAAAGTATCATCCAGTTTGGGTGAAAAAATATTTGCTGAGATTTCTGGAGATTCGTCATTTTGGGAAGCTTGGAAACCCCTTTCCATGAAAGTGTTTCTCGCCAATCACTGCTTAGGGATACATCATCAGGAAACAAAACATAGAGATAGAACGTGAAACTACTTTATTGTGTCAAGTTTCAAGAAGCTAGCACAAACCGTGTTGGATTTTGAGTTCCAAATACATCTATCAATATAGGAGAAAACAGAGTGAAAGCTAAAAATTCAAACTGTTACTGGAAACGAACGATTCAACATAAAGAACGAAATTTGGGGAACCAAGTCGCCTCAGTGTACTGATCATTACCTGAAAGTATCATCCAGTTTGGGTGAAAAAATATTTGCTGAGATTTCTGGAGATTCGTCATTTTGGGAAGCCCGGCAACCCCTTTCCATGAAAGTGTTTCTCGCCAGTCACTGCTTAGGGCTACATCAAGAGGAAACAAAACATAGAGATTGAACGTGAAACTACTTTATTGTGTCAAGTTTCAAGAAGCTAGCACAAACCGTGTTGGATTTAGAGTTCCAAATACATCTATCTATATAGGAGAAAACAGAGTGAAACCTAAAAATTCAAACTGTTACTGGAAACGAACGCTTCAACATAGAATAACGAAATTTGGGGAACCAAGTCGCCTTAGTGTACTGATCATTACCTGAAAGTATCATCCAGTTTGGGTGAAAAAATATTTGCTGAGATTTCTGGAGATTCGTCATTTTGGGAAGCCTGGCAACCCCTTTCCATGAAAGTGTTTCTCGCCAGTCACTGCTTAGGGCTACATCAAGAGGAAACAAAACATAGAGATATAACGTGAAACTACTTTATCGTTTCAAGTTTCAAGAAGCTAGCACAAACAGTGTTGGATTTAGAGTTCCAAATACATCTATCAATATAGGAGAAAACAGAGTGAAACCTAAAAAATCAAACTGTTACTGGAAACGAACGCTTCAACATACAAGAACGAAATCTGGGGAACCAAGTCGCCTTAGCGTACTGATCATTACCTGAAAGTATCATCCAGTTTGGGTGAAAAAATATTTGCTGAGATTTCTGGAGATTCGTCATTTTGGGAAGCCTAGCAACCCCTTTCCATGAAAGTGTTTCTCGCCTGTCACTGCTTAGGGCTACATCAAGAGGAAACAATCATAGAGGTAGAACGTGAAACTACTTTTTTGTGTCAAGTTTCAAGAAGCTAGCACAAACCGTGTTGGATTTAGAGTTCCAAATACATCTATCAATATAGGAGAAAACAGAGTGAAACCTAAAAATTCAAACTGTTACTGGAAACGAACGCTTCAACATAGAAGAATGAAATTTGGGGAACCAAGTCGCCATAGTGCACTGATCATTACCTGAAAGTATCATCCAGTTTGGTTGAAAAAATATTTGCTGAGATTTCTGTAGATTCGTAATTTTGGGAAGCCTGGCAACCCCTTTCCATGAAAGTGTTCCTCTCCAGTCACTGCTTAGGGCTACATCAAGAGGAAACAAAACATAGAGATAGAAGGTGAAACTACTTTATTGTGTCAAGTTCAAGAACCTAGCACAAACCGTGTTGGATTTAGAGTTCCAAATACATCTATCTATATAGGAGAAAACAGAGTGAAACCTAAAAATTCAAACTGTTACTGGAAACGAACGCTTCAACATAGAAGAACGAAATCTGGGGAACCAAGTCGCCTTAGTGTACTGCTCATTAGCTGAAAGTATCATCCATTTTGGGTGAAAAAATATTTGCTGAGATTTCTGGAGATTCGTAATTTTGGGAAGCCTGGCAACCCCTTTCCATGAAAGTGTTTCTCGCCAGTCACTGCTTAGGGCTACATCAAGAGGAAACAAAACATAGTGATAGAACGTGAAACTACTTTATTGTGTCAAGTTTCAAGAAGCTAGCACAAACCGTGTTGGATTTAGAGTTCCAAATACATCTATCAATATAGGAGAAAACAGAGTGAAACCTAAAAATTCAAACTGTTACTGGAAACGAACGCTTCAACATAGAAGAACGAAATTTGGGGAACAAAGTCGCCTTAGTGTACTGATCATTACCTGAAAGTATCATCCATTTTGGGTGAAAAAATATTTGCTGAGATTTCTGGAGATTCGTAATTTTGGGAAGCCTGGCAACCCCTTTCCATGAAAGTGTTCCTCTCCAGTCACTGCTTAGGGCTACATCAAGAGGAAACAAAACATAGAGATAGAACGTGAAACTACTTTATTGTGTCAAGTTTCAAGAAGCTAGCACAAACCGTGTTGGATTTAGAGTTCCAAATACATCTATGAATATAGGAGAAAACAGAGTGAAACCTAAAAATTCAAACTGTTACTGGAAACGAACGCTTCAACATAGAAGAATGAAATTTGGGGAACCAAGTCGCCATAGTGCACTGATCATTACCTGAAAGTATCATCCAGTTTGGTTGAAAAAATATTTGCTGAGATTTCTGTAGATTCGTAATTTTGGGAAGCCTGGCAACCCCTTTCCATGAAAGTGTTCCTCTCCAGTCACTGCTTAGGGCTACATCAAGAGGAAACAAAACATAGAGATAGAAGGTGAAACTACTTTATTGTGTCAAGTTCAAGAACCTAGCACAAACCGTGTTGGATTTAGAGTTCCAAATACATCTATCTATATAGGAGAAAACAGAGTGAAACCTAAAAATTCAAACTGTTACTGGAAACGAACGCTTCAACATAGAAGAACGAAATCTGGGGAACCAAGTCGCCTTAGTGTACTGCTCATTAGCTGAAAGTATCATCCATTTTGGGTGAAAAAATATTTGCTGAGATTTCTGGAGATTCGTAATTTTGGGAAGACTGGCAACCCCTTTCCATGAAAGTGTTTCTCGCCAGTCACTGCTTAGGGCTACATCAAGAGGAAACAAAACATAGTGATAGAACGTGAAACTACTTTATTGTGTCAAGTTTCAAGAAGCTAGCACAAACCGTGTTGGATTTAGAGTTCCAAATACATCTATCAATATAGGAGAAAACAGAGTGAAACCTAAAAATTCAAACTGTTACTGGAAACGAACGCTTCAACATAGAAGAACGAAATTTGGGGAACCAAGTCGCCTTAGTGTACTGATCATTACCTGAAAGTATCATACAGTTTGGGTGAAAAAATATTTGTTGAGATTTCTGGAGATTCGTAATTTTGGGAAGCTTGGCAACCCCTTTCCATGAAAGGGTTTCTCGCCAGTCACTGCTTAGGGCTACATCATCAGGAAAAAAAAACAAAGAGATAGAACGTGAAAGTACTTTATTGTGTCAAGTTTCAAGAAGCTAGCACAAACCGTGTTGGATTTAGAGTTCCAAATACATCTATCAATATAGGAGAAAACAGAGTGAAACCTAAAAATTCAAACTGTTACTGGAAACGAATGCTTCAACATAGAAGAACGAAATTTGGGGAACCAAGTCGCCTTAGTGTACTGCTCATTAGCTGAAAGTATCATCCATTTTGGGTGAAAAAATATTTGCTGAGATTTCTGTAGATTCGTAATTTTTGGAAGCTTGGCAACCCCTTTCCATGAAAGTGTTTCTCGCCAGTCACTGCTTAGGGCTACATCAAGAGGAAACAAAACATAGAGACAGAAGGTGAAACTACTTTATTGTGTCAAGTTTCAAGAAGCTAGCACAAACCGTGTTGGATTTAGAGTTCCAAATACATCTATCAATATAGGAGAAAACAGAGTGAAACCTAAAAATTCAAACTGTTACTGGAAACGAACGCTTCAACATAGAAGAACGAAATTTGGGGAACCAAGTCGCCTTAGTGTACTGATCATTACCTGAAAGTATCATCCAGTTTGGGTGAAAAAATATTTGCTGAGATTTCTGTAGATTCCTAATTTTGGGAAGCTTGGCAACCCCTTTCCATGAAAGTGTTCCTCGCCAGTCACTGCTTAGGGCTACAAAAAGAGGAAACAAAACATAGAGATAGAACGTGAAACTACTTTATTGTGTCAAGTTTCAAGAAGCTAGCACAAACCGTGTTGGATTTAGAGTTCCAAATACATCTATCAATATAGGAGAAAACAGAGTGAAACCTAAAAATTCAAACTGTTACTGGAAACGAACGCTTCAACATAGAAGAACGAAATCTGGGGAACCAAGTCGCCTTAGGGTACTGATCATTACCTGAAAGTATCATCCAGTTTGGGTGAAAAAATATTTGCTTAGATTTCTGGAGATTCGTCATTTTGGGTAGCCTGGCAACCCCTTTCCATGAAAGTGTTTCTCGCCAGTCACTGCTTAGGGCTACATCAAGAGGAAACAAAACATAGAGATATAACGTGAAACTACTTTATCGTTTCAAGTTTCAAGAAGCTAGCACAAACAGTGTTGGATTTAGAGTTCCAAATACATCTATGAATATAGGAGAAAACAGAGTGAAACCTAAAAATTCAAACTGTTACTGGAAACGAACGCTTCAACATAGAAGAACGAAATCTGGGGAACCAAGTCGCCTTAGTGTACTGATCATTACCTGAAAGTATCATCCAGTTTGGTTGAAAAAATATTTGCTGAGATTTCTGTAGATTCGTAATTTTGGGAAGCCTGGCAACCCCTTTCCATGAAAGTGTTCCTCTCCAGTCACTGCTTAGGGCTACATCAAGAGGAAACAAAACATAGAGATAGAACTTGAAACTACTTTATTGTGTCAAGTTTCAAGAAGCTAGCACAAACCGTGTTGGATTTAGAGTTCCAAATACATCTATCTATATAGGAGAAAACAGAGTGAAACCTAAAAATTCAAACTGTTACTGGAAACGAACGCTTCAACATACAAGAACGAAATCTGGGGAACCAAGTCGCCTTAGCGTACTGATCATTACCTGAAAGTATCATCCAGTTTGGGTGAAAAAATATTTGCTGAGATTTCTGGAGATTCGTCATTTTGGGAAGCCTAGCAACCCCTTTCCATGAAAGTGTTTCTCGCCTGTCACTGCTTAGGGCTACATCAAGAAGAAACAAAACATAGAGGTAGAACGTGAAACTACTTTTTTGTGTCAAGTTTCAAGAAGATAGCACAAACCGTGTTGGATTTAGAGTTGCAAATACATCTATCAATATAGGAGAAAACAGAGTGAAACCTAAAAATTCAAAATGTTACTGGAAACGAACGCTTCAACATAGAAGAACGAAATCTGGGGAACCAAGTCGCCTTAGTGTACTGATCATTACCTGAAAGTATCATCCAGTTTGGGTGAAAAAATATTTGCTGAGATTTCTGGAGATTCGTCATTTTGGGAAGCCTGGCAACCCCTTTCCATGAAAGTGTTTCTCGCCAGTCACTGCTTAGGGCTACATCAAGAGGAAACAAAACATAGAGATAGAACGTGAAACTACTTTATTGTGTCAAGTTTCAAGAAGGTAGCACAAACCGTGTTGGATTTAGAGTTCCAAATACATCTATGAATATAGGAGAAAACAGAGTGAAACCTAAAAATTCAAACTGTTACTGGAAACGAAAGCTTCAACATACAAGAACGAAATCTGGGGAACCAAGTCGCCTTAGTGTACTGATCATTACCTGAAAGTATCATCCAGTTTGGGTGAAAAAATATTTGCTGAGATTTCTGGAGATTCGTCATTTTGAGAAGCCTGGCAACCCCTTTCCATGAAAGTGTTTCTCGCCAGTCACTGCTTAGGGCTACATCAAGAGGAAACAAAACATAGAGATAGAAGGTGAAACTACTTTATTGTGTCAAGTTTCAAGAAGCTAGCACAAACCGTGTTGGATTTAGAGTTCCAAATACATCTATGAATATAGGAGAAAACAGAGTGAAACCTAAAAATTCAAACTGTTACTGGAAACGAACGCTTCAACATAGAAGAACGAAATTTGGGGAACCAAGTCGCCTTAGTGTACTGATCATTACCTGAAAGTATCATCCAGTTTGGGTGAAAAAATATTTGCTGAGATTTCTGGAGATTCGTCATTTTGGGAAGCTTGGAAACCCCTTTCCATGAAAGTGTTTCTCGCCAATCACTGCTTAGGGATACATCATCAGGAAACAAAACATAGAGATAGAACGTGAAACTACTTTATTGTGTGAAGTTTCAAGAAGCTAGCACAAACCGTGTTGGATTTAGAGTTCCAAATACATCTATCAATATAGGAGAAAACAGAGTGAAAGCTAAAAATTCAAACTGTTACTGGAAACGAACGATTCAACATAAAGAACGAAATTTGGGGAACCAAGTCGCCTCAGTGTACTGATCATTACCTGAAAGTATCATCCAGTTTGGGTGAAAAAATATTTGCTGAAATTTCTGGAGATTCGTCATTTTGGGAAGCCCGGCAACCCCTTTCCATGAAAGTGTTTCTCGCCAGTCACTGCTTAGGGCTACATCAAGAGGAAACAAAACATAGAGATTGAACGTGAAACTACTTTATTGTGTCAAGTTTCAAGAAGCTAGCACAAACCGTGTTGGATTTATAGTTCCAAATACATCTATCTATATAGGAGAAAACAGAGTGAAACCTAAAAATTCAAACTGTTACTGGAAACGAACGCTTCATCATAGAAGAACGAAATTTGGGGAACCAAGTCGCCTTAGTGTACTGATCATTACCTGAAAGTATCATCCAGTTTGGGTGAAAAAATATTTGCTGAGATTTCTGGAGATTCGTCATTTTGGGAAGCCTGGCAACCCCTTTCCATGAAAGTGTTTCTCGCCAGTCACTGCTTAGGGCTACATCAAGAGGAAACAAAACATAGAGATAGAACGTGAAACTACTTTATTGTGTCAAGTTTCAAGAAGCTAGCACAAACCGTGTTGGATTTATAGTTCCAAATACATCTATCTATATAGGAGAAAACAGAGTGAAACCTAAAAATTCAAACTGTTACTGGAAACGAACGCTTCATCATAGAAGAACGAAATTTGGGGAACCAAGTCGCCTTAGTGTACTGATCATTACCTGAAAGTATCATCCAGTTTGGGTGAAAAAATATTTGCTGAGATTTCTGTAGATTCGTAATTTTGGGAAGCTTGGAAACCCCTTTCCATGAAAGTGTTTCTCGCCAGTCACTGCTTAGGGATACATCATCAGGAAACAAAACCTAGAGATAGAACGTGAAACTACTTTATTGTGTCAAGTTTCAAGAAGCTAGCACAAACCGTGTTGGATTTAGAGTTCCAAATACATCTATCAATATAGGAGAAAACAGAGTGAAAGCTAAAAATTCAAACTGTTACTGGAAACGAACGCTTCAACATAGAAGAACGAAATCTGGGGAACCAAGTCGCCTTAGTGTACTGATCATTACCTGAAAGTATCATCCATTTTGGGTGAAAAAATATTTGCTGAGATTTCTGGAGATTCGTCATTTTGGGAAGCCTGGCAACCCCTTTCCATGAAAGTGTTTCTCGCCAGTCACTGCTTAGGGCTACATCAAGAGGAAACAAAACATAGAGATAGAACGTGAAACTACTTTATTGTGTCAAGTTTCAAGAAGCTAGCACAAACCGTGTTGGATTTAGAGTTCCAAATACATCTATCGATATAGGAGAAAACAGAGTGAAACCTAAAAATTCAAACTGTTACTGGAAACGAACGCTTCAACATAGAATAACGAAATTTGGGGAACCAAGTCGCCTTAGTGTACTGATCATTACCTGAAAGTATCATCCAGTTTGGGTGAAAAAATATTTGCTGAGATTTCTGGAGATTCGTCATTTTGGGAAGCCTGGCAACCCCTTTCCATGAAAGTGTTTCTCGCCAGTCACTGCCTAGGGCTACATCAAGAGGAAACAAAACATAGAGATATAACGTGAAACTACTTTATCGTGTCAAGTTTCAAGAAGCTAGCACAAACAGTGTTGGATTTAGAGTTCCAAATACATCTATCAATATAGGAGAAAACAGAGTGAAACCTAAAAAATCAAACTGTTACTGGAATCGAACGCTTCAACATACAAGAACGAAATCTGGGGAACCAAGTCGCCTTAGCGTACTGATCATTACCTGAAAGTATCATCCAGTTTGGGTGAAAAAATATTTGCTGAGATTTCTGTAGATTCGTAATTTTGGGAAGCCTGGCAACCCCTTTCCATGAAAGTGTTCCTCTCCATTCACTGCTTAGGGCTACATCAAGAGGAAACAAAACATAGAGATAGAAGGTGAAACTACTTTATTGTGTCAAGTTCAAGAACCTAGCACAAACCGTGTTGGATTTAGAGTTCCAAATACATCTATCAATATAGGAGAAAACAGAGTGAAACCTAAAAATTCAAACTGTTACTGGAAACGAACGCTTCAACATAGAAGACCGAAATCTGGGGAACCAAGTCGCCTTAGTGTACTGATCATTACCTGAAAGTATCATCCAGTTTGGGTGAAAAAATATTTGCTGAGATTTCTGGAGATTCGTCATTTTGGGAAGCTTGGCAACCCCTTTCCATGAAAGTGTTTCTCGCCAGTCACTGCTTAGGGCTACATCAAGAGGAAACAAAACATAGAGATAGAATGTGAAACTACTTTATTGTGTCAAGTTCAAGAACCTAGCACAAACCGTGTTGGATTTAGAGTTCCAAATACATCTATCAATATAGGAGAAAACAGAGTGAAACCTAAAAATTCAAACTGTTACTGGAAACGAACGCTTCAACATAGAAGACCGAAATCTGGGGAACCAAGTCGCCTTAGTGTACTGATCATTACCTGAAAGTATCATCCAGTTTGGGTGAAAAAATATTTGCTGAGATTTCTGGAGATTCGTAATTTTGGGAAGCTTGGCAACCCCTTTCCATGAAAGTGTTTCTCGCCAGTCACTGCTTAGGGATACATCATCAGGAAACAAAACATAGAGATAGAATGTGAAACTACTTTATTGTGTCAAGTTTCAAGAAGCTAGCACAAACCGTGTTGGATTTAGAGTTCCAAATACATCTATCAATATAGGAGAAAACAGAGTGAAACCTAAAAATTCAAACTGTTACTGGAAACGAACGCTTCAACATACAAGACCGAAATCTGGGGAACCAAGTCGCCTTAGTGTACTGATCATTACCTGAAAGTATCATCCAGTTTGGGTGAAAAAATATTTGCTGAGATTTCTGGAGATTCGTAATTTTGGGAAGCTTGGCAACCCCTTTCCATGAAAGTGGTTCTCTCCAGTCACTGCTTAGGGCTACATCAAGAGGAAACAAAACATAGAGATAGAACGTGAAACTACTTTATTGTGTCAAGTTTCAAGAAGCTAGCACAAACCGTGTTGGATTTAGAGTTCCAAATACATCTATGAATATAGGAGAAAACAGAGTGAAACCTAAAAATTCAAACTGTTACTGGAAACGAACGCTTCAACATAGAATAACGAAATTTGGGGAACCAAGTCGCCTTAGTGTACTGATCATTACCTGAAAGTATCATCCAGTTTGGGTGAAAAAATATTTGCTGAGATTTCTGGAGATTCGTCATTTTGGGAAGCCTGGCAACCCCTTTCCATGAAAGTGTTCCTCTCCAGTCACTGCTTAGGGCTACATCAAGAGGAAACAAAACATAGAGATAGAACGTGAAACTACTTTATTGTGTCAAGTTTCAAGAAGCTAGCACAAACCGTGTTGGATTTAGAGTTCCAAATACATCTATCTATATAGGAGAAAACAGAGTGAAACCTAAAAATTCAAACTGTTACTGGAAACGAACGCTTCAACATAGAAGAACGAAATCTGGGGAACCAAGTCGCCTTAGTGTACTGATCATTACCTGAAAGTATCATCCAGTTTGGGTGAAAAAATATTTGCTGAGATTTCTGGAGATTCGTCATTTTGGGAAGCCTGGCAACCCCTTTCTATGAAAGTGTTTCTCGCCAGTCACTGCTTAGGGCTACATCAAGAGGAAACAAAACATAGAGATATAACGTGAAACTACTTTATCGTTTCAAGTTTCAAGAAGCTAGCACAAACAGTGTTGGATTTAGAGTTCCAAATACATCTATGAATATAGGAGAAAACAGAGTGAAACCTAAAAAATCAAACTGTTACTGGAAACGAACGCTTCAACATACAAGAACGAAATCTGGGGAACCAAGTCGCCTTAGCGTACTCATCATTACCTGAAAGTATCATCCAGTTTGGGTGAAAAAATATTTGCTGAGATTTCTGGAGATTCGTCATTTTGGGAAGCCTAGCAACCCCTTTCCATGAAAGTGTTTCTCGCCTGTCACTGCTTAGGGCTACATCAAGAGGAAACAAAACATAGAGGTAGAACGTGAAACTACTTTTTTGTGTCAAGTTTCAAGAAGCTAGCACAAACCGTGTTGGATTTAGAGTTCCAAATACATCTATCAATATAGGCAAAACAGAGTGAAACCTAAAAATTCAAACTGTTACTGGAAACGAACGCTTCAACATAGAAGAATGAAATTTGGGGAACCAAGTCGCCATAGTGCACTGATCATTACCTGAAAGTATCATCCAGTTTGGTTGAAAAAATATTTGCTGAGATTTCTGTAGATTCGTAATTTTGGGAAGCCTGGCAACCCCTTTCCATGAAAGTGTTCCTCTCCAGTCACTGCTTAGGGCTACATCAAGAGGAAACAAAACATAGAGATAGAAGGTGAAACTACTTTATTGTGTCAAGTTCAAGAACCTAGCACAAACCGTGTTGGATTTAGAGTTCCAAATACATCTATCTATATAGGAGAAAACAGAGTGAAACCTAAAAATTCAAACTGTTACTGGAAACGAACGCTTCAACATAGAAGAACGAAATCTGGGGAACCAAGTCGCCTTAGTGTACTGCTTTTAGCTGAAAGTATCATCCATTTTGGGTGAAAAAATATTTGCTGAGATTTCTGGAGATTCGTAATTTTGGGAAGCCTGGCAACCCCTTTTCATGAAAGTGTTTCTCGCCAGTCACTGCTTAGGGCTGCATCAAGAGGAAACAAAACATAGTGATAGAACGTGAAACTACTTTATTGTGTCAAGTTTCAAGAAGCTAGCACAAACCGTGTTGGATTTAGAGTTCCAAATACATCTATCAATATAGGAGAAAACAGAGTGAAACCTAAAAATTCAAACTGTTACTGGAAACGAACGCTTCAACATAGAAGAACGAAATTTGGGGAACCAAGTCGCCTTAGTGTACTGATCATTACCTGAAAGTATCATACAGTTTGGGTGAAAAAATATTTGTTGAGATTTCTGGAGATTCGTAATTTTGGGAAGCTTGGCAACCCCTTTCCATGAAAGTGTTTCTCGCCAGTCACTGCTTAGGGCTACATCATCAGGAAAAAAAACATAGAGATAGAACGTGAAAGTACTTTATTGTGTCAAGTTTCAAGAAGCTAGCACAAACCGTGTTGGATTTAGATTTCCAAATACATCTATCAATATAGGAGAAAACAGAGTGAAACCTAAAAATTCAAACTGTTACTGGAAACGAACGCTTCAACATAGAAGACCGAAATCTGGGGAACCAAGTCGCCTTAGTGTACTGATCATTACCTGAAAGTATCATCCAGTTTGGGTGAAAAAATATTTGCTGAGATTTCTGGAGATTCGTAATTTTGGGAAGCTTGGCAACCCCTTTCCATGAAAGTGTTTCTCGCCAGTCACTGCTTAGGGCTACATCAAGAGGAAACAAAACATAGAGATAGAACGTGAAACTACTTTATTGTGTCAAGTTTCAAGAAGCTAGCACAAACCGTGTTGGATTTAGAGTTCCAAATACATCTATCAATATAGGAGAAAACAGAGTGAAACCTAAAAATTCAAACTGTTACTGGAAACGAACGCTTCAACATAGAAGAACGAAATTTGGGGAACCAAGTCGCCTTAGTGTACTGCTCATTAGCTGAAAGTATCATCCATTTTGGGTGAAAAAATATTTGCTGAGATTTCTGTAGATTCGTAATTTTTGGAAGCTTGGCAACCCCTTTCCATGAAAGTGTTTCTCGCCAGTCACTGCTTAGGGCTACATCAAGAGGAAACAAAACATAGAGATAGAACGTGAAACTACTTTATTGTGTCAAGTTTCAAGAAGCTAGCACAAACCGTGTTGGATTTAGAGTTCCAAATACATCTATCAATATAGGAGAAAACAGAGTGAAACCTAAAAATTCAAACTGTTACTGGAAACGAACGCTTCAACATAGAAGAACGAAATTTGGGGAATCAAGTCGCCTTAGTGTACTGATCATTACCTGAAAGTATCATCCAGTTTGGGTGAAAAAATATTTGCTGAGATTTCTGTAGATTCCTAATTTTGGGAAGCTTGGAAACCCCTTTCCATGAATGTGTTCCTCGCCAGTCACTGCTTAGGGCTACAAAAAGAGGAAACAAAACATAGAGATAGAACGTGAAACTACTTTATTGTGTCAAGTTTCAAGAAGCTAGCACAAACCGTGTTGGATTTAGAGTTCCAAATACATCTATCGATATAGGAGAAAACAGAGTGAAACCTAAAAATTCAAACTGTTACTGGAAACGAACGCTTCAACATAGAAGAACGAAATCTGGGGAACCAAGTCGCCTTAGTGTACTGATCATTACCTGAAAGTATCATCCAGTTTGGGTGAAAAAATATTTGCTGAGATTTCTGGAGATTCGTAATTTTGGGAAGCTTGGCAACCCCTTTCCATGAAAGTGTTTCTCGCCAGTCACTGCTTAGGGATACATCATCAGGAAACAAAACATAGAGATAGAATGTGAAACTACTTTATTGTGTCAAGTTTCAAGAAGCTAGCACAAACCGTGTTGGATTTAGAGTTCCAAATACATCTATCATTATAGAAGAAAACAGAGTGAAACCTAAAAATTCAAACTGTTACTGGAAACGAACGCTTCAACATAGAAGAACGAAATCTGGGGAACCAAGTCGCCTTAGTGTACTGCTCATTAGCTGAAAGTATCATCCATTTTGGGTGAAAAAATATTTGCTGAGATTTCTGGAGATTCGTAATTTTGGGAAGCCTGGCAACCCCTTTCCATGAAAGTGTTTCTGGCCAGTCACTGCTTAGGGCTACATCAAGAGGAAACAAAACATAGAGATAGAACGTGAAACTACTTTATTGTGTCAAGTTTCAAGAAGCTAGCACAAACCGTGTTGGATTTAGAGTTCCAAATACATCTATCAATATAGAAGAAAACAGAGTGAAACCTAAAAATTCAAACTGTTACTGGAAACGAACGCTTCAACATAGAAGAACGAAATCTGGGGAACCAAGTCGCCTTAGTGTACTGCTCATTAGCTGAAAGTATCATCCATTTTGGGTGAAAAAATATTTGCTGAGATTTCTGGAGATTCGTAATTTTGGGAAGCTTGGCAACCCCTTTCCATGAAAGTGTTTCTCGCCAGTCACTGCTTAGGGCTACATCAAGAGGAAACAAAACATAGAGATAGAACGTGAAACTACTTTATTGTGTCAAGTTTCAAGAAGCTAGCACAAACCGTGTTGGATTTAGAGTTCCAAATACATCTATCAATATAGGAGAAAACAGAGTGAAACCTAAAAATTCAAACTGTTACTGGAAACGAACGCTTCAACATAGAAGACCGAAATCTGGGGAACCAAGTCGCCTTAGTGTACTGATCATTACCTGAAAGTATCATCCAGTTTGGGTGAAAAAATATTTGCTGAGATTTCTGGAGATTCGTAATTTTGGGAAGCTTGGCAACCCCTTTCCATGAAAGTGTTTCTCGCCAGTCACTGCTTAGGGCTACATCAAGAGGAAACAAAACATAGAGATAGAACGTGAAACTACTTTATTGTGTCAAGTTTCAAGAAGCTAGCACAAACCGTGTTGGATTTAGAGTTCCAAATACATCTATCAATATAGGAGAAAACAGAGTGAAACCTAAAAATTCAAACTGTTACTGGAAACGAACGCTTCAACATAGAAGAACGAAATTTGGGGAACCAAGTCGCCTTAGTGTACTGATCATTACCTGAAAGTATCATCCAGTTTGGGTGAAAAAATATTTGCTGAGATTTCTGTAGATTCGTAATTTTTGGAAGCTTGGCAACCCCTTTCCATGAAAGTGTTTCTCGCCAGTCACTGCTTAGGGCTACATCAAGAGGAAACAAAACATAGAGATAGAACGTGAAACTACTTTATTGTGTCAAGTTTCAAGAAGCTAGCACAAACCGTGTTGGATTTAGAGTTCCAAATACATCTATCAATATAGGAGAAAACAGAGTGAAACCTAAAAATTCAAACTGTTACTGGAAACGAACGCTTCAACATAGAAGAACGAAATCTGGGAAACCAAGTCGCCTTAGGGTACTGATCATTACCTGAAAGTATCATCCAGTTTGGGTGAAAAAATATTTGCTTAGATTTCTGGAGATTCGTCATTTTTGGAAGCCTGGCAACCCCTTTCCATGAAAGTGTTTCTCGCCAGTCACTGCTTAGGGCTACACCAAGAGGAAACAAAACATAGAGATATAACGTGAAACTACTTTATCGTTTCAAGTTTCAAGAAGCTAGCACAAACAGTGTTGGATTTAGAGTTCCAAATATATCTATCAATATAGGAGAAAACAGATTGAAACCTAAAAAATCAAACTGTTACTGGAAACGAACGCTTCAACATACAAGAACGAAATCTGGGGAACCAAGTCACCTTAGTGTACTGCTCATTAGCTGAAAGTATCATCCATTTTGGGTGAAAAAATATTTGCTGAGATTTCTGGAGATTCGTAATTTTGGGAAGCCTGGCAACCCCTTTCCATGAAAGTGTTTCTCGCCAGTCACTGCTTAGGGATACATCATCAGGAAACAAAACATAGAGATAGAATGTGAAACTACTTTATTGTGTCAAGTTTCAAGAAGCTAGCACAAACCGTGTTGGATTTAGAGTTCCAAATACATCTATCAATATAGAAGAAAACAGAGTGAAACCTAAAAATTCAAACTGTTACTGGAAACGAACGCTTCAACATAGAAGAACGAAATTTGGGGAACCAAGTCGCCTTAGTGTACTGATCATTACCTGAAAGTATCATCCAGTTTGGTTGAAAAAATATTTGCTGAGATTTCTGTAGATTCGTAATTTTGGGAAGCCTGGCAACCCCTTTCCATGAAAGTGTTCCTCTCCAGTCACTGCTTAGGGCTACATCAAGAGGAAACAAAACATAGAGATAGAACGTGAAACTACTTTATTGTGTCAAGTTTCAAGAAGCTAGCACAAACCGTGTTGGATTTAGAGTTCCAAATACATCTATCATTATAGAAGAAAACAGAGTGAAACCTAAAAATTCAAACTGTTACTGGAAACGAACGCTTCAACATAGAAGAACGAAATCTGGGGAACCAAGTCGCCTTAGTGTACTGCTCATTAGCTGAAAGTATCATCCATTTTGGGTGAAAAAATATTTGCTGAGATTTCTGGAGATTCGTAATTTTGGGAAGCCTGGCAACCCCTTTCCATGAAAGTGTTTCTGGCCAGTCACTGCTTAGGGCTACATCAAGAGGAAACAAAACATAGAGATAGAACGTGAAACTACTTTATTG
The DNA here is from genome assembly GCF_964194105.1 of Spermophilus citellus. Classification (NCBI taxonomy): domain Eukaryota; kingdom Metazoa; phylum Chordata; class Mammalia; order Rodentia; family Sciuridae; genus Spermophilus; species Spermophilus citellus. Next base: position 91,083 of record NW_027673025.1, on the reverse strand, counting down.
TGTCAAGTTTCAAGAAGCTAGCACAAACCGTGTTGGATTTAGAGTTCCAAATACATCTATCAATATAGAAGAAAACAGAGTGAAACCTAAAAATTCAAACTGTTACTGGAAACGAACGCTTCAACATAGAAGAACGAAATCTGGGGAACCAAGTCGCCTTAGTGTACTGCTCATTAGCTGAAAGTATCATCCATTTTGGGTGAAAAAATATTTGCTGAGATTTCTGGAGATTCGTAATTTTGGGAAGCCTGGCAACCCCTTTCCATGAAAGTGTTTCTCGCCAGTAACTGCTTAGGGCTACATCAAGAGGAAACAAAACATAGAGATAGAACGTGAAACTACTTTATTGTGTCAAGTTTCAAGAAGCTAGCACAAACCGTGTTGGATTTAGAGTTCCAAATACATCTATCAATATAGGAGAAAACAGAGTGAAACCTAAAAATTCAAACTGTTACTGGAAACGAACGCTTCAACATAGAAGAACGAAATTTGGGGAACCAAGTCGCCTTAGTGTACTGATCATTACCTGAAAGTATCATCCAGTTTGGGTGAAAAAATATTTGCTGAGATTTCTGTAGATTCGTAATTTTTGGAAGCTTGGCAACCCCTTTCCATGAAAGTGTTTCTCGCCAGTCACTGCTTAGGGCTACATCAAGAGGAAACAAAACATAGAGATAGAACGTGAAACTACTTTATTGTGTCAAGTTTCAAGAAGCTAGCACAAACCGTGTTGGATTTAGAGTTCCAAATACATCTATCAATATAGGAGAAAACAGAGTGAAACCTAAAAATTCAAACTGTTACTGGAAACGAACGCTTCAACATAGAAGAACGAAATTTGAGGAACCAAGTCGCCTTAGTGTACTGATCATTACCTGAAAGTATCATCCAGTTTGGGTGAAAAAATATTTGCTGAGATTTCTGTAGATTCCTAATTTTAGGAAGCTTGGCAACCCCTTTCCATGAAAGTGTTCCTCGCCAGTCACTGCTTAGGGCTACAAAAAGAGGAAACAAAACATAGAGATAGAACGTGAAACTACTTTATTGTGTCAAGTTTCAAGAAGCTAGCACAAACCGTGTTGGATTTAGAGTTCCAAATACATCTATCAATATAGGAGAAAACAGAGTGAAACCTAAAAATTCAAACTGTTACTGGAAACGAACGCTTCAACATAGAAGAACGAAATCTGGGAAACCAAGTCGCCTTAGGGTACTGATCATTACCTGAAAGTATCATCCAGTTTGGGTGAAAAAATATTTGCTTAGATTTCTGGAGATTCGTCATTTTGGGAAGCCTGGCAACCCCTTTCCATGAAAGTGTTTCTCGCCAGTCACTGCTTAGGGCTACATCAAGAGGAAACAAAACATAGAGATAGAACGTGAAACTACTTTATTGTGTCAAGTTTCAAGAAGCTAGCACAAACCGTGTTGGATTTAGAGTTCCAAATACATCTATGAATATAGGAGAAAACAGAGTGAAACCTAAAAATTCAAACTGTTACTGGAAACGAACGCTTCAACATAGAGGAACGAAATTTGGGGAACCAAGTCACCTTAGTGTACTGATCATTACCTGAAAGTATCATCCAGTTTGGGTGAAAAAATATTTGCTGAAATTTCTGGAGATTCGTCATTTTGGGAAGCCTGGCAACCCCTTTCCATGAAAGTGTTTCTCGCCAGTCACTGCTTAGGGCTACACCAAGAGGAAACAAAACATAGAGATATAACGTGAAACTACTTTATCGTTTCAAGTTTCAAGAAGCTAGCACAAACAGTGTTGGATTTAGAGTTCCAAATACATCTATCAATATAGGAGAAAACAGAGTGAAACCTAAAAATTCAAACTGTTACTGGAAACGAACGCTTCAACATAGAAGAACGAAATTTGGGGAACCAAGTCGCCTTAGTGTACTGATCATTACCTGAAAGTATCATCCAGTTTGGGTGAAAAAATATTTGCTGAGATTTCTGTAGATTCCTAATTTTGGGAAGCTTGGCAACCCCTTTCCATGAAAGTGTTCCTCGCCAGTCACTGCTTAGGGCTACAAAAAGAGGAAACAAAACATAGAGATAGAACGTGAAACTACTTTATTCTGTCAAGTTTCAAGAAGCTAGCACAAACCGTGTTGGATTTAGAGTTCCAAATACATCTATCAATATAGGAGAAAACAGAGTGAAACCTAAAAATTCAAACTGTTACTGGAAACGAACGCTTCAACATAGAAGAACGAAATTTGGGGAACCAAGTCACCTTAGTGTACTGATCATTACCTGAAAGTATCATCCAGTTTGGGTGAAAAAATATTTGCTGAGATTTCTGGAGATTCGTCATTTTGGGAAGCCTGGCAACCCCTTTCCATGAAAGTGTTTCTCGCCAGTCACTGCTTAGGGCTACATCAAGAGGAAACAAAACATAGAGATAGAACGTGAAACTACTTTATTGTGTCAAGTTTCAAGAAGCTAGCACAAACCGTGTTGGATTAGAGTTCCAAATACTTCTATCTATATAGGAGAAAACAGAGTGAAACCTAAAAATTCAAACTGTTACTGGAAACGAACGCTTCATGATAGAAGAACGAAATTTGGGGAACCAAGTCGCCTTAGTGTACTGATCATTACCTGAAAGTATCATCCAGTTTGGGTGAAAAAATATTTGCTGAGATTTCTGTAGATTCGTAATTTTGGGAAGCTTGGCAACCGCTTTCCATGAAAGTGTTTCTCGCCAGTCACTGCTTAGGGCTACATCATCAGGAAACAAAACATAGAGATAGAACGTGAAACTACTTTATTGTGTCAAGTTTCAAGAAGCTAGCAAAAACCGTGTTGGATTTAGAGTTCCAAATACATCTATCAATATAGGAGAAAACAGAGTGAAACCTAAAAATTCAAACTGTTACTGGAAACGAACGCTAAAACATAGAAGAACGAAATCTGGGGAACCAAGTTGCCTTAGTGAACTGCTCATTACCTGAAAGTCTCATCCATTTTGGGTGAAAAAATATTTGCTGAGATTTCTGGAGATTCGTAATTTTGGGAAGCCTGGCAACCCCTTTCCATGAAAGTGTTTCTCGCCAGTCACTGCTTAGGGCTACATCAAGAGGAAACAAAACATAGAGATAGAACGTGAAACTATTTTATTGTGTCAAGTTTCAAGAAGCTAGCACAAACCGTGTTGGATTTAGAGTTCCAAATACATCTATCAATATAGGAGAAAACAGAGTGAAACCTAAAAATTCAAACTGTTACTGGAAACGAACGCTTCATCATAGAAGAACAAAATTTGGGGAACCAAGTCACCTTAGTGTACTGATCATTACCTGAAAGTATCATCCAGTTTGGGTGAAAAAATATTTGCTGAGATTTCTGGAGATTCGTAATTTTGGGAAGCTTGGCAACCCCTTTCCATGAAAGTGTTTCTCGCCAGTCACTGCTTAGGGCTACATCATCAGGAAACAAAACATAGAGATAGAACGTGAAAGTACTTTATTGTGTCAAGTTTCAAGAAGCTAGCACAAACCGTGTTGGATTTAGAGTTCCAAATACATCTATCAATATAGGAGAAAACAGAGTGAAACCTAAAAATTCAAACTGTTACTGGAAACGAACGCTTCAACATAGAAGACCGAAATCTGGGGAACCAAGTCGCCTTAGTGTACTGATCATTACCTGAAAGTATCATCCAGTTTGGGTGAAAAAATATTTGCTGAGATTTCTGGAGATTCGTAATATTGCAAAGCCTGGCAACCCCTATCCATTGAAGTGTTTCTCGCCAGTCACTTCTTAGGGCTACATCAAGAGGAAACAAAACATAGAGATAGAAGGTGAAACTACTTTATTGTGTCAAGTTTCAAGAAGCTAGCACAAACCGTGTTGGATTTAGAGTTCCAAATACATCTATCAATATAGGAGAAAACAGAGTGAAACCTAAAAATTCAAACTGTTACTGGAAACGAACGCTTCAACATAGAAGAACGAAATTTGGGGAACCAAGTCGCCTTAGTGTACTGATCAGTACCTGAAAGTATCATCCAGTTTGGGTGAAAAAATATTTGCTGAGATTTCTGGAGATTCGTAATTTTTGGAAGCTTGGCAACCCCTTTCCATGAAAGTGTTTCTAGCCAGTCACTGCTTAGGGCTACATCAAGAGGAAACAAAACATAGAGATAGAAGGTGAAACTACTTTATTGTGTCAAGTTTCAAGAAGCTAGCACAAACCGTGTTGGATTTAGAGTTCCAAATACATCTATGAATATAGGAGAAAACAGAGTGAAACCTAAATATTCAAACTGTTACTGGAAACGAACGCTTCAACGTAGAAGAACGAAATTTGTGGAACCAAGTCGCCTTAGTGTACTGATCATTACCTGAAAGTATCATCCAGTTTGGGTGAAAAAATATTTTCTGAGATTTCTGGAGATTCATCATTTTGGGAAGCCTGGCAACCCCTTTCCATGAAAGTGTTTCTTGCCAGTCACTGCTTAGGGCTACATCAAGAGGAAACAAAACATAGAGATAGAACGTGAAACTACTTTATTGTTTCAAGTTTCAAGAAGCTAGCACAAACCGTGTTGGATTTAGAGTTCCAAATACATCTATCAATACAGGAGAAAACAGAGTGAAACCTAAAAAATCAAACTGTTACTGCAAACGAACGCTTCAACATACAAGAACGAAATCTGGGGAACCAAGTCGCCTTAGTGTACTGCTCATTACCTGAAAGTATCAGCCATTTTGAGTGAAAAAATATTTGCTGAGATTTCTGGAGATTCGTAATTTTGGGAAGCCTGGCAACCCCTTTCCATGAAAGTGTTTCTCGCCAGTCACTGCTTAGGGCTACATCAAGAGGAAACAAAACATAGAGATAGAACGTGAAACTACTTTATTGTGTCAAGTTTCAAGAAGCTAGCACAAACCGTGTTGGATTTAGAGTTCCAAATACATCTATCAATATAGGAGAAAACAGAGTGAAACCTAAAAATTCAAACTGTTACTGGAAACGAACGCTTCAACATAGAATAACGAAATTTGGGGAACCAAGTCGCCTTAGTGTACTGATCAGTACCTGAAAGTATCATCCAGTTTGGGTGAAAAAATATTTGTTGAGATTTCTGGAGATTCGTAATTTTGGGAAGCTTGGCAACCCCTTTCCATGAAAGTGTTTCTCGCCAGTCACTGCTTAGGGCTACATCATCAGGAAAAAAAACATAGAGATAGAACGTGAAAGTACTTTATTGTGTCAAGTTTCAAGAAGCCAGCACAAACCGTGTTGGATTTAGAGTTCCAAATACATCTATCAATATAGGAGAAAACAGAGTGAAACCTAAAAATTCAAATTGTTACTGGAAACGAACGCTTCAACATAGAAGAACGAAATTTGGGGAACCAAGTCGCCTTAGTGTACTGATCATTACCTGAAAGTATCATCCAGTTTGGGTGAAAAAATATTTGCTGAGATTTCTGGAGATTCGTAATTTTGGGAAGCTTGGCAACCCCTTTCCATGAAAGTGTTTCTCGCCAGTCACTGCTTAGGGCTACATCATCAGGAAACAAAACATAGAGATAGAACGTGAAAGTACTTTATTGTGTCAAGTTTCAAGAAGCTAGCACAAACCGTGTTGGATTTAGAGTTCCAAATACATCTATCAATATAGGAGAAAACAGAGTGAAACCTAAAAATTCAAACTGTTACTGGAAACGAACGCTTCAACATAGAAGACCGAAATCTGGGGAACCAAGTCGCCTTAGTGTACTGATCATTACCTGAAAGTATCATCCAGTTTGGGTGAAAAAATTTTTGCTGAGATTTCTGGAGATTCGTAATTTTGGGAAGCCTGGCAACCCCTTTCCATGAAAGTGTTTCTCGCCAGTCACTGCTTAGGGCTACATCAAGAGGAAACAAAACATAGACATAGAAGGTGAAACTACTTTATTGTGTCAAGTTTCAAGAAGCTAGCACAAACCGTGTTGGATTTAGAGTTCCAAATACATCTATCAATATAGGAGAAAACAGAGTGAAACCTAAAAATTCAAACTGTTACTGGAAACGAACGCTTCAACATAGAATAACGAAATTTGGGGAACCATGTCGCCTTTGTGTACTGATCATTACCTGAAAGTATCATCCAGTTTGGGTGAAAAAATATTTGCTGAGATTTCTGGAGATTCGTAATATTGCAAAGCCTGGCAACCCCTTTCCATTGAAGTGTTTCTCGCCAGTCACTTCTTAGGGCTACATCAAGAGGAAACAAAACATTGAGATAGAAGGTGAAACTACTTTATTGTGTCAAGTTTCAAGAAGCTAGCACAAACCGTGTTGGATTTAGAGTTCCAAATACATCTATCAATATAGGAGAAAACAGAGTGAAACCTAAAAATTCAAACTGTTACTGGAAACGAACGCTTCAACATAGAAGAACGAAATTTGGGGAACCAAGTCACCTTAGTGTACTGATCATTACCTGAAAGTATCATCCAGTTTGGGTGAAAAAATATTTGCTGAGATTTCTGGAGATTCGTAATTTTTGGAAGCTTGGCAACCCCTTTCCATGAAAGTGTTTCTAGCCAGTCACTGCTTAGGGCTACATCAAGAGGAAACAAAACATAGAGATAGAAGGTGAAACTACTTTATTGTGTCAAGTTTCAAGAAGCTAGCACAAACCGTGTTGGATTTAGAGTTCCAAATACATCTATGAATATAGGAGAAAACAGAGTGAAACCTAAATATTCAAACTGTTACTGGAAACGAACGCTTCAACGTAGAAGAACGAAATTTGTGGAACCAAGTCGCCTTAGTGTACTGATCATTACCTGAAAGTATCATCCAGTTTGGGTGAAAAAATATTTTCTGAGATTTCTGGAGATTCATCATTTTGGGAAGCCTGGCAACCCCTTTCCATGAAAGTGTTTCTTGCCAGTCACTGCTTAGGGCTACATCAAGAGGAAACAAAACATAGAGATAGAACGTGAAACTACTTTATTGTTTCAAGTTTCAAGAAGCTAGCACAAACCGTGTTGGATTTAGAGTTCCAAATACATCTATCAATACAGGAGAAAACAGAGTGAAACCTAAAAAATCAAACTGTTACTGCAAACGAACGCTTCAACATACAAGAACGAAATCTGGGGAACCAAGTCGCCTTAGTGTACTGCTCATTACCTGAAAGTATCATCCATTTTGAGTGAAAAAATATTTGCTGAGATTTCTGGAGATTCGTAATTTTGGGAAGCCTGGCAACCACTTTCCATGAAAGTGTTTCTCGCCAGTCACTGCTTAGGGCTACATCAAGAGGAAACAAAACATAGAGATAGAACGTGAAACTACTTTATTGTGTCAAGTTTCAAGAAGCTAGCACAAACCGTGTTGGATTTAGAGTTCCAAATACATCTATCAATATAGGAGAAAACAGAGTGAAACCTAAAAATTCAAACTGTTACTGGAAACGAACGCTTCAACATAGAACAACGAAATTTGGGGAACCAAGTCGCCTTAGTGTACTGATCAGTACCTGAAAGTATCATCCAGTTTGGGTGAAAAAATATTTGTTGAGATTTCTGGAGATTCGTAATTTTGGGAAGCTTGGCAACCCCTTTCCATGAAAGTGTTTCTCGCCAATCACTGCTTAGGGCTACATCATCAGGAAAAAAAACATAGAGATAGAACGTGAAAGTACTTTATTGTGTCAAGTTTCAAGAAGCCAGCACAAACCGTGTTGGATTTAGAGTTCCAAATACATCTATCAATATAGGAGAAAACAGAGTGAAACCTAAAAATTCAAATTGTTACTGGAAACGAACGCTTCAACATAGAAGAACGAAATTTGGGGAACCAAGTCGCCTTAGTGTACTGATCATTACCTGAAAGTATCATCCAGTTTGGGTGAAAAAATATTTGCTGAGATTTCTGTAGATTCCTAATTTTGGGAAGCTTGGCAACCCCTTTCCATGAAAGTGTTCCTCGCCAGTCACTGCTTAGGGCTACAAAAAGAGGAAACAAAACATAGAGATAGAACGTGAAACTACTTTATTGTGTCAAGTTTCAAGAAGCTAGCACAAACCGTGTTGGATTTAGAGTTCCAAATACATCTATCAATATAGGAGAAAACAGAGTGAAACCTAAAAATTCAAACTGTTACTGGAAACGAACGCTTCAACATAGAAGAACGAAATCTCTGGAACCAAGTCGCCTTAGTGTACTGATCATTACCTGAAAGTATCATCCAGTTTGGGTGAAAAAATATTTGCTTAGATTTCTGGAGATTCGTCATTTTGGGAAGCCTGGCAACCCCTTTCCATGAAAGTGTTTCTCGCCAGTCACTGCTTAGGGCTACATCAAGAGGAAACAAAACATAGAGATAGAAGGTGAAACTACTTTATTGTGTCAAGTTTCAAGAAGCTAGCACAAACCGTGTTGGATTTAGAGTTCCAAATACATCTATGAATATAGGAGAAAACAGAGTAAAACCTAAAAATTCAAACTGTTACTGGAAACGAACGCTTCAACATAGAGGAACGAAATTTGGGGAACCAAGTCACCTTAGTGTACTGATCATTAACTGAAAGTATCATCCAGTTTGGGTGAAAAAATATTTGCTGAGATTTCTGGAGATTCGTCATTTTGGGAAGCCTGGCAACCCCTTTCCATGAAAGTGTTTCTCGCCAGTCACTGCTTAGGGCTACACCAAGAGGAAACAAAACATAGAGATATAACGTGAAACTACTTTATCGTTTCAAGTTTCAAGAAGCTAGCACAAACAGTGTTGGATTTAGAGTTCCAAATATATCTATCAATATAGGAGAAAACAGAGTGAAACCTAAAAAATCAAACTGTTACTGGAAACGAACGCTTCAACATACAAGAACGAAATCTGGGGAACCAAGTCGCCTTAGTGTACTGATCATTACCTGAAAGTATCATCCAGTTTGGGTGAAAAAATATTTGCTGAGATTTCTGGAGATTCGTCATTTTGGGAAGCCTGGCAACCCCTTTCCATGAAAGTGTTTCTCGCCAGTCACTGCTTAGGGCTACATCAAGAGGAAACAAAACATAGAGGTAGAACGTGAAACTACTTTTTTGTGTCAAGTTTCAAGAAGCTAGCACAAACCGTGTTGGATTTAGAGTTCCAAACACATCTGTCAATATAGGAGAAAACAGAGTGAAACCTAAAAATTCAAACTGTTACTGGAAACGAACGCTTCATCATAGAAGAACGAAATTTGGGGAACCAAGTCGCCTTAGTGTACTGATCATTACCTGAAAGTATCATCCTGTTTGGGTGAAAAAATATTTGCTGAGATTTCTGTAGATTCGTAATTTGGGGAAGCTTGGCAACCCCTTTCCATGAAAGTGTTTCTCGCCAGTCACTGCTTAGGGCTACATCATCTGGAAACAAAACATAGAGATAGAACGTGAAACTACTTTATTGTGTCAAGTTTCAAGAAGCTAGCACAAACCGTGTTGGATTTAGAGTTCCAAATACATCTATCAATATAGGAGAAAACAGAGTGAAACCTAAAAATTCAAACTGTTACTGGAAACGAACGCTTCAACATAGAAGAACGAAATCTGGGGAACCAAGTCGCCTTAGTGTACCGATCATTACCTGAAAGTATCATCCAGTTTGGGTGAAAAAATATTTGCTGAGATTTCTGGAGATTCGTAATTTTGCAAAGCCTGGCAACCCCTTTCCATGAAAGTGTTGCTCGCCAGTCACTGCTTAGGGCTACATCAAGAGGAAACAAAACATAGAGATAGAAGGTGAAACTACTTTATTGTGTCAAGTTTCAAGAAGCTAGCACAAACCGTGTTGGATTTAGAGTTCCAAATACATCTATCAATATAGGAGAAAACAGAGTGAAACCTAAAAATTCAAACTGTTACTGGAAACGAACGCTTCAACATAGAAGAACGAAATTTGGGGAACCAAGTCGCCTTAGTGTACTGATCATTACCTGAAAGTATCATCCAGTTTGGGTGAAAAAATATTTGCTGAGATTTCTGTAGATTCGTAATTTTTGGAAGCTTGGCAACCCCTTTCCATGAAAGTGTTTCTCGCCAGTCACTGCTTAGGGCTACATCATCAGGAAACAAAACATAGAGATAGAACGTGAAAGTACTTTATTGTGTCAAGTTTCAAGAAGCTAGCACAAACCGTGTTGGATTTAGAGTTCCAAATACATCTATCAATATAGGAGAAAACAGAGTGAAACCTAAAAATTCAAACTGTTACTGGAAACGAACGCTTCAACATAGAAGACCGAAATCTGGGGAACCAAGTCGCCTTAGTGTACTGATCGTTACCTGAAAGTATCATCCAGTTTGGGTGAAAAAATATTTGCTGAGATTTCTGGAGATTCGTAATTTTGGGAAGCCTGGCAACCCCTTTCCATGAAAGTGTTTCTCGCCAGTCACTGCTTAGGGCTACATCAAGAGGAAACAAAACATAGAGATAGAACGTGAAACTACTATATTGTGTCAAGTTTCAAGAAGCTAGCACAAACCGTGTTGGATTTAGAGTTCCAAATACATCTATCAATATAGGAGAAAACAGAGTGAAACCTAAAAATTCAAACTGTTACTGGAAACGAACGCTTCAACATAGAATAACGAAATTTGGGGAACCAAGTCGCCTTTGTGTACTGATCAATACCTGAAAGTATCATCCAGTTTGGGTGAAAAAATATTTGTTGAGATTTCTGGAGATTCGTAATTTTGCAAAGCCTGGCAACCCCTTTCCATTGAAGTGTTTCTCGCCAGTCACTGCTTAGGGCTACATCAAGAGGAAACAAAACATAGAGATAGAAGGTGAAACTACTTTATTGTGTCAAGTTTCAAGAAGCTAGCACAAACCGTGTTGGATTTAGAGTTCCAAATACATCTATCAATATAGGAGAAAAGAGAGTGAAACCTAAAAATTCAAACTGTTACTGGAAACGAACGCTTCAACATAGAAGAACGAAATTTGGGGAACCAAGTCGCCTTAGTGTACTGATCATTACCTGAAAGTATCATCCAGTTTGGGAGAAAAAATATTTGCTGAGATTTCTGTAGATTCGTAATTTTGGGAAGCTTGGCAACCCCTTTCCATGAAAGTGTTTCTTGCCAGTCACTGCTTAGGGCTACAAAAAGAGGAAACAAAACATAGAGATAGAAGGTGAAACTACTTTATTGTGTCAAGTTTCAAGAAGCTAGCACAAACCGTGTTGGATTTAGAGTTCCAAATACATCTATCAATATAGGAGAAAACAGAGTGAAGCCTAAAAATTCAAACTGTTAATGGAAACGAACGCTTCAACATAGAAGAACGAAATCTGGGGAACCAAGTCGCCTTAGTGTACTGATCATTACCTGAAAGTATCATCCAGTTTGGGTGAAAAAATATTTGCTGGATTTCTGGAGATTCGTCATTTTGGGAAGCCTGGCAACCCCTTTCCATGAGAGAGTTTCTCGCCAGTCACTGCTTAGGGCTACATCAAGAGGAAACAAAACATAGAGATAGAACGTGAAACTACTTTATTGTGTCAAGTTTCAAGAAGCTAGCACAAACCGTGTTGGATTTAGAGTTCCAAATACATCTATCAATATAGGAGAAAACAGAGTGAAACCTAAAAATTCAAACTGTTACTGGAAACGAACGCTTCAACATAGAAGAACGAAATTTGGGGAACCAAGTCACCTTAGTGTACTGATCATTACCTGAAAGTATCATCCAGTTTGGGTGAAAAAATATTTGCTGAGATTTCTGGAGATTCGTCATTTTGGGAAGCCTGGCAACCCCTTTCCATGAAAGTGTTTCTCGCCAGTCACTGCTTAGGGCTACATCAAGAGGAAACAAAACATAGAGATAGAACGTGAAACTACTTTATTGTGTCAAGTTTCAAGAAGCTAGCACAAACCGTGTTGGATTTAGAGTTCCAAATACATCTATCAATATAGGAGAAAACAGAGTGAAACCTAAAAATTCAAACTGTTACTGGAAACGAACGCTTCAACATAGAAGAACGAAATTTGGGGAACCAAGTCGCCTTAGTGTACTGATCATTACCTGAAAGTATCATCCAGTTTGGGTGAAAAAATATTTGCTGAGATTTCTGGAGATTCGTCATTTTGGGAAGCCTGGCAACCCCTTTCCTTGAAAGTGTTTCTCGCCAGTCACTGCTTAGGGCTACATCAAGAGGAAACAAAACATAGAGGTAGAACGTGAAACTACTTTTTTGTGTCAAGTTTCAAGAAGCTAGCACAAACCGTGTTGGATTTAGAGTTCCAAATACATCTATCAATATAGGAGAAAACAGAGTGAAACCTAAAAATTCAAACTGTTACTGGAAACGAACGCTTCAACATAGAAGAACGAAATTTGGGGAACCAAGTCGCCTTAGTGTACTGATCATTACCTGAAAGTATCATCCAGTTTGGGTGAAAAAATATTTGCTGAGATTTCTGGAGATTCGTAATTTTGGGAAGCCTGGCAACCCCTTTCCATGAAAGTGTTTCTCTCCAGTCACTGCTTAGGGCTACATCAAGAGGAAACAAAACATAGAGATAGAACGTGAAACTACTTTATTGTGTCAAGTTTCAAGAAGCTAGCACAAACCGTGTTGGATTAGAGTTCCAAATACTTCTATCTATATAGGAGAAAACAGAGTGAAACCTAAAAATTCAAACTGTTACTGGAAACGAACGCTTCATGATAGAAGAACGAAATTTGGGGAACCAAGTCGCCTTAGTGTACTGATCATTACCTGAAAGTATCATCCAGTTTGGGTGAAAAAATATTTGCTGAGATTTCTGTAGATTCGTAATTTTGGGAAGCTTGGCAACCCCTTTCCATGAAAGTGTTTCTCGCCAGTCACTGCTTAGGGCTACATCATCAGGAAACAAAACATAGAGATAAAACGTGAAACTACTTTATTGTGTCAAGTTTCAAGAAGCTAGCAAAAACCGTGTTGGATTTAGAGTTCCAAATACATCTATCAATATAGGAGAAAACAGAGTGAAACCTAAAAATTCAAACTGTTACTGGAAACGAACGCTACAACATAGAAGAACGAAATCTGGGGAACCAAGTTGCCTTAGTGAACTGCTCATTACCTGAAAGTCTCATCCATTTTGGGTGAAAAAATATTTGCTGAGATTTCTGGAGATTCGTAATTTTGGGAAGCCTGGCAACCCCTTTCCATGAAAGTGTTTCTCGCCAGTCACTGCTTAGGGCTACATCAAGAGGAAACAAAACATAGAGATAGAACGTGAAACTACTTTATTGTGTCAAGTTTCAAGAAGCTAGCACAAACCGTGTTGGATTTAGAGTTCCAAATACATCTATCAATATAGGAGAAAACAGAGTGAAACCTAAAAATTCAAACTGTTACTGGAAACGAACGCTTCAACATAGAAGACCGAAATCTGGGGAACCAAGTCGCCTTAGTGTACTGATCATTACCTGAAAGTATCATCCAGTTTGGGTGAAAAAATTTTTGCTGAGATTTCTGGAGATTCGTAATTTTGGGAAGCCTGGCAACCCCTTTCCATGAAAGTGTTTCTCGCCAGTCACTGCTTAGGGCTACATCAAGAGGAAACAAAACATAGACATAGAAGGTGAAACTACTTTATTGTGTCAAGTTTCAAGAAGCTAGCACAAACCGTGTTGGATTTAGAGTTCCAAATACATCTATCAATATAGGAGAAAACAGAGTGAAACCTAAAAATTCAAACTGTTACTGGAAACGAACGCTTCAACATAGAATAACGAAATTTGGGGAACCATGTCGCCTTTGTGTACTGATCATTACCTGAAAGTATCATCCAGTTTGGGTGAAAAAATATTTGCTGAGATTTCTGGAGATTCGTAATATTGCAAAGCCTGGCAACCCCTTTCCATTGAAGTGTTTCTCGCCAGTCACTTCTTAGGGCTACATCAAGAGGAAACAAAACATAGAGATAGAAGGTGAAACTACTTTATTGTGTCAAGTTTCAAGAAGCTAGCACAAACCGTGTTGGATTTAGAGTTCCAAATACATCTATCAATATAGGAGAAAACAGAGTGAAACCTAAAAATTCAAACTGTTACTGGAAACGAACGCTTCAACATAGAAGAACGAAATTTGGGGAACCAAGTCGCCTTAGTGTACTGATCATTACCTGAAAGTATCATCCAGTTTGGGTGAAAAAATATTTGCTGAGATTTCTGGAGATTCGTAATTTTTGGAAGCTTGGCAACCCCTTTCCATGAAAGTGTTTCTAGCCAGTCACTGCTTAGGGCTACATCAAGAGGAAACAAAACATAGAGATAGAAGGTGAAACTACTTTATTGTGTCAAGTTTCAAGAAGCTAGCACAAACCGTGTTGGATTTAGAGTTCCAAATACATCTATGAATATAGGAGAAAACAGAGTGAAACCTAAATATTCAAACTGTTACTGGAAACAAACGCTTCAACGTAGAAGAACGAAATTTGTGGAACCAAGTCGCCTTAGTGTACTGATCATTACCTGAAAGTATCATCCAGTTTGGGTGAAAAAATATTTTCTGAGATTTCTGGAGATTCATCATTTTGGGAAGCCTGGCAACCCCTTTCCATGAAAGTGTTTCTTGCCAGTCACTGCTTAGGGCTACATCAAGAGGAAACAAAACATAGAGATAGAACGTGAAACTACTTTATTGTGTCAAGTTTCAAGAAGCTAGCACAAACCGTGTTGGATTTAGAGTTCCAAATACATCTATCAATATAGGAGAAAACAGAGTGAAACCTAAAAAATCAAACTGTTACTGCAAACGAACGCTTCAACATACAAGAACGAAATCTGGGGAACCAAGTCGCCTTAGTGTACTGCTCATTACCTGAAAGTATCATCCATTTTGGGTGAAAAAATATTTGCTGAGATTTCTGGAGATTCGTAATTTTGGGAAGCCTGGCAACCCCTTTCCATGAAAGTGTTTCTCGCCAGTCACTGCTTAGGGCTACATCAAGAGGAAACAAAACATAGAGATAGAACGTGAAACTACTTTATTGTGTCAAGTTTCAAGAAGCTAGCACAAACCGTGTTGGATTTAGAGTTCCAAATACATCTATCAATATAGGAGAAAACAGAGTGAAACCTAAAAATTCAAACAGTTACTGGAACGAACGCTTCAACATAGAAGAACGAAATTTGGGGAACCAAGTCGCCTTAGTGTACTGATCATTACCTGAAAGTATCATCCAGTTTGGGTGAAAAAATATTTGCTGAGATTTCTGGAGATTCGTCATTTTGGGAAGCCTGGCAACCCCTTTCCATGAAAGTGTTTCTCGCCAGTCACTGCTTAGGGCTACATCAAGAGGAAACAAAACATAGAGGTAGAACGTGAAACTACTTTTTTCTGTCAAGTTTCAAGAAGCTAGCACAAACCGTGTTGGATTTAGAGTTCCAAATACATCTATCAATATAGGAGAAAACAGAGTGAAACCTAAAAATTCAAACTGTTACTGGAAACGAACGCTTCAACATAGAAGAATGAAATTTGGGGAACCAAGTCGCCTTAGTGTACTGATCATTACCTGAAAGTATCATCCAGTTTGGGTGAAAAAATATTTGCTGAGATTTCTGGAGATTCGTTATTTTGGGAAGCCTGGCAACCCCTTTCCATTAAAGTGTTTCTCTCCAGTCACTGCTTAGGGCTACATCAAGAGGAAACAAAACATAGAGATAGAACGTGAAACTACTTTATTGTGTCAAGTTTCAAGAAGCTAGCACAAACCGTGTTGGATTTAGAGTTCCAAATACATCTATCTATATAGGAGAAAACAGAGTGAAACCTAAAAATTCAAACTGTTACTGGAAATGAACGCTTCATGATAGAAGAACGAAATTTGGGGAACAAGTCGCCTTAGTGTACTGATCATTACCTCAAAGTATCATCCAGTTTGGGTGAAAAAATATTTGCTGAGATTTCTGTAGATTCGTAATTTTGGGAAGCTTGGCAACCCCTTTCCATGAAAGTGTTTCTCGCCAGTCACTGCTTAGGGCTACATCATCAGGAAACAAAACATAGAGATAGAACTTGAAACTACTTTATTGTGTCAAGTTTCAAGAAGCTAGCACAAACCGTGTTGGATTTAGAGTTCCAAATACATCTATCAATATAGGAGAAAATAGAGTGAAACCTAAAAATTCAAACTGTTACTGGAAACGAACGCTTCACCATAGAAGAACGAAATCTGGGGAACCAAGTTGCCTTAGTGAACTGCTCATTACCTGAAAGTATCATCCATTTTGGGTGAAAAAATATTTGCTGAGATTTCTGGAGATTCGTAATTTTGGGAAGCCTGGCAACCCCTTTCCATGAAAGTGTTTCTCGCCAGTCACTGCTTAGGGCTACATCAAGAGGAAACAAAACATAGAGATAGAACGTGAAACTACTTTATTGTGTCAAGTTTCAAGAAGCTAGCACAAACCGTGTTGGATTTAGAGTTCCAAATACATCTATCAATATAGGAGAAAACAGAGTGAAACCTAAAAATTCAAACTGTTACTGGAAACGAACGCTTCAACATAGAAGACCGAAATCTGGGGAACCAAGTCGCCTTAGTGTACTGATCATTACCTGAAAGTATCATCCAGTTTGGGTGAAAAAATTTTTGCTGAGATTTCTGGAGATTCGTAATTTTGGGAAGCCTGGCAACCCCTTTCCATGAAAGTGTTTCTCGCCAGTCACTGCTTAGGGCTACATCAAGAGGAAACAAAACATAGACATAGAAGGTGAAACTACTTTATTGTGTCAAGTTTCAAGAAGCTAGCACAAACCGTGTTGGATTTAGAGTTCCAAATACATCTATCAATATAGGAGAAAACAGAGTGAAACCTAAAAATTCAAACTGTTACTGGAAACGAACGCTTCAACATAGAATAACGAAATTTGGGGAACCATGTCGCCTTTGTGTACTGATCATTACCTGAAAGTATCATCCAGTTTGGGTGAAAAAATATTTGCTGAGATTTCTGGAGATTCGTAATATTGCAAAGCCTGGCAACCCCTTTCCATTGAAGTGTTTCTCGCCAGTCACTTCTTAGGGCTACATCAAGAGGAAACAAAACATAGAGATAGAAGGTGAAACTACTTTATTGTGTCAAGTTTCAAGAAGCTAGCACAAACCGTGTTGGATTTAGAGTTCCAAATACATCTATCAATATAGGAGAAAACAGAGTGAAACCTAAAAATTCAAACTGTTACTGGAAACGAACGCTTCAACATAGAAGAACGAAATTTGGGGAACCAAGTCGCCTTAGTGTACTGATCATTACCTGAAAGTATCATCCAGTTTGGGTGAAAAAATATTTGCTGAGATTTCTGGAGATTCGTAATTTTTGGAAGCTTGGCAACCCCTTTCCATGAAAGTGTTTCTAGCCAGTCACTGCTTAGGGCTACATCAAGAGGAAACAAAACATAGAGATAGAAGGTGAAACTACTTTATTGTGTCAAGTTTCAAGAAGCTAGCACAAACCGTGTTGGATTTAGAGTTCCAAATACATCTATGAATATAGGAGAAAACAGAGTGAAACCTAAATATTCAAACTGTTACTGGAAACAAACGCTTCAACGTAGAAGAACGAAATTTGTGGAACCAAGTCGCCTTAGTGTACTGATCATTACCTGAAAGTATCATCCAGTTTGGGTGAAAAAATATTTTCTGAGATTTCTGGAGATTCATCATTTTGGGAAGCCTGGCAACCCCTTTCCATGAAAGTGTTTCTTGCCAGTCACTGCTTAGGGCTACATCAAGAGGAAACAAAACATAGAGATAGAACGTGAAACTACTTTATTGTGTCAAGTTTCAAGAAGCTAGCACAAACCGTGTTGGATTTAGAGTTCCAAATACATCTATCAATATAGGAGAAAACAGAGTGAAACCTAAAAAATCAAACTGTTACTGCAAACGAACGCTTCAACATACAAGAACGAAATCTGGGGAACCAAGTCGCCTTAGTGTACTGCTCATTACCTGAAAGTATCATCCATTTTGGGTGAAAAAATATTTGCTGAGATTTCTGGAGATTCGTAATTTTGGGAAGCCTGGCAACCCCTTTCCATGAAAGTGTTTCTCGCCAGTCACTGCTTAGGGCTACATCAAGAGGAAACAAAACATAGAGATAGAACGTGAAACTACTTTATTGTGTCAAGTTTCAAGAAGCTAGCACAAACCGTGTTGGATTTAGAGTTCCAAATACATCTATCAATATAGGAGAAAACAGAGTGAAACCTAAAAATTCAAACAGTTACTGGAACGAACGCTTCAACATAGAAGAACGAAATTTGGGGAACCAAGTCGCCTTAGTGTACTGATCATTACCTGAAAGTATCATCCAGTTTGGGTGAAAAAATATTTGCTGAGATTTCTGGAGATTCGTCATTTTGGGAAGCCTGGCAACCCCTTTCCATGAAAGTGTTTCTCGCCAGTCACTGCTTAGGGCTACATCAAGAGGAAACAAAACATAGAGGTAGAACGTGAAACTACTTTTTTCTGTCAAGTTTCAAGAAGCTAGCACAAACCGTGTTGGATTTAGAGTTCCAAATACATCTATCAATATAGGAGAAAACAGAGTGAAACCTAAAAATTCAAACTGTTACTGGAAACGAACGCTTCAACATAGAAGAATGAAATTTGGGGAACCAAGTCGCCTTAGTGTACTGATCATTACCTGAAAGTATCATCCAGTTTGGGTGAAAAAATATTTGCTGAGATTTCTGGAGATTCGTTATTTTGGGAAGCCTGGCAACCCCTTTCCATTAAAGTGTTTCTCTCCAGTCACTGCTTAGGGCTACATCAAGAGGAAACAAAACATAGAGATAGAACGTGAAACTACTTTATTGTGTCAAGTTTCAAGAAGCTAGCACAAACCGTGTTGGATTTAGAGTTCCAAATACATCTATCTATATAGGAGAAAACAGAGTGAAACCTAAAAATTCAAACTGTTACTGGAAATGAACGCTTCATGATAGAAGAACGAAATTTGGGGAACAAGTCGCCTTAGTGTACTGATCATTACCTCAAAGTATCATCCAGTTTGGGTGAAAAAATATTTGCTGAGATTTCTGTAGATTCGTAATTTTGGGAAGCTTGGCAACCCCTTTCCATGAAAGTGTTTCTCGCCAGTCACTGCTTAGGGCTACATCATCAGGAAACAAAACATAGAGATAGAACTTGAAACTACTTTATTGTGTCAAGTTTCAAGAAGCTAGCACAAACCGTGTTGGATTTAGAGTTCCAAATACATCTATCAATATAGGAGAAAATAGAGTGAAACCTAAAAATTCAAACTGTTACTGGAAACGAACGCTTCACCATAGAAGAACGAAATCTGGGGAACCAAGTTGCCTTAGTGAACTGCTCATTACCTGAAAGTATCATCCATTTTGGGTGAAAAAATATTTGCTGAGATTTCTGGAGATTCGTAATTTTGGGAAGCCTGGCAACCCCTTTCCATGAAAGTGTTTCTCGCCAGTCACTGCTTAGGGCTACATCAAGAGGAAACAAAACATAGAGATAGAACGTGAAACTACTTTATTGTGTCAAGTTTCAAGAAGCTAGCACAAACCGTGTTGGATTTAGAGTTCCAAATACATCTATCAATATAGTAGAAAACAGAGTGAAACCTAAAAATTCAAACTGTTACTGGAAACGAACGCTTCATCATAGAAGAATAAAATTTGGGGAACCAAGTCACCTTAGTGTACTGATCATTACCTGAAAGTATCATCCAGTTTGGGTGAAAAAATATTTGCTGAGATTTCTGGAGATTCGTAATTTTGGGAAGCTTGGCAACCCCTTTCCATGAAAGTGTTTCTTGCCAGTCACTGCTTAGGGCTACATCATCAGGAAATAAAACATAGAGATATAACGTGAAAGTACTTTATTGTGTCAAGTTTCAAGAAGCTAGCACAAACCGTGTTGGATTTAGAGTTCCAAATACATCTATCAATATAGGAGAAAACAGAGTGAAACCTAAAAATTCAAACTGTTACTGGAAACGAACGCTTCAACATAGAAGACCGAAATCTGGGGAACCAAGTCGCCTTAGTGTACTGATCATTACCTGAAAGTATCATCCAGTTTGGGTGAAAAAATATTTGCTGAGATTTCTGGAGATTCGTAATTTTGGGAAGCTTGGCAATCCCTTTCCATGAAAGTGTTTCTCGCCAGTCACAGCTTAGGGCTACATCATCAGGAAACAAAACATAGAGATAGAACTTGAAACTACTTTATTGTGTCAAGTTTCAAGAAGCTAGCACAAACCGTGTTGGATTTAGAGTTCCAAATACATCTATCAATATAGGAGAAAACAGAGTGAAACCTAAAAATTCAAACTGTTACTGGAAACGAACGCTTCAACATAGAAGACCGAAATCTGGGGAACCAAGTCGCCTTAGTGTACTGATCATTACCTGAAAGTATCATCCAGTTTGGGTGAAAAAATATTTGCTGAGATTTCTGGAGATTCGTAATTTTGGGAAGCCTGGCAACCCCTTTCCATGAAAGTGTTTCTCGCCAGTCACTGCTTAGGGCTACATCAAGAGGAAACAAAACATAGAGATAGAAGGTGAAACTACTTTATTGTGTCAAGTTTCAAGAAGCTAGCACAAACCGTGTTGGATTTAGAGTTCCAAATACATCTATCAATATAGGAGAAAACAGAGTGAAACCTAAAAATTCAAACTGTTACTGGAAACGAACGCTTCAACATAGAAGAACGAAATTTGGGGAACCAAGTCGCCTTAGTGTACTGATCATTACCTGAAAGTATCATCCAGTTTGGGTGAAAAAATATTTGCTGAGATTTCTGTAGATTCCTAATTTTGGGAAGCTTGGCAACCCCTTTCCATGAAAGTGTTCCTCGCCAGTCACTGCTTAGGGCTACAAAAAGAGGAAACAAAACATAGAGATAGAACGTGAAACTACTTTATTGTGTCAAGTTTCAAGAAGCTAGCACAAACCGTGTTGGATTTAGAGTTCCAAATACATCTATCAATATAGGAGAAAACAGAGTGAAACCTAAAAATTCAAACTGTTACTGGAAACGAACGCTTCAACATAGAAGAACGAAATCTGGGGAACCAAGTCGCCTTAGGGTACTGATCATTACCTGAAAGTATCATCCAGTTTGGGTGAAAAAATATTTGCTTAGATTTCTGGAGATTCGTCATTTTGGGTAGCCTGGCAACCCCTTTCCATGAAAGTGTTTCTCGCCAGTCACTGCTTAGGGCTACATCAAGAGGAAACAAAACATAGAGATATAACGTGAAACTACTTTATCGTTTCAAGTTTCAAGAAGCTAGCACAAACAGTGTTGGATTTAGAGTTCCAAATACATCTATCAATATAGGAGAAAACAGAGTGAAACCTAAAAATTCAAACAGTTACTGGAACGAACGCTTCAACATAGAAGAACGAAATTTGGGGAACCAAGTCGCCTTAGTGTACTGATCATTACCTGAAAGTATCATCCAGTTTGGGTGAAAAAATATTTGCTGAGATTTCTGGAGATTCGTCATTTTGGGAAGCCTGGCAACCCCTTTCCATGAAAGTGTTTCTCGCCAGTCACTGCTTAGGGCTACATCAAGAGGAAACAAAACATAGAGGTAGAACGTGAAACTACTTTTTTCTGTCAAGTTTCAAGAAGCTAGCACAAACCGTGTTGGATTTAGAGTTCCAAATACATCTATCAATATAGGAGAAAACAGAGTGAAACCTAAAAATTCAAACTGTTACTGGAAACGAACGCTTCAACATAGAAGAATGAAATTTGGGGAACCAAGTCGCCTTAGTGTACTGATCATTACCTGAAAGTATCATCCAGTTTGGGTGAAAAAATATTTGCTGAGATTTCTGGAGATTCGTTATTTTGGGAAGCCTGGCAACCCCTTTCCATTAAAGTGTTTCTCTCCAGTCACTGCTTAGGGCTACATCAAGAGGAAACAAAACATAGAGATAGAACGTGAAACTACTTTATTGTGTCAAGTTTCAAGAAGCTAGCACAAACCGTGTTGGATTTAGAGTTCCAAATACATCTATCTATATAGGAGAAAACAGAGTGAAACCTAAAAATTCAAACTGTTACTGGAAATGAACGCTTCATGATAGAAGAACGAAATTTGGGGAACAAGTCGCCTTAGTGTACTGATCATTACCTCAAAGTATCATCCAGTTTGGGTGAAAAAATATTTGCTGAGATTTCTGTAGATTCGTAATTTTGGGAAGCTTGGCAACCCCTTTCCATGAAAGTGTTTCTCGCCAGTCACTGCTTAGGGCTACATCATCAGGAAACAAAACATAGAGATAGAACTTGAAACTACTTTATTGTGTCAAGTTTCAAGAAGCTAGCACAAACCGTGTTGGATTTAGAGTTCCAAATACATCTATCAATATAGGAGAAAATAGAGTGAAACCTAAAAATTCAAACTGTTACTGGAAACGAACGCTTCACCATAGAAGAACGAAATCTGGGGAACCAAGTTGCCTTAGTGAACTGCTCATTACCTGAAAGTATCATCCATTTTGGGTGAAAAAATATTTGCTGAGATTTCTGGAGATTCGTAATTTTGGGAAGCCTGGCAACCCCTTTCCATGAAAGTGTTTCTCGCCAGTCACTGCTTAGGGCTACATCAAGAGGAAACAAAACATAGAGATAGAACGTGAAACTACTTTATTGTGTCAAGTTTCAAGAAGCTAGCACAAACCGTGTTGGATTTAGAGTTCCAAATACATCTATCAATATAGTAGAAAACAGAGTGAAACCTAAAAATTCAAACTGTTACTGGAAACGAACGCTTCATCATAGAAGAATAAAATTTGGGGAACCAAGTCACCTTAGTGTACTGATCATTACCTGAAAGTATCATCCAGTTTGGGTGAAAAAATATTTGCTGAGATTTCTGGAGATTCGTAATTTTGGGAAGCTTGGCAACCCCTTTCCATGAAAGTGTTTCTTGCCAGTCACTGCTTAGGGCTACATCATCAGGAAATAAAACATAGAGATATAACGTGAAAGTACTTTATTGTGTCAAGTTTCAAGAAGCTAGCACAAACCGTGTTGGATTTAGAGTTCCAAATACATCTATCAATATAGGAGAAAACAGAGTGAAACCTAAAAATTCAAACTGTTACTGGAAACGAACGCTTCAACATAGAAGACCGAAATCTGGGGAACCAAGTCGCCTTAGTGTACTGATCATTACCTGAAAGTATCATCCAGTTTGGGTGAAAAAATATTTGCTGAGATTTCTGGAGATTCGTAATTTTGGGAAGCTTGGCAATCCCTTTCCATGAAAGTGTTTCTCGCCAGTCACAGCTTAGGGCTACATCATCAGGAAACAAAACATAGAGATAGAACTTGAAACTACTTTATTGTGTCAAGTTTCAAGAAGCTAGCACAAACCGTGTTGGATTTAGAGTTCCAAATACATCTATCAATATAGGAGAAAACAGAGTGAAACCTAAAAATTCAAACTGTTACTGGAAACGAACGCTTCAACATAGAAGACCGAAATCTGGGGAACCAAGTCGCCTTAGTGTACTGATCATTACCTGAAAGTATCATCCAGTTTGGGTGAAAAAATATTTGCTGAGATTTCTGGAGATTCGTAATTTTGGGAAGCCTGGCAACCCCTTTCCATGAAAGTGTTTCTCGCCAGTCACTGCTTAGGGCTACATCAAGAGGAAACAAAACATAGAGATAGAAGGTGAAACTACTTTATTGTGTCAAGTTTCAAGAAGCTAGCACAAACCGTGTTGGATTTAGAGTTCCAAATACATCTATCAATATAGGAGAAAACAGAGTGAAACCTAAAAATTCAAACTGTTACTGGAAACGAACGCTTCAACATAGAAGAACGAAATTTGGGGAACCAAGTCGCCTTAGTGTACTGATCATTACCTGAAAGTATCATCCAGTTTGGGTGAAAAAATATTTGCTGAGATTTCTGTAGATTCCTAATTTTGGGAAGCTTGGCAACCCCTTTCCATGAAAGTGTTCCTCGCCAGTCACTGCTTAGGGCTACAAAAAGAGGAAACAAAACATAGAGATAGAACGTGAAACTACTTTATTGTGTCAAGTTTCAAGAAGCTAGCACAAACCGTGTTGGATTTAGAGTTCCAAATACATCTATCAATATAGGAGAAAACAGAGTGAAACCTAAAAATTCAAACTGTTACTGGAAACGAACGCTTCAACATAGAAGAACGAAATCTGGGGAACCAAGTCGCCTTAGGGTACTGATCATTACCTGAAAGTATCATCCAGTTTGGGTGAAAAAATATTTGCTTAGATTTCTGGAGATTCGTCATTTTGGGTAGCCTGGCAACCCCTTTCCATGAAAGTGTTTCTCGCCAGTCACTGCTTAGGGCTACATCAAGAGGAAACAAAACATAGAGATAGAACGTGAAACTACTTTATTGTGTCAAGTTCAAGAACCTAGCACAAACCGTGTTGGATTTAGAGTTCCAAATACATCTATCAATATAGGAGAAAACAGAGTGAAACCTAAAAATTCAAACTGTTACTGGAAACGAACGCTTCAACATAGAAGAACGAAATCTGGGGAACCAAGTCGCCTTAGGGTACTGATCATTACCTGAAAGTATCATCCAGTTTGGGTGAAAAAATATTTGCTGAGATTTCTGTAGATTCGTAATTTTGGGAAGCCTGGCAACCCCTTTCCATGAAAGTGTTCCTCTCCAGTCACTGCTTAGGGCTACATCAAGAGGAAACAAAACATAGAGATAGAACGTGAAACTACTTTATTGTGTCAAGTTTCAAGAAGCTAGCACAAACCGTGTTGGATTTAGAGTTCCAAATACATCTATCTATATAGGAGAAAACAGAGTGAAACCTAAAAATTCAAACTGTTACTGGAAACGAACGCTTCAACATACAAGAACAAAATCTGGGGAACCAAGTCGCCTTAGCGTACTGATCATTACCTGAAAGTATCATCCAGTTTGGGTGAAAAAATATTTGCTGAGATTTCTGGAGATTCGTCATTTTGGGAAGCCTAGCAACCCCTTTCCATGAAAGTGTTTCTCGCCTGTCACTGCTTAGGGCTACATCAAGAGGAAACAAAACATAGAGGTAGAACGTGAAACTACTTTTTTGTGTCAAGTTTCAAGAAGCTAGCACAAACCGTGTTGGATTTAGAGTTGCAAATACATCTATCAATATAGGAGAAAACAGAGTGAAACCTAAAAATTCAAAATGTTACTGGAAACGAACGCTTCAACATAGAAGAACGAAATCTGGGGAACCAAGTCGCCTTAGTGTACTGATCATTACCTGAAAGTATCATCCAGTTTGGGTGAAAAAATATTTGCTGAGATTTCTGGAGATTCGTCATTTTGGGAAGCCTGGCAACCCCTTTCCATGAAAGTGTTTCTCGCCAGTCACTGCTTAGGGCTACATCAAGAGGAAACAAAACATAGAGATAGAACGTGAAACTACTTTATTGTGTCAAGTTTCAAGAAGGTAGCACAAACCGTGTTGGATTTAGAGTTCCAAATACATCTATGAATATAGGAGAAAACAGCGTGAAACCTAAAAATTCAAACTGTTACTGGAAACGAAAGCTTCAACATACAAGAACGAAATCTGGGGAACCAAGTCGCCTTAGTGTACTGATCATTACCTGAAAGTATCATCCAGTTTGGGTGAAAAAATATTTGCTGAGATTTCTGGAGATTCGTCATTTTGAGAAGCCTGGCAACCCCTTTCCATGAAAGTGTTTCTCGCCAGTCACTGCTTAGGGCTACATCAAGAGGAAACAAAACATAGAGATAGAAGGTGAAACTACTTTATTGTGTCAAGTTTCAAGAAGCTAGCACAAACCGTGTTGGATTTAGAGATCCAAATACATCTATGAATATAGGAGAAAACAGAGTGAAACCTAAAAATTCAAACTGTTACTGGAAACGAACGCTTCAACATAGAAGAACGAAATTTGGGGAACCAAGTCGCCTTAGTGTACTGATCATTACCTGAAAGTATCATCCAGTTTGGGTGAAAAAATATTTGCTGAGATTTCTGGAGATTCGTCATTTTGGGAAGCTTGGAAACCCCTTTCCATGAAAGTGTTTCTCGCCAATCACTGCTTAGGGATACATCATCAGGAAACAAAACATAGAGATAGAACGTGAAACTACTTTATTGTGTCAAGTTTCAAGAAGCTAGCACAAACCGTGTTGGATTTAGAGTTCCAAATACATCTATCAATATAGGAGAAAACAGAGTGAAAGCTAAAAATTCAAACTGTTACTGGAAACGAACGATTCAACATAAAGAACGAAATTTGGGGAACCAAGTCGCCTCAGTGTACTGATCATTACCTGAAAGTATCATCCAGTTTGGGTGAAAAAATATTTGCTGAGATTTCTGGAGATTCGTCATTTTGGGAAGCCCGGCAACCCCTTTCCATGAAAGTGTTTCTCGCCAGTCACTGCTTAGGGCTACATCAAGAGGAAACAAAACATAGAGATTGAACGTGAAACTACTTTATTGTGTCAAGTTTCAAGAAGCTAGCACAAACCGTGTTGGATTTAGAGTTCCAAATACATCTATCTATATAGGAGAAAACAGAGTGAAACCTAAAAATTCAAACTGTTACTGGAAACGAACGCTTCAACATAGAATAACGAAATTTGGGGAACCAAGTCGCCTTAGTGTACTGATCATTACCTGAAAGTATCATCCAGTTTGGGTGAAAAAATATTTGCTGAGATTTCTGGAGATTCGTCATTTTGGGAAGCCTGGCAACCCCTTTCCATGAAAGTGTTTCTCGCCAGTCACTGCTTAGGGCTACATCAAGAGGAAACAAAACATAGAGATATAACGTGAAACTACTTTATCGTTTCAAGTTTCAAGAAGCTAGCACAAACAGTGTTGGATTTAGAGTTCCAAATACATCTATCAATATAGGAGAAAACAGAGTGAAACCTAAAAAATCAAACTGTTACTGGAAACGAACGCTTCAACATACAAGAACGAAATCTGGGGAACCAAGTCGCCTTAGCGTACTGATCATTACCTGAAAGTATCATCCAGTTTGGGTGAAAAAATATTTGCTGAGATTTCTGGAGATTCGTCATTTTGGGAAGCCTAGCAACCCCTTTCCATGAAAGTGTTTCTCGCCTGTCACTGCTTAGGGCTACATCAAGAGGAAACAAAACATAGAGGTAGAACGTGAAACTACTTTTTTGTGTCAAGTTTCAAGAAGCTAGCACAAACCGTGTTGGATTTAGAGTTCCAAATACATCTATCAATATAGGAGAAAACAGAGTGAAACCTAAAAATTCAAACTGTTACTGGAAACGAACGCTTCAACATAGAAGAATGAAATTTGGGGAACCAAGTCGCCATAGTGCACTGATCATTACCTGAAAGTATCATCCAGTTTGGTTGAAAAAATATTTGCTGAGATTTCTGTAGATTCGTAATTTTGGGAAGCCTGGCAACCCCTTTCCATGAAAGTGTTCCTCTCCAGTCACTGCTTAGGGCTACATCAAGAGGAAACAAAACATAGAGATAGAAGGTGAAACTACTTTATTGTGTCAAGTTCAAGAACCTAGCACAAACCGTGTTGGATTTAGAGTTCCAAATACATCTATCTATATAGGAGAAAACAGAGTGAAACCTAAAAATTCAAACTGTTACTGGAAACGAACGCTTCAACATAGAAGAACGAAATCTGGGGAACCAAGTCGCCTTAGTGTACTGCTCATTAGCTGAAAGTATCATCCATTTTGGGTGAAAAAATATTTGCTGAGATTTCTGGAGATTCGTAATTTTGGGAAGCCTGGCAACCCCTTTCCATGAAAGTGTTTCTCGCCAGTCACTGCTTAGGGCTACATCAAGAGGAAACAAAACATAGTGATAGAACGTGAAACTACTTTATTGTGTCAAGTTTCAAGAAGCTAGCACAAACCGTGTTGGATTTAGAGTTCCAAATACATCTATCAATATAGGAGAAAACAGAGTGAAACCTAAAAATTCAAACTGTTACTGGAAACGAACGCTTCAACATAGAAGAACGAAATTTGGGGAACCAAGTCGCCTTAGTGTACTGATCATTACCTGAAAGTATCATACAGTTTGGGTGAAAAAATATTTGTTGAGATTTCTGGAGATTCGTAATTTTGGGAAGCTTGGCAACCCCTTTCCATGAAAGTGTTTCTCGCCAGTCACTGCTTAGGGCTACATCATCAGGAAAAAAAAACAGAGAGATAGAACGTGAAAGTACTTTATTGTGTCAAGTTTCAAGAAGCTAGCACAAACCGTGTTGGATTTAGAGTTCCAAATACATCTATCAATATAGGAGAAAACAGAGTGAAACCTAAAAATTCAAACTGCTACTGGAAACGAACGCTTCAACATACAAGAACGAAATCTGGGGAACCAAGTCGCCTTAGTGTACTGATAATTACCTGAAAGTATCATCCAGTTTGGGTGAAAAAATATTTGCTGAGATTTCTGGAGATTCGTAATTTTGGGAAGCCTGGCAACCCCTTTCCATGAAAGTGTTCCTCTCCAGTCACTGCTTAGGGCTACATCAAGAGGAAACAAAACATAGAGATAGAACGTGAAACTACTTTATTGTGTCAAGTTTCAAGAAGCTAGCACAAAGCGTGTTGGATTTAGAGTTCCAAATACATCTATGAATATAGGAGAAAACAGAGTGAAACCTAAAAATTCAAACTGTTACTGGAAACGAACGCTTCAACATAGAAGAATGAAATTTGGGGAACCAAGTCGCCATAGTGCACTGATCATTACCTGAAAGTATCATCCAGTTTGGGTGAAAAAATATTTGCTGAGATTTCTGTAGATTCGTAATTTTGGGAAGCCTGGCAACCCCTTTCCATGAAAGTGTTCCTCTCCAGTCACTGCTTAGGGCTACATCAAGAGGAAACAAAACATAGAGATAGAAGGTGAAACTACTTTATTGTGTCAAGTTCAAGAACCTAGCACAAACCGTGTTGGATTTAGAGTTCCAAATACATCTATCTATATAGGAGAAAACAGAGTGAAACCTAAAAATTCAAACTGTTACTGGAAACGAACGCTTCAACATAGAAGAACGAAATCTGGGGAACCAAGTCGCCTTAGTGTACTGCTCATTAGCTGAAAGTATCATCCATTTTGGGTGAAAAAATATTTGCTGAGATTTCTGGAGATTCGTAATTTTGGGAAGACTGGCAACCCCTTTCCATGAAAGTGTTTCTCGCCAGTCACTGCTTAGGGCTACATCAAGAGGAAACAAAACATAGTGATAGAACGTGAAACTACTTTATTGTGTCAAGTTTCAAGAAGCTAGCACAAACCGTGTTGGATTTAGAGTTCCAAATACATCTATCAATATAGGAGAAAACAGAGTGAAACCTAAAAATTCAAACTGTTACTGGAAACGAACGCTTCAACATAGAAGAACGAAATTTGGGGAACCAAGTCGCCTTAGTGTACTGATCATTACCTGAAAGTATCATACAGTTTGGGTGAAAAAATATTTGTTGAGATTTCTGGAGATTCGTAATTTTGGGAAGCTTGGCAACCCCTTTCAATGAAAGTGTTTCTCGCCAGTCACTGCTTAGGGCTACATCATCAGGAAAAAAAAACATAGAGATAGAACGTGAAAGTACTTTATTGTGTCAAGTTTCAAGAAGCTAGCACAAACCGTGTTGGATTTAGAGTTCCAAATACATCTATCAATATAGGAGAAAACAGAGTGAAACCTAAAAATTCAAACTGTTACTGGAAACGAACGCTTCAACATAGAAGAACGAAATTTGGGGAACCAAGTCGCCTTAGTGTACTGCTCATTAGCTGAAAGTATCATCCATTTTGGGTGAAAAAATATTTGCTGAGATTTCTGTAGATTCGTAATTTTTGGAAGCTTGGCAACCCCTTTCCATGAAAGTGTTTCTCGCCAGTCACTGCTTAGGGCTACATCAAGAGGAAACAAAACATAGAGATAGAAGGTGAAACTACTTTATTGTGTCAAGTTTCAAGAAGCTAGCACAAACCGTGTTGGATTTAGAGTTCCAAATACATCTATCAATATAGGAGAAAACAGAGTGAAACCTAAAAATTCAAACTGTTACTGGAAACGAACGCTTCAACATAGAAGAACGAAATTTGGGGAACCAAGTCGCCTTAGTGTACTGATCATTACCTGAAAGTATCATCCAGTTTGGGTGAAAAAATATTTGCTGAGATTTCTGTAGATTCCTAATTTTGGGAAGCTTGGCAACCCCTTTCCATGAAAGTGTTCCTCGCCAGTCACTGCTTAGGGCTACAAAAAGAGGAAACAAAACATAGAGATAGAACGTGAAACTACTTTATTGTGTCAAGTTTCAAGAAGCTAGCACAAACCGTGTTGGATTTAGAGTTCCAAATACATCTATCAATATAGGAGAAAACAGAGTGAAACCTAAAAATTCAAACTGTTACTGGAAACGAACGCTTCAACATAGAAGAACGAAATCTGGGGAACCAAGTCGCCTTAGGGTACTGATCATTACCTGAAAGTATCATCCAGTTTGGGTGAAAAAATATTTGCTTAGATTTCTGGAGATTCGTCATTTTGGGTAGCCTGGCAACCCCTTTCCATGAAAGTGTTTCTCGCCAGTCACTGCTTAGGGCTACATCAAGAGGAAACAAAACATAGAGATATAACGTGAAACTACTTTATCGTTTCAAGTTTCAAGAAGCTAGCACAAACAGTGTTGGATTTAGAGTTCCAAATACATCTATGAATATAGGAGAAAACAGAGTGAAACCTAAAAATTCAAACTGTTACTGGAAACGAACGCTTCAACATAGAAGAACGAAATCTGGGGAACCAAGTCGCCTTAGTGTACTGATCATTACCTGAAAGTATCATCCAGTTTGGTTGAAAAAATATTTGCTGAGATTTCTGTAGATTCGTAATTTTGGGAAGCCTGGCAACCCCTTTCCATGAAAGTGTTCCTCTCCAGTCACTGCTTAGGGCTACATCAAGAGGAAACAAAACATAGAGATAGAACTTGAAACTACTTTATTGTGTCAAGTTTCAAGAAGCTAGCACAAACCGTGTTCGATTTAGAGTTCCAAATACATCTATCTATATAGGAGAAAACAGAGTGAAACCTAAAAATTCAAACTGTTACTGGAAACGAACGCTTCAACATAGAAGAACGAAATTTGGGGAACCAAGTCGCCTTAGTGTACTGATCATTACCTGAAAGTATCATACAGTTTGGGTGAAAAAATATTTGTTGAGATTTCTGGAGATTCGTAATTTTGGGAAGCTTGGCAACCCCTTTCCATGAAAGTGTTTCTCGCCAGTCACTGCTTAGGGCTACATCATCAGGAAAAAAAAACATAGAGATAGAACGTGAAAGTACTTTATTGTGTCAAGTTTCAAGAAGCTAGCACAAACCGTGTTGGATTTAGAGTTCCAAATACATCTATCAATATAGGAGAAAACAGAGTGAAACCTAAAAATTCAAACTGTTACTGGAAACGAACGCTTCAACATAGAAGAACGAAATTTGGGGAACCAAGTCGCCTTAGTGTACTGCTCATTAGCTGAAAGTATCATCCATTTTGGGTGAAAAAATATTTGCTGAGATTTCTGTAGATTCGTAATTTTTGGAAGCTTGGCAACCCCTTTCCATGAAAGTGTTTCTCGCCAGTCACTGCTTAGGGCTACATCAAGAGGAAACAAAACATAGAGATAGAAGGTGAAACTACTTTATTGTGTCAAGTTTCAAGAAGCTAGCACAAACCGTGTTGGATTTAGAGTTCCAAATACATCTATCAATATAGGAGAAAACAGAGTGAAACCTAAAAATTCAAACTGTTACTGGAAACGAACGCTTCAACATAGAAGAACGAAATTTGGGGAACCAAGTCGCCTTAGTGTACTGATCATTACCTGAAAGTATCATCCAGTTTGGGTGAAAAAATATTTGCTGAGATTTCTGTAGATTCCTAATTTTGGGAAGCTTGGCAACCCCTTTCCATGAAAGTGTTCCTCGCCAGTCACTGCTTAGGGCTACAAAAAGAGGAAACAAAACATAGAGATAGAACGTGAAACTACTTTATTGTGTCAAGTTTCAAGAAGCTAGCACAAACCGTGTTGGATTTAGAGTTCCAAATACATCTATCAATATAGGAGAAAACAGAGTGAAACCTAAAAATTCAAACTGTTACTGGAAACGAACGCTTCAACATAGAAGAACGAAATCTGGGGAACCAAGTCGCCTTAGGGTACTGATCATTACCTGAAAGTATCATCCAGTTTGGGTGAAAAAATATTTGCTTAGATTTCTGGAGATTCGTCATTTTGGGTAGCCTGGCAACCCCTTTCCATGAAAGTGTTTCTCGCCAGTCACTGCTTAGGGCTACATCAAGAGGAAACAAAACATAGAGATATAACGTGAAACTACTTTATCGTTTCAAGTTTCAAGAAGCTAGCACAAACAGTGTTGGATTTAGAGTTCCAAATACATCTATGAATATAGGAGAAAACAGAGTGAAACCTAAAAATTCAAACTGTTACTGGAAACGAACGCTTCAACATAGAAGAACGAAATCTGGGGAACCAAGTCGCCTTAGTGTACTGATCATTACCTGAAAGTATCATCCAGTTTGGTTGAAAAAATATTTGCTGAGATTTCTGTAGATTCGTAATTTTGGGAAGCCTGGCAACCCCTTTCCATGAAAGTGTTCCTCTCCAGTCACTGCTTAGGGCTACATCAAGAGGAAACAAAACATAGAGATAGAACTTGAAACTACTTTATTGTGTCAAGTTTCAAGAAGCTAGCACAAACCGTGTTCGATTTAGAGTTCCAAATACATCTATCTATATAGGAGAAAACAGAGTGAAACCTAAAAATTCAAACTGTTACTGGAAACGAACGCTTCAACATACAAGAACGAAATCTGGGGAACCAAGTCGCCTTAGCGTACTGATCATTACCTGAAAGTATCATCCAGTTTGGGTGAAAAAATATTTGCTGAGATTTCTGGAGATTCGTCATTTTGGGAAGCCTAGCAACCCCTTTCCATGAAAGTGTTTCTCGCCTGTCACTGCTTAGGGCTACATCAAGAGGAAACAAAACATAGAGGTAGAACGTGAAACTACTTTTTTGTGTCAAGTTTCAAGAAGCTAGCACAAACCGTGTTGGATTTAGAGTTGCAAATACATCTATCAATATAGGAGAAAACAGAGTGAAACCTAAAAATTCAAAATGTTACTGGAAACGAACGCTTCAACATAGAAGAACGAAATCTGGGGAACCAAGTCGCCTTAGTGTACTGATCATTACCTGAAAGTATCATCCAGTTTGGGTGAAAAAATATTTGCTGAGATTTCTGGAGATTCGTCATTTTGGGAAGCCTGGCAACCCCTTTCCATGAAAGTGTTTCTCGCCAGTCACTGCTTAGGGCTACATCAAGAGGAAACAAAACATAGAGATAGAACGTGAAACTACTTTATTGTGTCAAGTTTCAAGAAGGTAGCACAAACCGTGTTGGATTTAGAGTTCCAAATACATCTATGAATATAGGAGAAAACAGAGTGAAACCTAAAAATTCAAACTGTTACTGGAAACGAAAGCTTCAACATACAAGAACGAAATCTGGGGAACCAAGTCGCCTTAGTGTACTGATCATTACCTGAAAGTATCATCCAGTTTGGGTGAAAAAATATTTGCTGAGATTTCTGGAGATTCGTCATTTTGAGAAGCCTGGCAACCCCTTTCCATGAAAGTGTTTCTCGCCAGTCACTGCTTAGGGCTACATCAAGAGGAAACAAAACATAGAGATAGAAGGTGAAACTACTTTATTGTGTCAAGTTTCAAGAAGCTAGCACAAACCGTGTTGGATTTAGAGTTCCAAATACATCTATGAATATAGGAGAAAACAGAGTGAAACCTAAAAATTCAAACTGTTACTGGAAACGAACGCTTCAACATAGAAGAACGAAATTTGGGGAACCAAGTCGCCTTAGTGTACTGATCATTACCTGAAAGTATCATCCAGTTTGGGTGAAAAAATATTTGCTGAGATTTCTGGAGATTCGTCATTTTGGGAAGCTTGGAAACCCCTTTCCATGAAAGTGTTTCTCGCCAATCACTGCTTAGGGATACATCATCAGGAAACAAAACATAGAGATAGAACGTGAAACTACTTTATTGTGTCAAGTTTCAAGAAGCTAGCACAAACCGTGTTGGATTTTGAGTTCCAAATACATCTATCAATATAGGAGAAAACAGAGTGAAAGCTAAAAATTCAAACTGTTACTGGAAACGAACGATTCAACATAAAGAACGAAATTTGGGGAACCAAGTCGCCTCAGTGTACTGATCATTACCTGAAAGTATCATCCAGTTTGGGTGAAAAAATATTTGCTGAAATTTCTGGAGATTCGTCATTTTGGGAAGCCCGGCAACCCCTTTCCATGAAAGTGTTTCTCGCCAGTCACTGCTTAGGGCTACATCAAGAGGAAACAAAACATAGAGATTGAACGTGAAACTACTTTATTGTGTCAAGTTTCAAGAAGCTAGCACAAACCGTGTTGGATTTATAGTTCCAAATACATCTATCTATATAGGAGAAAACAGAGTGAAACCTAAAAATTCAAACTGTTACTGGAAACGAACGCTTCATCATAGAAGAACGAAATTTGGGGAACCAAGTCGCCTTAGTGTACTGATCATTACCTGAAAGTATCATCCAGTTTGGGTGAAAAAATATTTGCTGAGATTTCTGGAGATTCGTCCTTTTGGGAAGCCTGGCAACCCCTTTCCATGAAAGTGTTTCTCGCCAGTCACTGCTTAGGGCTACATCAAGAGGAAACAAAACATAGAGATAGAACGTGAAACTACTTTATTGTGTCAAGTTTCAAGAAGCTAGCACAAACCGTGTTGGATTTATAGTTCCAAATACATCTATCTATATAGGAGAAAACAGAGTGAAACCTAAAAATTCAAACTGTTACTGGAAACGAACGCTTCATCATAGAAGAACGAAATTTGGGGAACCAAGTCGCCTTAGTGTACTGATCATTACCTGAAAGTATCATCCAGTTTGGGTGAAAAAATATTTGCTGAGATTTCTGTAGATTCGTAATTTTGGGAAGCTTGGAAACCCCTTTCCATGAAAGTGTTTCTCGCCAGTCACTGCTTAGGGATACATCATCAGGAAACAAAACCTAGAGATAGAACGTGAAACTACTTTATTGTGTCAAGTTTCAAGAAGCTAGCACAAACCGTGTTGGATTTAGAGTTCCAAATACATCTATCAATATAGGAGAAAACAGAGTGAAAGCTAAAAATTCAAACTGTTACTGGAAACGAACGCTTCAACATAGAAGAACGAAATCTGGGGAACCAAGTCGCCTTAGTGTACTGATCATTACCTGAAAGTATCATCCATTTTGGGTGAAAAAATATTTGCTGAGATTTCTGGAGATTCGTCATTTTGGGAAGCCTGGCAACCCCTTTCCATGAAAGTGTTTCTCGCCAGTCACTGCTTAGGGCTACATCAAGAGGAAACAAAACATAGAGATAGAACGTGAAACTACTTTATTGTGTCAAGTTTCAAGAAGCTAGCACAAACCGTGTTGGATTTAGAGTTCCAAATACATCTATCGATATAGGAGAAAACAGAGTGAAACCTAAAAATTCAAACTGTTACTGGAAACGAACGCTTCAACATAGAATAACGAAATTTGGGGAACCAAGTCGCCTTAGTGTACTGATCATTACCTGAAAGTATCATCCAGTTTGGGTGAAAAAATATTTGCTGAGATTTCTGGAGATTCGTCATTTTGGGAAGCCTGGCAACCCCTTTCCATGAACGTGTTTCTCGCCAGTCACTGCCTAGGGCTACATCAAGAGGAAACAAAACATAGAGATATAACGTGAAACTACTTTATCGTGTCAAGTTTCAAGAAGCTAGCACAAACAGTGTTGGATTTAGAGTTCCAAATACATCTATCAATATAGGAGAAAACAGAGTGAAACCTAAAAAATCAAACTGTTACTGGAAACGAACGCTTCAACATAGAAGAACGAAATCTGGGGAACCAAGTCGCCTTACGGTACTGATCATTACCTGAAAGTATCATCCAGTTTGGGTGAAAAAATATTTGCTTAGATTTCTGGAGATTCGTCATTTTGGGAAGCCTGGCAACCCCTTTCCATGAAAGTGTTTCTCGGCAGTCACTGCTTAGGGCTACATCAAGAGGAAACAAAACATAGAGATAGAACGTGAAACTACTTTATTGTGTCAAGTTTCAAGAAGCTAGCACAAACCGTGTTGGATTTAGAGTTCCAAATACATCTATGAATATAGGAGAAAACAGAGTGAAACCTAAAAATTCAAACTGTTACTGGAAATGAACGCTTCAACATAGAAGAACGAAATCTGGGGAACCAAGTCGCCTTAGTGTACTGATCATTACCTGAAAGTATCATCCAGTTTGGTTGAAAAAATATTTGCTGAGATTTCTGTAGATACGTAATTTTGGGAAGCCTGGCAACCCCTTTCCATGAAAGTGTTCCTCTCCATTCACTGCTTAGGGCTACATCAAGAGGAAACAAAACATAGAGATAGAACGTGAAACTACTTTATTGTGTCAAGTTTCAAGAAGCTACCACAAACCGTGTTGGATTTAGAGTTCCAAATACATCTATCTATATAGGAGAAAACAGAGTGAAACCTAAAAATTCAAACTGTTACTGGAAACGAACGCTTCAACATAGAAGAACGAAATCTGGGGAACCAAGTCGCCTTAGTGTACTGATCATTACCTGAAAGTATCATCCAGTTTGCGTGAAAAAATATTTGCTGAGATTTCTGTAGATTCGTAATTTTGGGAAGCTTGGCAACCCCTTTCCATGAAAGTGTTTCTCGCCAGTCACTGCTTAGGGATACATCATCAGGAAACAAAACATAGAGATAGAATGTGAAACTACTTTATTGTGTCAAGTTTCAAGAAGCTAGCACAAACCGTGTTGGATTTAGAGTTCCAAATACATCTATCAATATAGGAGAAAACAGAGTGAAACCTAAAAATTCAAACTGTTACTGGAAACGAACGCTTCAACATGGAAGACCGAAATCTGGGGAACCAAGTCGCCTTAGTGTACTGATCATTACCTGAAAGTATCATCCAGTTTGGGTGAAAAAATATTTGCTGAGATTTCTGGAGATTCGTAATTTTGGGAAGCTTGGCAACCCCTTTCCATGAAAGTGGTTCTCTCCAGTCACTGCTTAGGGCTACATCAAGAGGAAACAAAACATAGAGATAGAACGTGAAACTACTTTATTGTGTCAAGTTTCAAGAAGCTAGCACAAACCGTGTTGGATTTAGAGTTCCAAATACATCTATCAATATAGGAGAAAACAGAGTGAAACCTAAAAATTCAAACTGTTACTGGAAACGAACGCTTCAACATAGAATAACGAAATTTGGGGAACCAAGTCGCCTTAGTGTACTGATCATTACCTGAAAGTATCATCCAGTTTGGGTGAAAAAATATTTGCTGAGATTTCTGGAGATTCGTCATTTTGGGAAGCCTGGCAACCCCTTTCCATGAAAGTGTTCCTCTCCAGTCACTGCTTAGGGCTACATCAAGAGGAAACAAAACATAGAGATAGAACGTGAAACTACTTTATTGTGTCAAGTTTCAAGAAGCTAGCACAAACCGTGTTGGATTTAGAGTTCCAAATACATCTATCTATATAGGAGAAAACAGAGTGAAACCTAAAAATTCAAACTGTTACTGGAAACGAACGCTTCAACATAGAAGAACGAAATCTGGGGAACCAAGTCGCCTTAGTGTACTGATCATTACCTGAAAGTATCATCCAGTTTGGGTGAAAAAATATTTGCTGAGATTTCTGGAGATTCGTCATTTTGGGAAGCCTGGCAACCCCTTTCTATGAAAGTGTTTCTCGCCAGTCACTGCTTAGGGCTACATCAAGAGGAAACAAAACATAGAGATATAACTTGAAACTACTTTATCGTTTCAAGTTTCAAGAAGCTAGCACAAACAGTGTTGGATTTAGAGTTCCAAATACATCTATGAATATAGGAGAAAACAGAGTGAAACCTAAAAAATCAAACTGTTACTGGAAACGAACGCTTCAACATACAAGAACGAAATCTGGGGAACCAAGTCGCCTTAGCGTACTCATCATTACCTGAAAGTATCATCCAGTTTGGGTGAAAAAATATTTGCTGAGATTTCTGGAGATTCGTCATTTTGGGAAGCCTAGCAACCCCTTTCCATGAAAGTGTTTCTCGCCTATCACTGCTTAGGGCTACATCAAGAGGAAACAAAACATAGAGGTAGAACGTGAAACTACTTTTTTGTGTCAAGTTTCAAGAAGCTAGCACAAACCGTGTTGGATTTAGAGTTCCAAATACATCTATCAATATAGGCAAAACAGAGTGAAACCTAAAAATTCAAACTGTTACTGGAAACGAACGCTTCAACATAGAAGAATGAAATTTGGGGAACCAAGTCGCCATAGTGCACTGATCATTACCTGAAAGTATCATCCAGTTTGGTTGAAAAAATATTTGCTGAGATTTCTGTAGATTCGTAATTTTGGGAAGCCTGGCAACCCCTTTCCATGAAAGTGTTCCTCTCCAGTCACTGCTTAGGGCTACATCAAGAGGAAACAAAACATAGAGATAGAAGGTGAAACTACTTTATTGTGTCAAGTTCAAGAACCTAGCACAAACCGTGTTGGATTTAGAGTTCCAAATACATCTATCTATGTAGGAGAAAACAGAGTGAAACCTAAAAATTCAAACTGTTACTGGAAACGAACGCTTCAACATAGAAGAACGAAATCTGGGGAACCAAGTCGCCTTAGTGTACTGCTTTTAGCTGAAAGTATCATCCATTTTGGGTGAAAAAATATTTGCTGAGATTTCTGGAGATTCGTAATTTTGGGAAGCCTGGCAACCCCTTTCCATGAAAGTGTTTCTCGCCAGTCACTGCTTAGGGCTGCATCAAGAGGAAACAAAACATAGTGATAGAACGTGAAACTACTTTATTGTGTCAAGTTTCAAGAAGCTAGCACAAACCGTGTTGGATTTAGAGTTCCAAATACATCTATCAATATAGGAGAAAACAGAGTGAAACCTAAAAATTCAAACTGTTACTGGAAACGAACGCTTCAACATAGAAGAACGAAATTTGGGGAACCAAGTCGCCTTAGTGTACTGATCATTACCTGAAAGTATCATACAGTTTGGGTGAAAAAATATTTGTTGAGATTTCTGGAGATTCGTAATTTTGGGAAGCTTGGCAACCCCTTTCCATGAAAGTGTTTCTCGCCAGTCACTGCTTAGGGCTACATCATCAGGAAAAAAAACATAGAGATAGAACGTGAAAGTACTTTATTGTGTCAAGTTTCAAGAAGCTAGCACAAACCGTGTTGGATTTAGATTTCCAAATACATCTATCAATATAGGAGAAAACAGAGTGAAACCTAAAAATTCAAACTGTTACTGGAAACGAACGCTTCAACATAGAAGACCGAAATCTGGGGAACCAAGTCGCCTTAGTGTACTGATCATTACCTGAAAGTATCATCCAGTTTGGGTGAAAAAATATTTGCTGAGATTTCTGGAGATTCGTAATTTTGGGAAGCTTGGCAACCCCTTTCCATGAAAGTGTTTCTCGCCAGTCACTGCTTAGGGCTACATCAAGAGGAAACAAAACATAGAGATAGAACGTGAAACTACTTTATTGTGTCAAGTTTCAAGAAGCTAGCACAAACCGTGTTGGATTTAGAGTTCCAAATACATCTATCAATATAGGAGAAAACAGAGTGAAACCTAAAAATTCAAACTGTTACTGGAAACGAACGCTTCAACATAGAAGAACGAAATTTGGGGAACCAAGTCGCCTTAGTGTACTGCTCATTAGCTGAAAGTATCATCCATTTTGGGTGAAAAAATATTTGCTGAGATTTCTGTAGATTCGTAATTTTTGGAAGCTTGGCAACCCCTTTCCATGAAAGTGTTTCTCGCCAGTCACTGCTTAGGGCTACATCAAGAGGAAACAAAACATAGAGATAGAACGTGAAACTACTTTATTGTGTCAAGTTTCAAGAAGCTAGCACAAACCGTGTTGGATTTAGAGTTCCAAATACATCTATCAATATAGGAGAAAACAGAGTGAAACCTAAAAATTCAAACTGTTACTGGAAACGAACGCTTCAAAATAGAAGAACGAAATTTGGGGAATCAAGTCGCCTTAGTGTACTGATCATTACCTGAAAGTATCATCCAGTTTGGGTGAAAAAATATTTGCTGAGATTTCTGTAGATTCCTAATTTTGGGAAGCTTGGCAACCCCTTTCCATGAATGTGTTCCTCGCCAGTCACTGCTTAGGGCTACAAAAAGAGGAAACAAAACATAGAGATAGAACGTGAAACTACTTTATTGTGTCAAGTTTCAAGAAGCTAGCACAAACCGTGTTGGATTTAGAGTTCCAAATACATCTATCAATATAGGAGAAAACAGAGTGAAACCTAAAAATTCAAACTGTTACTGGAAACGAACGCTTCAACATAGAAGAACGAAATCTGGGGAACCAAGTCGCCTTAGGGTACTGATCATTACCTGAAAGTATCATCCAGTTTGGGTGAAAAAATATTTGCTTAGATTTCTGGAGATTCGTCATTTTGGGAAGCCTGGCAACCCCTTTCCATGAAAGTGTTTCTCGCCAGTCACTGCTTAGGGCTACATCAAGAGGAAACAAAACATAGAGATAGAACGTGAAACTACTTTATTGTGTCAAGTTTCAAGAAGCTAGCACAAACCGTGTTGGATTTAGAGTTCCAAATACATCTATGAATATAGGAGAAAACAGAGTGAAACCTAAAAATTCAAACTGTTACTGGAAACGAACGCTTCAACATAGAAGAACGAAATCTGGGGAACCAAGTCGCCTTAGTGTACTGATCATTACCTGAAAGTATCATCCAGTTTGGTTGAAAAAATATTTGCTGAGATTTCTGTAGATTCGTAATTTTGGGAAGCCTGGCAACCCCTTTCCATGAAAGTGTTCCTCTCCAGTCACTGCTTAGGGCTACATCAAGAGGAAACAAAACATAGAGATAGAACGTGAAACTACTTTATTGTGTCAAGTTTCAAGAAGCTAGCACAAACCGTGTTGGATTTAGAGTTCCAAATACATCTATCTATATAGGAGAAAACAGAGTGAAACCTAAAAATTCAAACTGTTACTGGAAACGAACGCTTCAACATAGAAGAACGAAATCTGGGGAACCAAGTCGCCTTAGTGTACTGATCATTACCTGAAAGTATCATCCAGTTTGGGTGAAAAAATATTTGCTGAGATTTCTGTAGATTCGTAATTTTTGGAAGCTTGGCAACCCCTTTCCATGAAAGTGTTTCTCGCCAGTCACTGCTTAGGGCTACATCAAGAGGAAACAAAACATAGAGATAGAACGTGAAACTACTTTATTGTGTCAAGTTTCAAGAAGCTAGCACAAACCGTGTTGGATTTAGAGTTCCAAATACATCTATCAATATAGGAGAAAACAGAGTGAAACCTAAAAATTCAAACTGTTACTGAAAACGAACGCTTCAACATAGAAGAACGAAATTTGGGGAATCAAGTCGCCTTAGTGTACTGATCATTACCTGAAAGTATCATCCAGTTTGGGTGAAAAAATATTTGCTGAGATTTCTGTAGATTCCTAATTTTGGGAAGCTTGGCAACCCCTTTCCATGAAAGTGTTCCTCGCCAGTCACTGCTTAGGGCTACAAAAAGAGGAAACAAAACATAGAGATAGAACGTGAAACTACTTTATTGTGTCAAGTTTCAAGAAGCTAGCACAAACCGTGTTGGATTTAGAGTTCCAAATACATCTATCAATATAGGAGAAAACAGAGTGAAACCTAAAAATTCAAACTGTTACTGGAAACGAACGCTTCAACATAGAAGAACGAAATCTGGGGAACCAAGTCGCCTTAGGGTACTGATCATTACCTGAAAGTATCATCCAGTTTGGGTGAAAAAATATTTGCTGAGATTTCTGTAGATTCGTAATTTTGGGAAGCTTGGAAACCCCTTTCCATGAAAGTGTTTCTCGCCAGTCACTGCTTAGGGATACATCATCAGGAAACAAAACATAGAGATAGAACGTGAAACTACTTTATTGTGTCAAGTTTCAAGAAGCTAGCACAAACCGTGTTGGATTTAGAGTTCCAAATACATCTATCAATATAGGAGAAAACAGAGTGAAAGCTAAAAATTCAAACTGTTACTGGAAACGAACGCTTCAACATAGAAGAACGAAATCTGGGGAACCAAGTCGCCTTAGTGTACTGATCATTACCTGAAAGTATCATCCATTTTGGGTGAAAAAATATTTGCTGAGATTTCTGGAGATTCGTCATTTTGGGAAGCCTGGCAACCCCTTTCCATGAAAGTGTTTCTCGCCAGTCACTGCTTAGGGCTACATCAAGAGGAAACAAAACATAGAGATAGAACGTGAAACTACTTTATTGTGTCAAGTTTCAAGAAGCTAGCACAAACCGTGTTGGATTTAGAGTTCCAAATACATCTATCGATATAGGAGAAAACAGAGTGAAACCTAAAAATTCAAACTGTTACTGGAAACGAACGCTTCAACATAGAAGAACGAAATCTGGGGAACCAAGTCGCCTTAGTGTACTGATCATTACCTGAAAGTATCATCCAGTTTGGGTGAAAAAATATTTGCTGAGATTTCTGGAGATTCGTAATTTTGGGAAGCTTGGCAACCCCTTTCCATGAAAGTGTTTCTCGCCAGTCACTGCTTAGGGATACATCATCAGGAAACAAAACATAGAGATAGAACGTGAAACTACTTTATTGTGTCAAGTTTCAAGAAGCTAGCACAAACCGTGTTGGATTTAGAGTTCCAAATACATCTATCATTATAGAAGAAAACAGAGTGAAACCTAAAAATTCAAACTGTTACTGGAAACGAACGCTTCAACATAGAAGAACGAAATCTGGGGAACCAAGTCGCCTTAGTGTACTGCTCATTAGCTGAAAGTATCATCCATTTTGGGTGAAAAAATATTTGCTGAGATTTCTGGAGATTCGTAATTTTGGGAAGCCTGGCAACCCCTTTCCATGAAAGTGTTTCTGGCCAGTCACTGCTTAGGGCTACATCAAGAGGAAACAAAACATAGAGATAGAACGTGAAACTACTTTATTGTGTCAAGTTTCAAGAAGCTAGCACAAACCGTGTTGGATTTAGAGTTCCAAATACATCTATCAATATAGAAGAAAACAGAGTGAAACCTAAAAATTCAAACTGTTACTGGAAACGAACGCTTCAACATAGAAGACCGAAATCTGGGGAACCAAGTCGCCTTAGTGTACTGATCATTACCTGAAAGTATCATCCAGTTTGGGTGAAAAAATATTTGCTGAGATTTCTGGAGATTCGTAATTTTGGGAAGCTTGGCAACCCCTTTCCATGAAAGTGTTTCTCGCCAGTCACTGCTTAGGGCTACATCAAGAGGAAACAAAACATAGAGATAGAACGTGAAACTACTTTATTGTGTCAAGTTTCAAGAAGCTAGCACAAACCGTGTTGGATTTAGAGTTCCAAATACATCTATCAATATAGGAGAAAACAGAGTGAAACCTAAAAATTCAAACTGTTACTGGAAACGAACGCTTCAACATAGAAGAACGAAATTTGGGGAACCAAGTCGCCTTAGTGTACTGATCATTACCTGAAAGTATCATCCAGTTTGGGTGAAAAAATATTTGCTGAGATTTCTGTAGATTCGTAATTTTTGGAAGCTTGGCAACCCCTTTCCATGAAAGTGTTTCTCGCCAGTCACTGCTTAGGGCTACATCAAGAGGAAACAAAACATAGAGATAGAACGTGAAACTACTTTATTGTGTCAAGTTTCAAGAAGCTAGCACAAACCGTGTTGGATTTAGAGTTCCAAATACATCTATCAATATAGGAGAAAACAGAGTGAAACCTAAAAATTCAAACTGTTACTGGAAACGAACGCTTCAACATAGAAGAACGAAATCTGGGAAACCAAGTCGCCTTAGGGTACTGATCATTACCTGAAAGTATCATCCAGTTTGGGTGAAAAAATATTTGCTTAGATTTCTGGAGATTCGTCATTTTTGGAAGCCTGGCAACCCCTTTCCATGAAAGTGTTTCTCGCCAGTCACTGCTTAGGGCTACACCAAGAGGAAACAAAACATAGAGATATAACGTGAAACTACTTTATCGTTTCAAGTTTCAAGAAGCTAGCACAAACAGTGTTGGATTTAGAGTTCCAAATATATCTATCAAAATAGGAGAAAACAGAGTGAAACCTAAAAAATCAAACTGTTACTGGAAACGAACGCTTCAACATACAAGAACG
The DNA here is from genome assembly GCF_964194105.1 of Spermophilus citellus. Lineage (NCBI taxonomy): Eukaryota > Metazoa > Chordata > Mammalia > Rodentia > Sciuridae > Spermophilus > Spermophilus citellus. The sequence continues at coordinate 46,638 of NW_027673025.1, read as the reverse complement.
AAATCTGGGGAACCAAGTCACCTTAGTGTACTGCTCATTAGCTGAAAGTATCATCCATTTTGGGTGAAAAAATATTTGCTGAGATTTCTGGAGATTCGTAATTTTGGGAAGCCTGGCAACCCCTTTCCATGAAAGTGTTTCTCGCCAGTCACTGCTTAGGGATACATCATCAGGAAACAAAACATAGAGATAGAATGTGAAACTACTTTATTGTGTCAAGTTTCAAGAAGCTAGCACAAACCGTGTTGGATTTAGAGTTCCAAATACATCTATCAATATAGAAGAAAACAGAGTGAAACCTAAAAATTCAAACTGTTACCGGAAACGAACGCTTCAACATAGAAGAACGAAATTTGGGGAACCAAGTCGCCTTAGTGTACTGATCATTACCTGAAAGTATCATCCAGTTTGGTTGAAAAAATATTTGCTGAGATTTCTGTAGATTCGTAATTTTGGGAAGCCTGGCAACCCCTTTCCATGAAAGTGTTCCTCTCCAGTCACTGCTTAGGGCTACATCAAGAGGAAACAAAACATAGAGATAGAACGTGAAACTACTTTATTGTGTCAAGTTTCAAGAAGCTAGCACAAACCGTGTTGGATTTAGAGTTCCAAATACATCTATCATTATAGAAGAAAACAGAGTGAAACCTAAAAATTCAAACTGTTACTGGAAACGAACGCTTCAACATAGAAGAACGAAATCTGGGGAACCAAGTCGCCTTAGTGTACTGCTCATTAGCTGAAAGTATCATCCATTTTGGGTGAAAAAATATTTGCTGAGATTTCTGGAGATTCGTAATTTTGGGAAGCCTGGCAACCCCTTTCCATGAAAGTGTTTCTGGCCAGTCACTGCTTAGGGCTACATCAAGAGGAAACAAAACATAGAGATAGAACGTGAAACTACTTTATTGTGTCAAGTTTCAAGAAGCTAGCACAAACCGTGTTGGATTTAGAGTTCCAAATACATCTATCAATATAGAAGAAAACAGAGTGAAACCTAAAAATTCAAACTGTTACTGGAAACGAACGCTTCAACATAGAAGAACGAAATCTGGGGAACCAAGTCGCCTTAGTGTACTGCTCATTAGCTGAAAGTATCATCCATTTTGGGTGAAAAAATATTTGCTGAGATTTCTGGAGATTCGTAATTTTGGGAAGCCTGGCAACCCCTTTCCATGAAAGTGTTTCTCGCCAGTCACTGCTTAGGGCTACATCAAGAGGAAACAAAACATAGAGATAGAACGTGAAACTACTTTATTGTGTCAAGTTTCAAGAAGCTAGCACAAACCGTGTTGGATTTAGAGTTCCAAATACATCTATCAATATAGGAGAAAACAGAGTGAAACCTAAAAATTCAAACTGTTACTGGAAACGAACGCTTCAACATAGAAGAACGAAATTTGGGGAACCAAGTCGCCTTAGTGTACTGATCATTACCTGAAAGTATCATCCAGTTTGGGTGAAAAAATATTTGCTGAGATTTCTGTAGATTCGTAATTTTTGGAAGCTTGGCAACCCCTTTCCATGAAAGTGTTTCTCGCCAGTCACTGCTTAGGGCTACATCATCAGGAAAAAAAACATAGAGATAGAACGTGAAAGTACTTTATTGTGTCAAGTTTCAAGAAGCTAGCACAAACCGTGTTGGATTTAGAGTTCCAAATACATCTATCAATATAGGAGAAAACAGAGTGAAACCTAAAAATTCAAACTGTTACTGGAAACGAACGCTTCAACATAGAAGAACGAAATTTGAGGAACCAAGTCGCCTTAGTGTACTGATCATTACCTGAAAGTATCATCCAGTTTGGGTGAAAAAATATTTGCTGAGATTTCTGTAGATTCCTAATTTTAGGAAGCTTGGCAACCCCTTTCCATGAAAGTGTTCCTCGCCAGTCACTGCTTAGGGCTACAAAAAGAGGAAACAAAACATAGAGATAGAACGTGAAACTACTTTATTGTGTCAAGTTTCAAGAAGCTAGCACAAACCGTGTTGGATTTAGAGTTCCAAATACATCTATCAATATAGGAGAAAACAGAGTGAAACCTAAAAATTCAAACTGTTACTGGAAACGAACGCTTCAACATAGAAGAACGAAATCTGGGAAACCAAGTCGCCTTAGGGTACTGATCATTACCTGAAAGTATCATCCAGTTTGGGTGAAAAAATATTTGCTTAGATTTCTGGAGATTCGTAATTTTTGGAAGCCTGGCAACCCCTTTCCATGAAAGTGTTTCTCGCCAGTCACTGCTTAGGGCTACATCAAGAGGAAACAAAACATAGAGATAGAACGTGAAACTACTTTATTGTGTCAAGTTTCAAGAAGCTAGCACAAACCGTGTTGGATTTAGAGTTCCAAATACATCTATGAATATAGGAGAAAACAGAGTGAAACCTAAAAATTCAAACTGTTACTGGAAACGAACGCTTCAACATAGAGGAACGAAATTTGGGGAACCAAGTCACCTTAGTGTACTGATCATTACCTGAAAGTATCATCCAGTTTGGGTGAAAAAATATTTGCTGAAATTTCTGGAGATTCGTCATTTTGGGAAGCCTGGCAACCCCTTTCCATGAAAGTGTTTCTCGCCAGTCACTGCTTAGGGCTACACCAAGAGGAAACAAAACATAGAGATATAACGTGAAACTACTTTATCGTTTCAAGTTTCAAGAAGCTAGCACAAACAGTGTTGGATTTAGAGTTCCAAATACATCTATCAATATAGGAGAAAACAGAGTGAAACCTAAAAATTCAAACTGTTACTGGAAACGAACCCTTCAACATAGAAGAACGAAATTTGGGGAACCAAGTCGCCTTAGTGTACTGATCATTACCTGAAAGTATCATCCAGTTTGGGTGAAAAAATATTTGCTGAGATTTCTGTAGATTCCTAATTTTGGGAAGCTTGGCAACCCCTTTCCATGAAAGTGTTCCTCGCCAGTCACTGCTTAGGGCTACAAAAAGAGGAAACAAAACATAGAGATAGAACGTGAAACTACTTTATTGTGTCAAGTTTCAAGAAGCTAGCACAAACCGTGTTGGATTTAGAGTTCCAAATACATCTATCAATATAGGAGAAAACAGAGTGAAACCTAAAAATTCAAACTGTTACTGGAAACGAACGCTTCAACATAGAAGAACGAAATCTGGGGAACCAAGTCGCCGTAGTGTACTGATCATAACCTGAAAGTATCATCCAGTTTGGGTGAAAAAATATTTGCTTAGATTTCTGGAGATTCGTCATTTTGGGAAGCCTGGCAACCCCTTTCCATGAAAGTGTTTCTCGCCAGTCACTGCTTAGGGCTACACCAAGAGGAAACAAAACATAGAGATAGAACGTGAAACTACTTTATCGTTTCAAGTTTCAAGAAGCTAGCACAAACAGTGTTGGATTTAGAGTTCCAAATATATCTATCAATATAGGAGAAAACAGAGTGAAACCTAAAAAATTAAACTGTTACTGGAAACGAACGCTTCAACATACAAGAATGAAATCTGGGGAACCAAGTCGCCTTAGTGTACTGATCATTACCTGAAAGTATCATCCAGTTTGGTTGAAAAAATATTTGCTGAGATTTCTGTAGATTCGTAATTTTGGGAAGCCTGGCAACCCCTTTCCATGAAAGTGTTCCTCTCCAGTCACTGCTTAGGGCTACATCAAGAGGAAACAAAACATAGAGATAGAACGTGAAACTACTTTATTGTGTCAAGTTTCAAGAAGCTAGCACAAACCGTGTTGGATTTAGAGTTCCAAATACATCTATCTATATAGGAGAAAACAGAGTGAAACCTAAAAATTCAAACTGTTACTGGAAACGAACGCTTCAACATAGAAGAACGAAATCTGGGGAACCAAGTCAACTTAGTGTACTGATCATTTCCTGAAAGTATCATCCAGTTTGGGTGAAAAAATATTTGCTGAGATTTCTGTAGATTCGTAATTTTGGGAAGCTTGGCAACCCCTTTCCATGAAAGTGTTTCTCGCCAGTCACTGCTTAGGGATACATCATCAGGAAACAAAACATAGAGATAGAACGTGAAACTACTTTATTGTGTCAAGTTTCAAGAAGCTAGCACAAACCGTGTTGGATTTAGAGTTCCAAATACATCTATCAATATTGAAGAAAACAGAGTGAAACCTAAAAATTCAAACTGTTACTGGAAACGAACGCTTCAACATAGAAGAACGAAATCTGGGTAACCAAGTCGCCTTAGTGTACTGCTCATTAGCTGAAAGTATCATCCATTTTGGGTGAAAAAATATTTGCTGAGATTTCTGGAGATTCGTAATTTTGGGAAGCCTGGCAACCCCTTTCCATGAAAGTGTTTCTCGCCAGTCACTGCTTAGGGCTACATCAAGAGGAAACAAAACATAGAGATAGAACGTGAAAGTACTTTATTGTGTCAAGTTTCAAGAAGCTAGCACAAACCGTGTTGGATTTAGAGTTCCAAATACATCTATCAATATAGGAGAAAACAGAGTGAAACCTAAAAATTCAAACTGTTACTGGAAACGAACGCTTCAACATAGAAGAACGAAATCTGGGGAACCAAGTCGCCTTAGTGTACTGATCATTACCTGAAAGTATCATCCAGTTTCGGTGAAAAAATATTTGTTGAGATTTCTGGGGATTCGTAATTTTGGGAAGCTTGGCAACCCCTTTCCATGAAAGTGTTTCTCGCCAGTCACTGCTTAGGGCTACATCATCAGGAAAAAAAACATAGAGATAGAACGTGAAAGTACTTTATTGTGTCCAGTTTCAAGAAGCTAGCACAAACCGTGTTGGATTTAGAGTTCCAAATACATCTATCAATATAGGAGAAAACAGAGTGAAACCTAAAAATTCAAACTGTTACTGGAAACGAACGCTTCAACATAGAAGACCGAAATCTGGGGAACCAAGTCGCCTTAGTGTACTGATTATTACCTGAAAGTATCATCCAGTTTGGGTGAAAAAATATTTGCTGAGATTTCTGGAGATTCGTAATTTTGGGAAGCTTGGCAACCCCTTTCCATGAAAGTGTTTCTCGCCAGTCACTGCTTAGGGCTACATCAAGAGGAAACAAAACATAGAGATAGAACGTGAAACTACTTTATTGTGTCAAGTTTCAAGAAGCTAGCACAAACCGTGTTGGATTTAGAGTTCCAAATACATCTATCAATATAGGAGAAAACAGAGTGAAACCTAAAAATTCATACTGTTACTGGAAACGAACGCTTCAACATAGAAGAACGAAATCTCTGGAACCAAGTCGCCTTAGTGTACTGATCATTACCTGAAAGTATCATCCAGTTTGGGTGAAAAAATATTTGCTTAGATTTCTGGAGATTCGTCATTATGGGAAGCCTGGCAACCCCTTTCCATGAAAGTGTTTCTCGCCAGTCACTGCTTAGGGCTACATCAAGAGGAAACAAAACATAGAGATAGAAGGTGAAACTACTTTATTGTGTCAAGTTTCAAGAAGCTAGCACAAACCGTGTTGGATTTAGAGTTCCAAATACATCTATGAATATAGGAGAAAACAGAGTAAAACCTAAAAATTCAAACTGTTACTGGAAACGAACGCTTCAACATAGAGGAATGAAATTTGGGGAACCAAGTCACCTTAGTGTACTGATCATTACCTGAAAGTATCATCCAGTTTGGGTGAAAAAATATTTGCTGAGATTTCTGGAGATTCGTCATTTTGGGAAGCCTGGCAACCCCTTTCCATGAAAGTGTTTCTCGCCAGTCACTGCTTAGGGCTACACCAATAGGAAACAAAACATAGAGATATGACGTGAAACTACTTTATCGTTTCAAGTTTCAAGAAGCTAGCACAAACAGTGTTGGATTTAGAGTTCCAAATATATCTATCAATATAGGAGATTACAGAGTGAAACCTAAAAAATCAAACTGTTACTGGAAACGAACGCTTCAACATACAAGAACGAAATCTGAGGAACCAAGTCGCCTTAGTGTACTGATCATTACCTGAAAGTATCATCCAGTTTGGGTGAAAAAATATTTGCTGAGATTTCTGGAGATTCGTCATTTTGGGAAGCCTGGCAACCCCTTTCCATGAAAGTGTTTCTCGCCAGTCACTGCTTAGGGCTACATCAAGAGGAAACAAAACATAGAGGTAGAACGTGAAACTACTTTATTGTGTCAAGTTTCAAGAAGCTAGCACAAACCGTGTTGGATTTAGAGTTCCAAATACATCTGTCAATATAGGAGAAAACAGAGTGAAACCTAAAAATTCAAACTGTTACTGGAAACGAACGCTTCATCATAGAAGAACGAAATTTGGGGAACCAAGTCGCCTTAGTGTACTGATCATTACCTGAAAGTATCATCCTGTTTGGGTGAAAAAATATTTGCTGAGATTTCTGTAGATTCGTAATTTGGGGAAGCTTGGCAACCCCTTTCCATGAAAGTGTTTCTCGCCAGTCACTGCTTAGGGCTACATCATCTGGAAACAAAACATAGAGATAGAACGTGAAACTACTTTATTGTGTCAAGTTTCAAGAAGCTAGCACAAACCGTGTTGGATTTAGAGTTCCAAATACATCTATCAATATAGGAGAAAACAGAGTGAAACCTAAAAATTCAAACTGTTACTGGAAACGAACGCTTCAACATAGAAGAACGAAATCTGGGGAACCAAGTCGCCTTAGTGTACTGATCATTACCTGAAAGTATCATCCAGTTTGGGTGAAAAAATATTTGCTGAGATTTCTGGAGATTCGTAATTTTGCAAAGCCTGGCAACCCCTTTCCATGAAAGTGTTGCTCGCCAGTCACTGCTTAGGGCTACATCATCAGGAAACAAAACATAGAGATAGAACGTGAAAGTACTTTATTGTGTCAAGTTTCAAGAAGCTAGCACAAACCGTGTTGGATTTAGAGTTCCAAATACATCTATCAATATAGGAGAAAACAGAGTGAAACCTAAAAATTCAAACTGTTACTGGAAACGAACGCTTCAACATAGAAGACCGAAATCTGGGGAACCAAGTCGCCTTAGTGTACTGATCGTTACCTGAAAGTATCATCCAGTTTGGGTGAAAAAATATTTGCTGAGATTTCTGGAGATTCGTAATTTTGGGAAGCCTGGCAACCCCTTTCCATGAAAGTGTTTCTCGCCAGTCACTGCTTAGGGCTACATCAAGAGGAAACAAAACATAGAGATAGAACGTGAAACTACTATATTGTGTCAAGTTTCAAGAAGCTAGCACAAACCGTGTTGGATTTCGAGTTCCAAATACATCTATCAATATAGGAGAAAACAGAGTGAAACCTAAAAATTCAAACTGTTACTGGAAACGAACGCTTCAACATAGAATAACGAAATTTGGGGAACCAAGTCGCCTTTGTGTACTGATCAATACCTGAAAGTATCATCCAGTTTGGGTGAAAAAATATTTGTTGAGATTTCTGGAGATTCGTAATTTTGCAAAGCCTGGCAACCCCTTTCCATTGAAGTGTTTCTCGCCAGTCACTGCTTAGGGCTACATCAAGAGGAAACAAAACATAGAGATAGAAGGTGAAACTACTTTATTGTGTCAAGTTTCAAGAAGCTAGCACAAACCGTGTTGGATTTAGAGTTCCAAATACATCTATCAATATAGGAGAAAACAGAGTGAAACCTAAAAATTCAAACTGTTACTGGAAACGAACGCTTCAACATAGAAGAACGAAATTTGGGGAACCAAGTCACCTTAGTGTACTGATCATTACCTGAAAGTATCATCCAGTTTGGGTGAAAAAATATTTGCTGAGATTTCTGGAGATTCGTCATTTTGGGAAGCCTGGCAACCCCTTTCCATGAAAGTGTTTCTCGCCAGTCACTGCTTAGGGCTACATCAAGAGGAAACAAAACATAGAGGTAGAACGTGAAACTACTTTTTTGTGTCAAGTTTCAAGAAGCTAGCACAAACCGTGTTGGATTTAGAGTTCCAAATACATCTATCAATATAGGAGAAAACAGAGTGAAACCTAAAAATTCAAACTGTTACTGGAAACGAACGCTTCAACATAGAAGAACGAAATTTGGGGAACCAAGTCGCCTTAGTGTACTGATCATTACCTGAAAGTATCATCCAGTTTGGGTGAAAAAATATTTGCTGAGATTTCTGGAGATTCGTCATTTTGGGAAGCCTGGCAACCCCTTTCCATGAAAGTGTTTCTCTCCAGTCACTGCTTAGGGCTACATCAAGAGGAAACAAAACATAGAGATAGAACGTGAAACTACTTTATTGTGTCAAGTTTCAAGAAGCTAGCACAAACCGTGTTGGATTAGAGTTCCAAATACTTCTATCTATATAGGAGAAAACAGAGTGAAACCTAAAAATTCAAACTGTTACTGGAAACGAACGCTTCATGATAGAAGAACGAAATTTGGGGAACCAAGTCGCCTTAGTGTACTGATCATTACCTGAAAGTATCATCCAGTTTGGGTGAAAAAATATTTGCTGAGATTTCTGTAGATTCGTAATTTTGGGAAGCTTGGCAACCGCTTTCCATGAAAGTGTTTCTCGCCAGTCACTGCTTAGGGCTACATCATCAGGAAACAAAACATAGAGATAGAACGTGAAACTACTTTATTGTGTCAAGTTTCAAGAAGCTAGCAAAAACCGTGTTGGATTTAGAGTTCCAAATACATCTATCAATATAGGAGAAAACAGAGTGAAACCTAAAAATTCAAACTGTTACTGGAAACGAACGCTACAACATAGAAGAACGAAATCTGGGGAACCAAGTTGCCTTAGTGAACTGCTCATTACCTGAAAGTCTCATCCATTTTGGGTGAAAAAATATTTGCTGAGATTTCTGGAGATTCGTAATTTTGGGAAGCCTGGCAACCCCTTTCCATGAAAGTGTTTCTCGCCAGTCACTGCTTAGGGCTACATCAAGAGGAAACAAAACATAGAGATAGAACGTGAAACTATTTTATTGTGTCAAGTTTCAAGAAGCTAGCACAAACCGTGTTGGATTTAGAGTTCCAAATACATCTATCAATATAGGAGAAAACAGAGTGAAACCTAAAAATTCAAACTGTTACTGGAAACGAACGCTTCATCATAGAAGAACAAAATTTGGGGAACCAAGTCACCTTAGTGTACTGATCATTACCTGAAAGTATCATCCAGTTTGGGTGAAAAAATATTTGCTGAGATTTCTGGAGATTCGTAATTTTGGGAAGCTTGGCAACCCCTTTCCATGAAAGTGTTTCTCGCCAGTCACTGCTTAGGGCTACATCATCAGGAAACAAAACATAGAGATAGAACGTGAAAGTACTTTATTGTGTCAAGTTTCAAGAAGCTAGCACAAACCGTGTTGGATTTAGAGTTCCAAATACATCTATCAATATAGGAGAAAACAGAGTGAAACCTAAAAATTCAAACTGTTACTGGAAACGAACGCTTCAACATAGAAGACCGAAATCTGGGGAACCAAGTCGCCTTAGTGTACTGATCATTACCTGAAAGTATCATCCAGTTTGGGTGAAAAAATTTTTGCTGAGATTTCTGGAGATTCGTAATTTTGGGAAGCCTGGCAACCCCTTTCCATGAAAGTGTTTCTCGCCAGTCACTGCTTAGGGCTACATCAAGAGGAAACAAAACATAGACATAGAAGGTGAAACTACTTTATTGTGTCAAGTTTCAAGAAGCTAGCACAAACCGTGTTGGATTTAGAGTTCCAAATACATCTATCAATATAGGAGAAAACAGAGTGAAACCTAAAAATTCAAACTGTTACTGGAAACGAACGCTTCAACATAGAATAACGAAATTTGGGGAACCATGTCGCCTTTGTGTACTGATCATTACCTGAAAGTATCATCCAGTTTGGGTGAAAAAATATTTGCTGAGATTTCTGGAGATTCGTAATATTGCAAAGCCTGGCAACCCCTTTCCATTGAAGTGTTTCTCGCCAGTCACTTCTTAGGGCTACATCAAGAGGAAACAAAACATAGAGATAGAAGGTGAAACTACTTTATTGTGTCAAGTTTCAAGAAGCTAGCACAAACCGTGTTGGATTTAGAGTTCCAAATACATCTATCAATATAGGAGAAAACAGAGTGAAACCTAAAAATTCAAACTGTTACTGGAAACGAACGCTTCAACATAGAAGAACGAAATTTGGGGAACCAAGTCGCCTTAGTGTACTGATCATTACCTGAAAGTATCATCCAGTTTGGGTGAAAAAATATTTGCTGAGATTTCTGGAGATTCGTAATTTTTGGAAGCTTGGCAACCCCTTTCCATGAAAGTGTTTCTAGCCAGTCACTGCTTAGGGCTACATCAAGAGGAAACAAAACATAGAGATAGAAGGTGAAACTACTTTATTGTGTCAAGTTTCAAGAAGCTAGCACAAACCGTGTTGGATTTAGAGTTCCAAATACATCTATGAATATAGGAGAAAACAGAGTGAAACCTAAATATTCAAACTGTTACTGGAAACGAACGCTTCAACGTAGAAGAACGAAATTTGTGGAACCAAGTCGCCTTAGTGTACTGATCATTACCTGAAAGTATCATCCAGTTTGGGTGAAAAAATATTTTCTGAGATTTCTGGAGATTCATCATTTTGGGAAGCCTGGCAACCCCTTTCCATGAAAGTGTTTCTTGCCAGTCACTGCTTAGGGCTACATCAAGAGGAAACAAAACATAGAGATAGAACGTGAAACTACTTTATTGTTTCAAGTTTCAAGAAGCTAGCACAAACCGTGTTGGATTTAGAGTTCCAAATACATCTATCAATACAGGAGAAAACAGAGTGAAACCTAAAAAATCAAACTGTTACTGCAAACGAACGCTTCAACATACAAGAACGAAATCTGGGGAACCAAGTCGCCTTAGTGTACTGCTCATTACCTGAAAGTATCATCCATTTTGAGTGAAAAAATATTTGCTGAGATTTCTGGAGATTCGTAATTTTGGGAAGCCTGGCAACCCCTTTCCATGAAAGTGTTTCTCGCCAGTCACTGCTTAGGGCTACATCAAGAGGAAACAAAACATAGAGATAGAACGTGAAACTACTATATTGTGTCAAGTTTCAAGAAGCTAGCACAAACCGTGTTGGATTTAGAGTTCCAAATACATCTATCAATATAGGAGAAAACAGAGTGAAACCTAAAAATTCAAACTGTTACTGGAAACGAACGCTTCAACATAGAATAACGAAATTTGGGGAACCAAGTCGCCTTTGTGTACTGATCAATACCTGAAAGTATCATCCAGTTTGGGTGAAAAAATATTTGTTGAGATTTCTGGAGATTCGTAATTTTGCAAAGCCTGGCAACCCCTTTCCATTGAAGTGTTTCTCGCCAGTCACTGCTTAGGGCTACATCAAGAGGAAACAAAACATAGAGATAGAAGGTGAAACTACTTTATTGTGTCAAGTTTCAAGAAGCTAGCACAAACCGTGTTGGATTTAGAGTTCCAAATACATCTATCAATATAGGAGAAAACAGAGTGAAACCTAAAAATTCAAACTGTTACTGGAAACGAACGCTTCAACATAGAAGAACGAAATTTGGGGAACCAAGTCGCCTTAGTGTACTGATCATTACCTGAAAGTATCATCCAGTTTGGGAGAAAAAATATTTGCTGAGATTTCTGTAGATTCGTAATTTTGGGAAGCTTGGCAACCCCTTTCCATGAAAGTGTTTCTTGCCAGTCACTGCTTAGGGCTACAAAAAGAGGAAACAAAACATAGAGAAAGAAGGTGAAACTACTTTATTGTGTCAAGTTTCAAGAAGCTAGCACAAACCGTGTTGGATTTAGAGTTCCAAATACATCTATCAATATAGGAGAAAACAGAGTGAAGCCTAAAAATTCAAACTGTTAATGGAAACGAACGCTTCAACATAGAAGAACGAAATCTGGGGAACCAAGTCGCCTTAGTGTACTGATCATTACCTGAAAGTATCATCCAGTTTGGGTGAAAAAATATTTGCTGGATTTCTGGAGATTCGTCATTTTGGGAAGCCTGGCAACCCCTTTCCATGAGAGAGTTTCTCGCCAGTCACTGCTTAGGGCTACATCAAGAGGAAACAAAACATAGAGATAGAACGTGAAACTACTTTATTGTGTCAAGTTTCAAGAAGCTAGCACAAACCGTGTTGGATTTAGAGTTCCAAATACATCTATCAATATAGGAGAAAACAGAGTGAAACCTAAAAATTCAAACTGTTACTGGAAACGAACGCTTCAACATAGAAGAACGAAATTTGGGGAACCAAGTCACCTTAGTGTACTGATCATTACCTGAAAGTATCATCCAGTTTGGGTGAAAAAATATTTGCTGAGATTTCTGGAGATTCGTCATTTTGGGAAGCCTGGCAACCCCTTTCCATGAAAGTGTTTCTCGCCAGTCACTGCTTAGGGCTACATCAAGAGGAAACAAAACATAGAGATAGAACGTGAAACTACTTTATTGTGTCAAGTTTCAAGAAGCTAGCACAAACCGTGTTGGATTTAGAGTTCCAAATACATCTATCAATATAGGAGAAAACAGAGTGAAACCTAAAAATTCAAACTGTTACTGGAAACGAACGCTTCAACATAGAAGAACGAAATTTGGGGAACCAAGTCACCTTAGTGTACTGATCATTACCTGAAAGTATCATCCAGTTTGGGTGAAAAAATATTTGCTGAGATTTCTGGAGATTCGTCATTTTGGGAAGCCTGGCAACCCCTTTCCATGAAAGTGTTTCTCGCCAGTCACTGCTTAGGGCTACATCAAGAGGAAACAAAACATAGAGGTAGAACGTGAAACTACTTTTTTGTGTCAAGTTTCAAGAAGCTAGCACAAACCGTGTTGGATTTAGAGTTCCAAATACATCTATCAATATAGGAGAAAACAGAGTGAAACCTAAAAATTCAAACTGTTACTGGAAACGAACGCTTCAACATAGAAGAACGAAATTTGGGGAACCAAGTCGCCTTAGTGTACTGATCATTACCTGAAAGTATCATCCAGTTTGGGTGAAAAAATATTTGCTGAGATTTCTGGAGATTCGTAATTTTGGGAAGCCTGGCAACCCCTTTCCATGAAAGTGTTTCTCTCCAGTCACTGCTTAGGGCTACATCAAGAGGAAACAAAACATAGAGATAGAACGTGAAACTACTTTATTGTGTCAAGTTTCAAGAAGCTAGCACAAACCGTGTTGGATTAGAGTTCCAAATACTTCTATCTATATAGGAGAAAACAGAGTGAAACCTAAAAATTCAAACTGTTACTGGAAACGAACGCTTCATGATAGAAGAACGAAATTTGGGGAACCAAGTCGCCTTAGTGTACTGATCATTACCTGAAAGTATCATCCAGTTTGGGTGAAAAAATATTTGCTGAGATTTCTGTAGATTCGTAATTTTGGGAAGCTTGGCAACCGCTTTCCATGAAAGTGTTTCTCGCCAGTCACTGCTTAGGGCTACATCATCAGGAAACAAAACATAGAGATAGAACGTGAAACTACTTTATTGTGTCAAGTTTCAAGAAGCTAGCAAAAACCGTGTTGGATTTAGAGTTCCAAATACATCTATCAATATAGGAGAAAACAGAGTGAAACCTAAAAATTCAAACTGTTACTGGAAACGAACGCTACAACATAGAAGAACGAAATCTGGGGAACCAAGTTGCCTTAGTGAACTGCTCATTACCTGAAAGTCTCATCCATTTTGGGTGAAAAAATATTTGCTGAGATTTCTGGAGATTCGTAATTTTGGGAAGCCTGGCAACCCCTTTCCATGAAAGTGTTTCTCGCCAGTCACTGCTTAGGGCTACATCAAGAGGAAACAAAACATAGAGATAGAACGTGAAACTATTTTATTGTGTCAAGTTTCAAGAAGCTAGCACAAACCGTGTTGGATTTAGAGTTCCAAATACATCTATCAATATAGGAGAAAACAGAGTGAAACCTAAAAATTCAAACTGTTACTGGAAACGAACGCTTCATCATAGAAGAACAAAATTTGGGGAACCAAGTCACCTTAGTGTACTGATCATTACCTGAAAGTATCATCCAGTTTGGGTGAAAAAATATTTGCTGAGATTTCTGGAGATTCGTAATTTTGGGAAGCTTGGCAACCCCTTTCCATGAAAGTGTTTCTCGCCAGTCACTGCTTAGGGCTACATCATCAGGAAACAAAACATAGAGATAGAACGTGAAAGTACTTTATTGTGTCAAGTTTCAAGAAGCTAGCACAAACCGTGTTGGATTTAGAGTTCCAAATACATCTATCAATATAGGAGAAAACAGAGTGAAACCTAAAAATTCAAACTGTTACTGGAAACGAACGCTTCAACATAGAAGACCGAAATCTGGGGAACCAAGTCGCCTTAGTGTACTGATCATTACCTGAAAGTATCATCCAGTTTGGGTGAAAAAATTTTTGCTGAGATTTCTGGAGATTCGTAATTTTGGGAAGCCTGGCAACCCCTTTCCATGAAAGTGTTTCTCGCCAGTCACTGCTTAGGGCTACATCAAGAGGAAACAAAACATAGACATAGAAGGTGAAACTACTTTATTGTGTCAAGTTTCAAGAAGCTAGCACAAACCGTGTTGGATTTAGAGTTCCAAATACATCTATCAATATAGGAGAAAACAGAGTGAAACCTAAAAATTCAAACTGTTACTGGAAACGAACGCTTCAACATAGAATAACGAAATTTGGGGAACCATGTCGCCTTTGTGTACTGATCATTACCTGAAAGTATCATCCAGTTTGGGTGAAAAAATATTTGCTGAGATTTCTGGAGATTCGTAATATTGCAAAGCCTGGCAACCCCTTTCCATTGAAGTGTTTCTCGCCAGTCACTTCTTAGGGCTACATCAAGAGGAAACAAAACATAGAGATAGAAGGTGAAACTACTTTATTGTGTCAAGTTTCAAGAAGCTAGCACAAACCGTGTTGGATTTAGAGTTCCAAATACATCTATCAATATAGGAGAAAACAGAGTGAAACCTAAAAATTCAAACTGTTACTGGAAACGAACGCTTCAACATAGAAGAACGAAATTTGGGGAACCAAGTCGCCTTAGTGTACTGATCATTACCTGAAAGTATCATCCAGTTTGGGTGAAAAAATATTTGCTGAGATTTCTGGAGATTCGTAATTTTTGGAAGCTTGGCAACCCCTTTCCATGAAAGTGTTTCTAGCCAGTCACTGCTTAGGGCTACATCAAGAGGAAACAAAACATAGAGATAGAAGGTGAAACTACTTTATTGTGTCAAGTTTCAAGAAGCTAGCACAAACCGTGTTGGATTTAGAGTTCCAAATACATCTATGAATATAGGAGAAAACAGAGTGAAACCGAAATATTCAAACTGTTACTGGAAACGAACGCTTCAACGTAGAAGAACGAAATTTGTGGAACCAAGTCGCCTTAGTGTACTGATCATTACCTGAAAGTATCATCCAGTTTGGGTGAAAAAATATTTTCTGAGATTTCTGGAGATTCATCATTTTGGGAAGCCTGGCAACCCCTTTCCATGAAAGTGTTTCTTGCCAGTCACTGCTTAGGGCTACATCAAGAGGAAACAAAACATAGAGAGAGAACGTGAAACTACTTTATTGTTTCAAGTTTCAAGAAGCTAGCACAAACCGTGTTGGATTTAGAGTTCCAAATACATCTATCAATACAGGAGAAAACAGAGTGAAACCTAAAAAATCAAACTGTTACTGCAAACGAACGCTTCAACATACAAGAACGAAATCTGGGGAACCAAGTCGCCTTAGTGTACTGCTCATTACCTGAAAGTATCATCCATTTTGAGTGAAAAAATATTTGCTGAGATTTCTGGAGATTCGTAATTTTGGGAAGCCTGGCAACCACTTTCCATGAAAGTGTTTCTCGCCAGTCACTGCTTAGGGCTACATCAAGAGGAAACAAAACATAGAGATAGAACGTGAAACTACTTTATTGTGTCAAGTTTCAAGAAGCTAGCACAAACCGTGTTGGATTTAGAGTTCCAAATACATCTATCAATATAGGAGAAAACAGAGTGAAACCTAAAAATTCAAACTGTTACTGGAAACGAACGCTTCAACATAGAATAACGAAATTTGGGGAACCAAGTCACCTTAGTGTACTGATCAGTACCTGAAAGTATCATCCAGTTTGGGTGAAAAAATATTTGTTGAGATTTCTGGAGATTCGTAATTTTGGGAAGCTTGGCAACCCCTTTCCATGAAAGTGTTTCTCGCCAGTCACTGCTTAGGGCTACATCATCAGGAAAAAAAACATAGAGATAGAACGTGAAAGTACTTTATTGTGTCAAGTTTCAAGAAGCCAGCACAAACCGTGTTGGATTTAGAGTTCCAAATACATCTATCAATATAGGAGAAAACAGAGTGAAACCTAAAAATTCAAATTGTTACTGGAAACGAACGCTTCAACATAGAAGAACGAAATTTGGGGAACCAAGTCGCCTTAGTGTACTGATCATTACCTGAAAGTATCATCCAGTTTGGGTGAAAAAATATTTGCTGAGATTTCTGTAGATTCCTAATTTTGGGAAGCTTGGCAACCCCTTTCCATGAAAGTGTTCCTCGCCAGTCACTGCTTAGGGCTACAAAAAGAGGAAACAAAACATAGAGATAGAACGTGAAACTACTTTATTGTGTCAAGTTTCAAGAAGCTAGCACAAACCGTGTTGGATTTAGAGTTCCAAATACATCTATCAATATAGGAGAAAACAGAGTGAAACCTAAAAATTCAAACTGTTACTGGAAACGAACGCTTCAACATAGAAGAACGAAATCTGGGGAACCAAGTCGCCTTAGTGTACTGATCATTACCTGAAAGTATCATCCAGTTTGGGTGAAAAAATATTTGCTTAGATTTCTGGAGATTCGTCATTTTGGGAAGCCTGGCAACCCCTTTCCATGAAAGTGTTTCTCGCCAGTCACTGCTTAGGGCTACACCAAGAGGAAACAAAACATAGAGATATAACGTGAAACTACTTTATCGTTTCAAGTTTCAAGAAGCTAGCACAAACAGTGTTGGATTTAGAGTTCCAAATATATCTATCAATATAGGAGAAAACAGAGTGAAACCTAAAAAATCAAACTGTTACTGGAAACGAACGCTTCAACATACAAGAATGAAATCTGGGGAACCAAGTCGCCTTAGTGTACTGATCATTACCTGAAAGTATCATCCAGTTTGGTTGAAAAAATATTTGCTGAGATTTCTGTAGATTCGTAATTTTGGGAAGCCTGGCAACCCCTTTCCATGAAAGTGTTTCTCGCCAGTCACTGCTTAGGGCTACATCAAGAGGAAACAAAACATAGAGATAGAACGTGAAACTACTTTATTGTGTCAAGTTTCAAGAAGCTAGCACAAACCGTGTTGGATTTAGAGTTCCAAATACATCTATCAATATAGGAGAAAACAGAGTGAAACCTAAAAATTCAAACTGTTACTGGAAACGAACGCTTCAACATAGAAGAACGAAATCTGGGGAACCAAGTCGCCTTAGTGTACTGATCATTACCTGAAAGTATCATCCAGTTTGGGTGAAAAAATATTTGTTGAGATTTCTGGGGATTCGTAATTTTGGGAAGCTTGGCAACCCCTTTCCATGAAAGTGTTTCTCGCCAGTCACTGCTTAGGGCTACATCATCAGGAAAAAAAACATAGAGATAGAACGTGAAAGTACTTTATTGTGTCCAGTTTCAAGAAGCTAGCACAAATCGTGTTGGATTTAGAGTTCCAAATACATCTATCAATATAGGAGAAAACAGAGTGAAACCTAAAAATTCAAACTGTTACTGGAAACGAACGCTTCAACATAGAAGACCGAAATCTGGGGAACCAAGTCGCCTTAGTGTACTGATTATTACCTGAAAGTATCATCCAGTTTGGGTGAAAAAATATTTGCTGAGATTTCTGGAGATTCGTAATTTTGGGAAGCTTGGCAACCCCTTTCCATGAAAGTGTTTCTCGCCAGTCACTGCTTAGGGCTACATCAAGAGGAAACAAAACATAGAGATAGAACGTGAAACTACTTTATTGTGGCAAGTTTCAAGAAGCTAGCACAAACCGTGTTGGATTTAGAGTTCCAAATACATCTATCAATATAGGAGAAAACAGAGTGAAACCTAAAAATTCATACTGTTACTGGAAACGAACGCTTCAACATAGAAGAACGAAATCTCTGGAACCAAGTCGCCTTAGTGTACTGATCATTACCTGAAAGTATCATCCAGTTTGGGTGAAAAAATATTTGCTTAGATTTCTGGAGATTCGTCATTTTGGGAAGCCTGGCAACCCCTTTCCATGAAAGTGTTTCTCGCCAGTCACTGCTTAGGGCTACATCAAGAGGAAACAAAACATAGAGATAGAAGGTGAAACTACTTTATTGTGTCAAGTTTCAAGAAGCTAGCACAAACCGTGTTGGATTTAGAGTTCCAAATACATCTATGAATATAGGAGAAAACAGAATAAAACCTAAAAATTCAAACTGTTACTGGAAACGAACGCTTCAACATAGAGGAACGAAATTTGGGGAACCAAGTCACCTTAGTGTACTGATCATTAACTGAAAGTATCATCCAGTTTGGGTGAAAAAATATTTGCTGAGATTTCTGGAGATTCGTCATTTTGGGAAGCCTGGCAACCCCTTTCCATGAAAGTGTTTCTCGCCAGTCACTGCTTAGGGCTACACCAAGAGGAAACAAAACATAGAGATATAACGTGAAACTACTTTATCGTTTCAAGTTTCAAGAAGCTAGCACAAACAGTGTTGGATTTAGAGTTCCAAATATATCTATCAATATAGGAGAAAACAGAGTGAAACCTAAAAAATCAAACTGTTACTGGAAACGAACGCTTCAACATACAAGAACGAAATCTGGGGAACCAAGTCGCCTTAGTGTACTGATCATTACCTGAAAGTATCATCCAGTTTGGGTGAAAAAATATTTGCTGAGATTTCTGGAGATTCGTCATTTTGGGAAGCCTGGCAACCCCTTTCCATGAAAGTGTTTCTCGCCAGTCACTGCTTAGGGCTACATCAAGAGGAAACAAAACATAGAGGTAGAACGTGAAACTACTTTTTTGTGTCAAGTTTCAAGAAGCTAGCACAAACCGTGTTGGATTTAGAGTTCCAAACACATCTGTCAATATAGGAGAAAACAGAGTGAAACCTAAAAATTCAAACTGTTACTGGAAACGAACGCTTCATCATAGAAGAACGAAATTTGGGGAACCAAGTCGCCTTAGTGTACTGATCATTACCTGAAAGTATCATCCTGTTTGGGTGAAAAAATATTTGCTGAGATTTCTGTAGATTCGTAATTTGGGGAAGCTTGGCAACCCCTTTCCATGAAAGTGTTTCTCGCCAGTCACTGCTTAGGGCTACATCATCTGGAAACAAAACATAGAGATAGAACGTGAAACTACTTTATTGTGTCAAGTTTCAAGAAGCTAGCACAAACCGTGTTGGATTTAGAGTTCCAAATACATCTATCAATATAGGAGAAAACAGAGTGAAACCTAAAAATTCAAACTGTTACTGGAAACGAACGCTTCAACATAGAAGAACGAAATCTGGGGAACCAAGTCGCCTTAGTGTACTGATCATTACCTGAAAGTATCATCCAGTTTGGGTGAAAAAATATTTTCTGAGATTTCTGGAGATTCATCATTTTGGGAAGCCTGGCAACCCCTTTCCATGAAAGTGTTTCTTGCCAGTCACTGCTTAGGGCTACATCAAGAGGAAACAAAACATAGAGATAGAACGTGAAACTACTTTATTGTTTCAAGTTTCAAGAAGCTAGCACAAACCGTGTTGGATTTAGAGTTCCAAATACATCTATCAATACAGGAGAAAACAGAGTGAAACCTAAAAAATCAAACTGTTACTGCAAACGAACGCTTCAACATACAAGAACGAAATCTGGGGAACCAAGTCGCCTTAGTGTACTGCTCATTACCTGAAAGTATCATCCATTTTGAGTGAAAAAATATTTGCTGAGATTTCTGGAGATTCGTAATTTTGGGAAGCCTGGCAACCACTTTCCATGAAAGTGTTTCTCGCCAGTCACTGCTTAGGGCTACATCAAGAGGAAACAAAACATAGAGATAGAACGTGAAACTACTTTATTGTGTCAAGTTTCAAGAAGCTAGCACAAACCGTGTTGGATTTAGAGTTCCAAATACATCTATCAATATAGGAGAAAACAGAGTGAAACCTAAAAATTCAAACTGTTACTGGAAACGAACGCTTCAACATAGAATAACGAAATTTGGGGAACCAAGTCGCCTTAGTGTACTGATCAGTACCTGAAAGTATCATCCAGTTTGGGTGAAAAAATATTTGTTGAGATTTCTGGAGATTCGTAATTTTGGGAAGCTTGGCAACCCCTTTCCATGAAAGTGTTTCTCGCCAGTCACTGCTTAGGGCTACATCATCAGGAAAAAAAACATAGAGATAGAACGTGAAAGTACTTTATTGTGTCAAGTTTCAAGAAGCCAGCACAAACCGTGTTGGATTTAGAGTTCCAAATACATCTATCAATATAGGAGAAAACAGAGTGAAACCTAAAAATTCAAATTGTTACTGGAAACGAACGCTTCAACATAGAAGAACGAAATTTGGGGAACCAAGTCGCCTTAGTGTACTGATCATTACCTGAAAGTATCATCCAGTTTGGGTGAAAAAATATTTGCTGAGATTTCTGTAGATTCCTAATTTTGGGAAGCTTGGCAACCCCTTTCCATGAAAGTGTTCCTCGCCAGTCACTGCTTAGGGCTACAAAAAGAGGAAACAAAACATAGAGATAGAACGTGAAACTACTTTATTGTGTCAAGTTTCAAGAAGCTAGCACAAACCGTGTTGGATTTAGAGTTCCAAATACATCTATCAATATAGGAGAAAACAGAGTGAAACCTAAAAATTCAAACTGTTACTGGAAACGAACGCTTCAACATAGAAGAACGAAATCTGGGGAACCAAGTCGCCTTAGTGTACTGATCATTACCTGAAAGTATCATCCAGTTTGGGTGAAAAAATATTTGCTTAGATTTCTGGAGATTCGTCATTTTGGGAAGCCTGGCAACCCCTTTCCATGAAAGTGTTTCTCGCCAGTCACTGCTTAGGGCTACACCAAGAGGAAACAAAACATAGAGATATAACGTGAAACTACTTTATCGTTTCAAGTTTCAAGAAGCTAGCACAAACAGTGTTGGATTTAGAGTTCCAAATATATCTATCAATATAGGAGAAAACAGAGTGAAACCTAAAAAATCAAACTGTTACTGGAAACGAACGCTTCAACATACAAGAATGAAATCTGGGGAACCAAGTCGCCTTAGTGTACTGATCATTACCTGAAAGTATCATCCAGTTTGGTTGAAAAAATATTTGCTGAGATTTCTGTAGATTCGTAATTTTGGGAAGCCTGGCAACCCCTTTCCATGAAAGTGTTTCTCGCCAGTCACTGCTTAGGGCTACATCAAGAGGAAACAAAACATAGAGATAGAACGTGAAACTACTTTATTGTGTCAAGTTTCAAGAAGCTAGCACAAACCGTGTTGGATTTAGAGTTCCAAATACATCTATCAATATAGGAGAAAACAGAGTGAAACCTAAAAATTCAAACTGTTACTGGAAACGAACGCTTCAACATAGAAGAACGAAATCTGGGGAACCAAGTCGCCTTAGTGTACTGATCATTACCTGAAAGTATCATCCAGTTTGGGTGAAAAAATATTTGTTGAGATTTCTGGGGATTCGTAATTTTGGGAAGCTTGGCAACCCCTTTCCATGAAAGTGTTTCTCGCCAGTCACTGCTTAGGGCTACATCAAGAGGAAACAAAACATAGAGATAGAACGTGAAACTACTTTATTGTGTCAAGTTTCAAGAAGCTAGCACAAACCGTGTTGGATTTAGAGTTCCAAATACATCTATCAATATAGGAGAAAACAGAGTGAAACCTAAAAATTCAAACTGTTACTGGAAACGAACGCTTCAACATAGAAGAACGAAATTTGGGGAACCAAGTCGCCTTAGTGTACTGATCATTACCTGAAAGTATCATCCAGTTTGGGTGAAAAAATATTTGCTGAGATTTCTGTAGATTCGTAATTTTTGGAAGCTTGGCAACCCCTTTCCATGAAAGTGTTTCTCGCCAGTCACTGCTTAGGGCTACATCATCAGGAAACAAAACATAGAGATAGAACGTGAAAGTACTTTATTGTGTCAAGTTTCAAGAAGCTAGCACAAACCGTGTTGGATTTAGAGTTCCAAATACATCTATCAATATAGGAGAAAACAGAGTGAAACCTAAAAATTCAAACTGTTACTGGAAACGAACACTTCAACATAGAAGACCGAAATCTGGGGAACCAAGTCGCCTTAGTGTACTGATCGTTACCTGAAAGTATCATCCAGTTTGGGTGAAAAAATATTTGCTGAGATTTCTGGAGATTCGTAATTTTGGGAAGCCTGGCAACCCCTTTCCATGAAAGTGTTTCTCGCCAGTCACTGCTTAGGGCTACATCAAGAGGAAACAAAACATAGAGATAGAACTTGAAACTACTATATTGTGTCAAGTTTCAAGAAGCTAGCACAAACCGTGTTGGATTTAGAGTTCCAAATACATCTATCAATATAGGAGAAAACAGAGTGAAACCTAAAAATTCAAACTGTTACTGGAAACGAACGCTTCAACATAGAATAACGAAATTTGGGGAACCAAGTCGCCTTTGTGTACTGATCAATACCTGAAAGTATCATCCAGTTTGGGTGAAAAAATATTTGTTGAGATTTCTGGAGATTCGTAATTTTGCAAAGCCTGGCAACCCCTTTCCATTGAAGTGTTTCTCGCCAGTCACTGCTTAGGGCTACATCAAGAGGAAACAAAACATAGAGATAGAAGGTGAAACTACTTTATTGTGTCAAGTTTCAAGAAGCTAGCACAAACCGTGTTGGATTTAGAGTTCCAAATACATCTATCAATATAGGAGAAAAGAGAGTGAAACCTAAAAATTCAAACTGTTACTGGAAACGAACGCTTCAACATAGAAGAACGAAATTTGGGGAACCAAGTCGCCTTAGTGTACTGATCATTACCTGAAAGTATCATCCAGTTTGGGAGAAAAAATATTTGCTGAGATTTCTGTAGATTCGTAATTTTGGGAAGCTTGGCAACCCCTTTCCATGAAAGTGTTTCTTGCCAGTCACTGCTTAGGGCTACAAAAAGAGGAAACAAAACATAGAGATAGAAGGTGAAACTACTTTATTGTGTCAAGTTTCAAGAAGCTAGCACAAACCGTGTTGGATTTAGAGTTCCAAATACATCTATCAATATAGGAGAAAACAGAGTGAAGCCTAAAAATTCAAACTGTTAATGGAAACGAACGCTTCAACATAGAAGAACGAAATCTGGGGAACCAAGTCGCCTTAGTGTACTGATCATTACCTGAAAGTATCATCCAGTTTGGGTGAAAAAATATTTGCTGGATTTCTGGAGATTCGTCATTTTGGGAAGCCTGGCAACCCCTTTCCATGAGAGAGTTTCTCGCCAGTCACTGCTTAGGGCTACATCAAGAGGAAAGAAAACATAGAGATAGAAGGTGAAACTACTTTATTGTGTCAAGTTTCAAGAAGCTAGCACAAACCGTGTTGGATTTAGAGTTCCAAATACATCTATGAATATAGGAGAAAACAGAGTGAAACCTAAAAATTCAAACTGTTACTGGAAACGAACGCTTCAACATAGAAGAACGAAATTTGGGGAACCAAGTCACCTTAGTGTACTGATCATTACCTGAAAGTATCATCCAGTTTGGGTGAAAAAATATTTGCTGAGATTTCTGGAGATTCGTCATTTTGGGAAGCCTGGCAACCCCTTTCCATGAAAGTGTTTCTCGCCAGTCACTGCTTAGGGCTACATCAAGAGGAAACAAAACATAGAGATAGAACGTGAAACTACTTTATTGTGTCAAGTTTCAAGAAGCTAGCACAAACCGTGTTGGATTTAGAGTTCCAAATACATCTATCAATATAGGAGAAAACAGAGTGAAACCTAAAAATTCAAACTGTTACTGGAAACGAACGCTTCAACATAGAAGAACGAAATTTGGGGAACCAAGTCGCCTTAGTGTACTGATCATTACCTGAAAGTATCATCCAGTTTGGGTGAAAAAATATTTGCTGAGATTTCTGGAGATTCGTCATTTTGGGAAGCCTGGCAACCCCTTTCCTTGAAAGTGTTTCTCGCCAGTCACTGCTTAGGGCTACATCAAGAGGAAACAAAACATAGAGGTAGAACGTGAAACTACTTTTTTGTGTCAAGTTTCAAGAAGCTAGCACAAACCGTGTTGGATTTAGAGTTCCAAATACATCTATCAATATAGGAGAAAACAGAGTGAAACCTAAAAATTCAAACTGTTACTGGAAACGAACGCTTCAACATAGAAGAACGAAATTTGGGGAACCAAGTCGCCTTAGTGTACTGATCATTACCTGAAAGTATCATCCAGTTTGGGTGAAAAAATATTTGCTGAGATTTCTGGAGATTCGTAATTTTGGGAAGCCTGGCAACCCCTTTCCATGAAAGTGTTTCTCTCCAGTCACTGCTTAGGGCTACATCAAGAGGAAACAAAACATAGAGATAGAACGTGAAACTACTTTATTGTGTCAAGTTTCAAGAAGCTAGCACAAACCGTGTTGGATTAGAGTTCCAAATACTTCTATCTATATAGGAGAAAACAGAGTGAAACCTAAAAATTCAAACTGTTACTGGAAACGAACGCTTCATGATAGAAGAACGAAATTTGGGGAACCAAGTCGCCTTAGTGTACTGATCATTACCTGAAAGTATCATCCAGTTTGGGTGAAAAAATATTTGCTGAGATTTCTGTAGATTCGTAATTTTGGGAAGCTTGGCAACCCCTTTCCATGAAAGTGTTTCTCGCCAGTCACTGCTTAGGGCTACATCATCAGGAAACAAAACATAGAGATAAAACGTGAAACTACTTTATTGTGTCAAGTTTCAAGAAGCTAGCAAAAACCGTGTTGGATTTAGAGTTCCAAATACATCTATCAATATAGGAGAAAACAGAGTGAAACCTAAAAATTCAAACTGTTACTGGAAACGAACGCTACAACATAGAAGAACGAAATCTGGGGAACCAAGTTGCCTTAGTGAACTGCTCATTACCTGAAAGTCTCATCCATTTTGGGTGAAAAAATATTTGCTGAGATTTCTGGAGATTCGTAATTTTGGGAAGCCTGGCAACCCCTTTCCATGAAAGTGTTTCTCGCCAGTCACTGCTTAGGGCTACATCAAGAGGAAACAAAACATAGAGATAGAACGTGAAACTACTTTATTGTGTCAAGTTTCAAGAAGCTAGCACAAACCGTGTTGGATTTAGAGTTCCAAATACATCTATCAATATAGGAGAAAACAGAGTGAAACCTAAAAATTCAAACTGTTACTGGAAACGAACGCTTCATCATAGAAGAACAAAATTTGGGGAACCAAGTCACCTTAGTGTACTGATCATTACCTGAAAGTATCATCCAGTTTGGGTGAAAAAATATTTGCTGAGATTTCTGGAGATTCGTAATTTTGGGAAGCTTGGCAACCCCTTTCCATGAAAGTGTTTCTCGCCAGTCACTGCTTAGGGCTACATCATCAGGAAACAAAACATAGAGATAGAACGTGAAAGTACTTTATTGTGTCAAGTTTCAAGAAGCTAGCACAAACCGTGTTGGATTTAGAGTTCCAAATACATCTATCAATATAGGAGAAAACAGAGTGAAACCTAAAAATTCAAACTGTTACTGGAAACGAACGCTTCAACATAGAAGACCGAAATCTGGGGAACCAAGTCGCCTTAGTGTACTGATCATTACCTGAAAGTATCATCCTGTTTGGGTGAAAAAATTTTTGCTGAGATTTCTGGAGATTCGTAATTTTGGGAAGCCTGGCAACCCCTTTCCATGAAAGTGTTTCTCGCCAGTCACTGCTTAGGGCTACATCAAGAGGAAACAAAACATAGACATAGAAGGTGAAACTACTTTATTGTGTCAAGTTTCAAGAAGCTAGCACAAACCGTGTTGGATTTAGAGTTCCAAATACATCTATCAATATAGGAGAAAACAGAGTGAAACCTAAAAATTCAAACTGTTACTGGAAACGAACGCTTCAACATAGAATAACGAAATTTGAGGAACCATGTCGCCTTTGTGTACTGATCATTACCTGAAAGTATCATCCAGTTTGGGTGAAAAAATATTTGCTGAGATTTCTGGAGATTCGTAATATTGCAAAGCCTGGCAACCCCTTTCCATTGAAGTGTTTCTCGCCAGTCACTTCTTAGGGCTACATCAAGAGGAAACAAAACATAGAGATAGAAGGTGAAACTACTTTATTGTGTCAAGTTTCAAGAAGCTAGCACAAACCGTGTTGGATTTAGAGTTCCAAATACATCTATCAATATAGGAGAAAACAGAGTGAAACCTAAAAATTCAAACTGTTACTGGAAACGAACGCTTCAACATAGAAGAACGAAATTTGGGGAACCAAGTCGCCTTAGTGTACTGATCATTACCTGAAAGATTCATCCAGTTTGGGTGAAAAAATATTTGCTGAGATTTCTGGAGATTCGTAATTTTTGGAAGCTTGGCAACCCCTTTCCATGAAAGTGTTTCTAGCCAGTCACTGCTTAGGGCTACATCAAGAGGAAACAAAACATAGAGATAGAAGGTGAAACTACTTTATTGTGTCAAGTTTCAAGAAGCTAGCACAAACCGTGTTGGATTTAGAGTTCCAAATACATCTATGAATATAGGAGAAAACAGAGTGAAACCTAAATATTCAAACTGTTACTGGAAACAAACGCTTCAACGTAGAAGAACGAAATTTGTGGAACCAAGTCGCCTTAGTGTACTGATCATTACCTGAAAGTATCATCCAGTTTGGGTGAAAAAATATTTTCTGAGATTTCTGGAGATTCATCATTTTGGGAAGCCTGGCAACCCCTTTCCATGAAAGTGTTTCTTGCCAGTCACTGCTTAGGGCTACATCAAGAGGAAACAAAACATAGAGATAGAACGTGAAACTACTTTATTGTGTCAAGTTTCAAGAAGCTAGCACAAACCGTGTTGGATTTAGAGTTCCAAATACATCTATCTATATAGGAGAAAACAGAGTGAAACCTAAAAATTCAAACTGTTACTGGAAATGAACGCTTCATGATAGAAGAACGAAATTTGGGGAACAAGTCGCCTTAGTGTACTGATCATTACCTCAAAGTATCATCCAGTTTGGGTGAAAAAATATTTGCTGAGATTTCTGTAGATTCGTAATTTTGGGAAGCTTGGCAACCCCTTTCCATGAAAGTGTTTCTCGCCAGTCACTGCTTAGGGCTACATCATCAGGAAACAAAACATAGAGATAGAACTTGAAACTACTTTATTGTGTCAAGTTTCAAGAAGCTAGCACAAACCGTGTTGGATTTAGAGTTCCAAATACATCTATCAATATAGGAGAAAATAGAGTGAAACCTAAAAATTCAAACTGTTACTGGAAACGAACGCTTCACCATAGAAGAACGAAATCTGGGGAACCAAGTTGCCTTAGTGAACTGCTCATTACCTGAAAGTATCATCCATTTTGGGTGAAAAAATATTTGCTGAGATTTCTGGAGATTCGTAATTTTGGGAAGCCTGGCAACCCCTTTCCATGAAAGTGTTTCTCGCCAGTCACTGCTTAGGGCTACATCAAGAGGAAACAAAACATAGAGATAGAACGTGAAACTACTTTATTGTGTCAAGTTTCAAGAAGCTAGCACAAACCGTGTTGGATTTAGAGTTCCAAATACATCTATCAATATAGTAGAAAACAGAGTGAAACCTAAAAATTCAAACTGTTACTGGAAACGAACGCTTCATCATAGAAGAACAAAATTTGGGGAACCAAGTCACCTTAGTGTACTGATCATTACCTGAAAGTATCATCCAGTTTGGGTGAAAAAATATTTGCTGAGATTTCTGGAGATTCGTAATTTTGGGAAGCTTGGCAACCCCTTTCCATGAAAGTGTTTCTTGCCAGTCACTGCTTAGGGCTACATCATCAGGAAACAAAACATAGAGATAGAAGGTGAAACTACTTTATTGTGTCAAGTTTCAAGAAGCTAGCACAAACCGTGTTGGATTTAGAGTTCCAAATACATCTATCAATATAGGAGAAAACAGAGTGAAACCTAAAAATTCAAATTGTTACTGGAAACGAACGCTTCAACATAGAAGAACGAAATTTGGGGAACCAAGTCGCCTTAGTGTACTGATCATTACCTGAAAGTATCACCCAGTTTGGGTGAAAAAATATTTGCTGAGATTTCTGGAGATTCGTAATTTTTGGAAGCTTGGCAACCCCTTTCCATGAAAGTGTTTCTAGCCAGTCACTGCTTAGGGCTACATCAAGAGGAAACAAAACATAGAGATAGAACGTGAAACTACTTTATTGTGTCAAGTTTCAAGAAGCTAGCACAAACCGTGTTGGATTTAGAGTTCCAAATACATCTATGAATATAGGAGAAAACAGAGTGAAAACTAAAAATTCAAACTGTTACTGGAAACGAACGCTTCAACATAGAAGAACGAAATCTGGGGAACCAAGTCGCCTTAGTGTACTGATCATTACCTGAAAGTATCATCCAGTTTGGGTGAAAAAATATTTGCTGAGATTTCTGGAGATTCGTAATTTTGGGAAGCCTGGCAACCCCTTTCCATGAAAGTGTTTCTCGCCAGTCACTGCTTAGGGCTACATCAAGAGGAAACAAAACATAGAGATAGAACGTGAAACTACTTTATTGTGTCAAGTTTCAAGAAGCTAGCACAAACCGTGTTGGATTTAGAGTTCCAAATACATCTATCAATATAGGAGAAAACAGAGTGAAACCTAAAAATTCAAACTGTTACTGGAAACGAACGCTTGATCATAGAAGAACAAAATTTGGGGAACCAAGTCACCTTAGTGTACTGATCATTACCTGAAAGTATCATCCAGTTTGGGTGAAAAAATATTTGCTGAGATTTCTGGAGATTCGTAATTTTGGGAAGCTTGGCAACCCCTTTCCATGAAAGTATTTCTCGCCAGTCACTGCTTAGGGCTACATCATCAGGAAATAAAACATAGAGATATAACGTGAAAGTACTTTATTGTGTCAAGTTTCAAGAAGCTAGCACAAACCGTGTTGGATTTAGAGTTCCAAATACATCTATCAATATAGGAGAAAACAGAGTGAAACCTAAAAATTCAAACTGTTACTGGAAACGAACGCTTCAACATAGAAGACCGAAATCTGGGGAACCAAGACGCCTTAGTGTACTGATCATTACCTGAAAGTATCATCCAGTTTGGGTGAAAAAATATTTGCTGAGATTTCTGGAGATTCGTCATTTTGGGAAGCCTGGCAACCCCTTTCCATGAAAGTGTTTCTCGCCAGTCACTGCTTAGGGCTACATCAAGAGGAAACAAAACATAGAGGTAGAACGTGAAACTACTTTTTTGTGTCAAGTTTCAAGAAGCTAGCACAAACCGTGTTGGATTTAGAGTTCCAAATACATCTATCAATATAGGAGAAAACAGAGTGAAACCTAAAAATTCAAACTGTTACTGGAAACGAACGCTTCAACATAGAAGAATGAAATCTGGGGAACCAAGTCGCCTTAGTGTACTGATCATTACCTGAAAGTATCATCCAGTTTGGGTGAAAAAATATTTGCTGAGATTTCTGGAGATTCGTAATTTTGGGAAGCCTGGCAACCCCTTTCCATTAAAGTGTTTCTCTCCAGTCACTGCTTAGGGCTACATCAAGAGGAAACAAAACATAGAGGTAGAACGTGAAACTACTTTATTGTGTCAAGTTTCAAGAAGCTAGCACAAACCGTGTTGGATTTAGAGTTCCAAATACATCTATCTATATAGGAGAAAACAGAGTGAAACCTAAAAATTCAAACTGTTACTGGAAACGAACGCTTCATGATAGAAGAACAAAATTTGGGGAACCAAGTCGCCTTAGTGTACTGATCATTACCTGAAAGTATCATCCAGTTTGGGTGAAAAAATATTTGCTGAGATTTCTGTAGATTCGTAATTTTGGGAAGCTTGGCAACCCCTTTCCATGAAAGTGTTTCTCGCCAGTCACTGCTTAGGGCTACATCATCAGGAAACAAAACATAGAGATAGAACTTGAAACTACTTTATTGTGTCAAGTTTCAAGAAGCTAGCACAAACCGTGTTGGATTTAGAGTTCCAAATACATCTATCAATATAGGAGAAAACAGAGTGAAACCTAAAAATTCAAACTGTTACTGGAAACGAACGCTTCAACATAGAAGAACGAAATCTGGGGAACCAAGTTGCCTTAGTGAACTGCTCATTACCTGAAAGTGTCATCCATTTTGGGTGAAAAAATATTTGCTGAGATTTCTGGAGATTCGTAATTTTGGGAAGCCTGGCAACCCCTTTCCATGAAAGTGTTTCTCGCCAGTCACTGCTTAGGGCTACATCAAGAGGAAACAAAACATAGAGATAGAACGTGAAACTACTTTATTGTGTCAAGTTTCAAGAAGCTAGCACAAACCGTGTTGGATTTAGAGTTCCAAATACATCTATCAATATAGGAGAAAACAGAGTGAAACCTAAAAATTCAAACTGTTACTGGAAACGAACGCTTCATCATAGAAGAACAAAATTTGGGGAACCAAGTCACCTTAGTGTACTGATCATTACCTGAAAGTATCATCCAGTTTGGGTGAAAAAATATTTGCTGAGATTTCTGGAGATTCGTAATTTTGGGAAGCTTGGCAACCCCTTTCCATGAAAGTGTTTCTCGCCAGTCACTGCTTAGGGCTACATCATCAGGAAATAAAACATAGAGATATAACGTGAAAGTACTTTATTGTGTCAAGTTTCAAGAAGCTAGCAAAAACCGTGTTGGATTTAGAGTTCCAAATACATCTATCAATATAGGAGAAAACAGAGTGAAACCTAAAAATTCAAACAGTTACTGGAAACGAACGCTTCAACATAGAAGACCGAAATCTGGGGAACCAAGTCGCCTTAGTGTACTGATCATTACCTGAAAGTATCATCCAGTTTGGGTGAAAAAATATTTGCTGAGATTTCTGGAGATTCGTAATTTTGGGAAGCCTGGCAACCCCTTTCCATGAAAGTGTTTCTCGCCAGTCACTGCTTAGGGCTACATCAAGAGGAAACAAATCATAGAGATAGAACGTGAAACTACTTTATTGTGTCAAGTTTCAAGAAGCTAGCACAAACCGTGTTGGATTTAGAGTTCCAAATACATCTATCAATATAGGAGAAAACAGAGTGAAACCTAAAAATTCAAACTGTTACTGGAAACGAACGCTTCATCATAGAAGAACAAAATTTGGGGAACCAAGTCACCTTAGTGTACTGATCATTACCTGAAAGTATCATCCAGTTTGGGTGAAAAAATATTTGCTGAGATTTCTGGAGATTCGTAATTTTGGGAAGCTTGGCAACCCCTTTCCATGAAAGTGTTTCTCGCCAGTCACTGCTTAGGGCTACATCATCAGGAAATAAAACATAGAGATAGAACGTGAAAGTACTTTATTGTGTCAAGTTTCAAGAAGCTAGCACTAACCGTGTTGGATTTAGAGTTCCAAATACATCTATCAATATAGGAGAAAACAGAGTGAAACCTAAAAATTCAAACTGTTACTGGAAACGAACGCTTCAACATAGAAGACCGAAATCTGGGGAACCAAGTCGCCTTAGTGTACTGATCATTACCTGAAAGTATCATCCAGTTTGGGTGAAAAAATATTTGCTGAGATTTCTGGAGATTCGTCATTTTGGGAAGCCTGGCAACCCCTTTCCATGAAAGTGTTTCTCGCCAGTCACTGCTTAGGGCTACATCAAGAGGAAACAAAACATAGAGGTAGAACGTGAAACTACTTTTTTGTGTCAAGTTTCAAGAAGCTAGCACAAACCGTGTTGGATTTAGAGTTCCAAATACATCTATCAATATAGGAGAAAACAGAGTGAAACCTAAAAATTCAAACTGTTACTGGAAACGAACGCTTCAACATAGAAGAATGAAATTTGGGGAACCAAGTCGCCTTAGTGTACTGATCATTACCTGAAAGTATCATCCAGTTTGGGTGAAAAAATATTTGCTGAGATTTCTGGAGATTCGTAATTTTGGGAAGCCTGGCAACCCCTTTCCATTAAAGTGTTTCTCTCCAGTCACTGCTTAGGGGTACATCAAGAGGAAACAAAACATAGAGGTAGAACGTGAAACTACTTTATTGTGTCAAGTTTCAAGAAGCTAGCACAAACCGTGTTGGATTTAGAGTTCCAAATACATCTATCTATATAGGAGATAACAGAGTGAAACCTAAAAATTCAAACTGTTACTGGAAACGAACGCTTCATGATAGAAGAACGAAATTTGGGGAACCAAGTCGCCTTAGTGTACTGATCATTACCTGAAAGTATCATCCAGTTTGGGTGAAAAAATATTTGCTGAGATTTCTGTAGATTCGTAATTTTGGGAAGCTTGGCAACCCCTTTCCATGAAAGTGTTTCTCGCCAGTCACTGCTTAGGGCTACATCATCAGGAAAAAAAACATAGAGATAGATCGTCAAACTACTTTATTGTGTCAAGTTTCAAGAAGCTAGCACAAACCGTGTTGGATTTAGAGTTCCAAATACATCTATGAATATAGGAGAAAACAGAGTGAAACCTAAAAATTCAAACTGTTACTGGAAACGAACGCTTCAACATAGAAGACCGAAATCTGGGGAACCAAGTCGCCTTAGTGTACTGCTCATTACCTGAAAGTATCATCCATTTTGGGTGAAAAAATATTTGCTGAGATTTCTGGAGATTCGTAATTTTGCAAAGCCTGGCAACCCCTTTCCATGAAAGTGTTTCTCGCCAGTCACTGCTTAGGGCTACATCAAGAGGAAACAAAACATAGAGATAGAAGGTGAAACTACTTTATTGTGTCAAGTTTCAAGAAGCTAGCACAAACCGTGTTGGATTTAGAGTTCCAAATACATCTATCAATATAGGAGAAAACAGAGTGAAACCTAAAAATTCAAACTGTTACTGGAAACGAACGCTTCAACATAGAAAAACGAAATTTGGGGAACCAAGTCGCCTTAGTGTCCTGATCATTACCTGAAAGTATCATCCAGTTTGGGTGAAAAAATATTTGCTGAGATTTCTGGAGATTCGTAATTTTTGGAAGGTTGGCAACCCCTTTCCATGAAAGTGTTTCTAGCCAGTCACTGCTTAGGGCTACATCAAGAGGAAACAAAACATAGAGATAGAACGTGAAACTACTTTATTGTGTCAAGTTTCAAGAAGCTAGCACAAACCGTGTTGGATTTAGAGTTCCAAATACATCTATCAATATAGGAGAAAACAGAGTGAAACCTAAAAATTCAAACTGTTACTGGAAACGAACGCTTCATCATAGAAGAACAAAATTTGGGGAACCAAGTCACCTTAGTGTACTGATCATTACCTGAAAGTATCATCCAGTTTGGGTGAAAAAATATTTGCTGAGATTTCTGGAGATTCGTAATTTTGGGAAGCTTGGCAACCCCTTTCCATGAAAGTGTTTCTCGCCAGTCACTGCTTAGGGCTACATCATCAGGAAATAAAACATAGAGATAGAACGTGAAAGTAATTTATTGTGTCAAGTTTCAAGAAGCTAGCACTAACCGTGTTGGATTTAGAGTTCCAAATACATCTATCAATATAGGAGAAAACAGAGTGAAACCTAAAAATTCAAACTGTTACTGGAAACGAACGCTTCAACATAGAAGACCGAAATCTGGGGAACCAAGTCGCCTTAGTGTACTGATCATTACCTGAAAGTATCATCCAGTTTGGGTGAAAAAATATTTGCTGAGATTTCTGGAGATTCGTCATTTTGGGAAGCCTGGCAACCCCTTTCCATGAAAGTGTTTCTCGCCAGTCACTGCTTAGGGCTACATCAAGAGGAAACAAAACATAGAGGTAGAACGTGAAACTACTTTTTTGTGTCAAGTTTCAAGAAGCTAGCACAAACCGTGTTGGATTTAGAGTTCCTAATACATCTATCAATATAGGAGAAAACAGAGTGAAACCTAAAAATTCAAACTGTTACTGGAAACGAACGCTTCAACATAGAAGAATGAAATTTGGGGAACCAAGTCGCCTTAGTGTACTGATCATTACCTGAAAGTATCATCCAGTTTGGGTGAAAAAATATTTGCTGAGATTTCTGGAGATTCGTAATTTTGCAAAGCCTGGCAACCCATTTCCATGAAAGTGTTTCTCGCCAGTCACTGCTTAGGGCTACATCAAGAGGAAACAAAACATAGAGATAGAAGGTGAAACTACTT
Source organism: Spermophilus citellus (assembly GCF_964194105.1). NCBI lineage: Eukaryota > Metazoa > Chordata > Mammalia > Rodentia > Sciuridae > Spermophilus > Spermophilus citellus. Next base: position 12,234 of record NW_027673025.1, on the reverse strand, counting down.
TATTGTGTCAAGTTTCAAGAAGCTAGCACAAACCGTGTTGGATTTAGAGTTCCAAATACATCTATCAATATAGGAGAAAACAGAGTGAAACCTAAAAATTCAAACTGTTACTGGAAATGAACGCTTCAACATAGAAAAACGAAATTTGGGGAACCAAGTCGCCTTAGTGTACTGATCATTACCTGAAAGTATCATCCAGTTTGGGTGAAAAAATATTTGCTGAGATTTCTGGAGATTCGTAATTTTTGGAAGGTTGGCAACCCCTTTCCATGAAAATGTTTCTAGCCAGTCACTGCTTAGGGCTACATCAAGAGGAAACAAAACATAGAGATAGATCGTGAAACTACTTTATTGTGTCAAGTTTCAAGAAGCTAGCACAAACTGTGTTGGATTTAGAGTTCCAAATACATCTATCAATATAGGAGAAAACAGAGTGAAACCTAAAAATTCAAACTGTTACTGGAAACGAACGCTTCATCATAGAAGAACAAAATTTGGGGAACCAAGTCACCTTAGTGTACTGATCATTACCTGAAAGTATCATCCAGTTTGGGTGAAAAAATATTTGCTGAGATTTCTGGAGATTCGTCATTTTTGGAAGCTTGGCAACCCCTTTCCATGAAAGTGTTTCTCGCCAGTCACTGCTTACGGCTACATCAAGAGGAAACAAAACATAGAGATAGAACGTGAAAGTACTTTATTGTGTCAAGTTTCAAGAAGCTAGCACTAACCGTGTTGGATTTAGAGTTCCAAATACATCTATCAATATAGGAGAAAACAGAGTGAAACCTAAAAATTCAAACTGTTACTGGAAACGAACGCTTCAACATAGAAGACCGAAATCTGGGGAACCAAGTCGCCTTAGTGTACTGATCATTACCTGAAAGTATCATCCAGTTTGGGTGAAAAAATATTTGCTGAGATTTCTGGAGATTCGTCATTTTGGGAAGCCTGGCAACCCCTTTCCATGAAAGTGTTTCTCGCCAGTCACTGCTTAGGGCTACATCAAGAGGAAACAAAACATAGAGGTAGAACGTGAAACTACTTTTTTGTTTCAAGTTTCAAGAAGCTAGCACAAACCGTGTTGGATTTAGAGTTCCAAATACATCTATCAATATAGGAGAAAACAGAGTGAAACCTAAAAATTCAAACTGTTACTGGAAACGAACGCTTCAACATAGAAGAATGAAATTTGGGGAACCAAGTCGCCTTAGTGTACTGATCATTACCTGAAAGTATCATCCAGTTTGGGTGAAAAAATATTTGCTGAGATTTCTGGAGATTCGTAATTTTGGGAAGCCTGGCAACCCCTTTCCATTAAAGTGTTTCTCTCCAGACACTGCTTAGGGGTACATCAAGAGGAAACAAAACATAGAGGTAGAACGTGAAACTACTTTATTGTGTCAAGTTTCAAGAAGCTAGCACAAACCGTGTTGGATTTAGAGTTCCAAATACATCTATCTATATAGGAGAAAACAGAGTGAAACCTAAAAATTCAAACTGTTACTGGAAACGAACGCTTCATGATAGAAGAACGAAATTTGGGGAACCAAGTCGCCTTAGTGTACTGATCATTACCTGAAAGTATCATCCAGTTTGGGTGAAAAAATATTTGCTGAGATTTCTGTAGATTCGTAATTTTGGGAAGCTTGGCAACCCCTTTCCATGAAAGTGTTTCTCGCCAGTCACTGCTTAGGGCTACATCATCAGGAAAAAAAACATAGAGATAGATCGTCAAACTACTTTATTGTGTCAAGTTTCAAGAAGCTAGCACAAACCGTGTTGGATTTAGAGTTCCAAATACATCTATCAATATAGGAGAAAACAGAGTGAAACCTAAAAATTCAAACTGTTACTGGAAACGAACGCTTCAACATAGAAGACCGAAATCTGGGGAACCAAGTCGCCTTAGTGTACTGCTCATTACCTGAAAGTATCATCCATTTTGGGTGAAAAAATATTTGCTGAGATTTCTGGAGATTCGTAATTTTGCAAAGCCTGGCAACCCCTTTCCATGAAAGTGTTTCTCGCCAGTCACTGCTTAGGGCTACATCAAGAGGAAACAAAACATAGAGATAGAAGGTGAAACTACTTTATTGTGTCAAGTTTCAAGAAGCTAGCACAAACCGTGTTGGATTTAGAGTTCCAAATACATCTATCAATATAGGAGAAAACAGAGTGAAACCTAAAAATTCAAACTGTTACTGGAAACGAACGCTTCAACATAGAATAACGAAATTTGGGGAACCAAGTCGCCTTAGTGTACTGATCATTACCTGAAAGTATCATCCAGTTTGGGTAAAAAAATATTTGCTGATTTTTCTGGAGATTCGTAATTTTGCAAAGCCTGGCAACGCCTTTCCATGAAAGTGTTTCTCGCCAGTCACTGCTTAGGGCTACATCAAGAGGAAACAAAACATAGAGATAGAACGTGAAACTACTTTATTGTGTCAAGTTTCAAGAAGCTAGCACAAACCGTGTTGGATTTAGAGTTCCAAATACATCTATCAATATAGGAGAAAACAGAGTGAAACCTAAAAATTCAAACTGTTACTGGAAACGAACGCTTCAACATAGAAGAACGAAATTTGGGGAACCAAGTCGCCTTAGTGTACTGACCATTAACTGAAAGTATCATCCAGTTTGGGTGAAAAAATATTTGCTGAGATTTCTGTAGATTCGTAATTTTGGGAAACTTGGCAACCCCTTTCCATGAAAGTGTTTCTCGCCAGTCACTGCTTAGGGCTACAAAAAGAGGAAACAAAACATAGAGATAGAACGTGAAACTACTTTATTATGTCACGTTTCAAGAAGCTAGCACAAACCGTGTTGGATTTAGAGTTCCAAATACATCTATCAATATAGGAGAAAACAGAGTGAAACCTAAAAATTCAAACTGTTACTGGAAACGAACGCTTCAACATAGAAGACCGAAATCTGGGGAACCAAGTCGCCTTAGTGTACTGATCATTACCTGAAAGTATCATCCAGTTTGGGTGAAAAAATATTTGCTGAGATTTCTGGAGATTCGTCATTTTGGGAAGCCTGGCAACCCCTTTCCATGAAAGTGTTTCTCGCCAGTCACTGCTTAGGGCTACATCAAGAGGAAACAAAACATAGAGGTAGAACGTGAAACTACTTTTTTGTGTCAAGTTTCAAGAAGCTAGCACAAACCGTGTTGGATTTAGAGTTCCAAATACATCTATCAATATAGGAGAAAACAGAGTGAAACCTAAAAATTCAAACTGTTACTGGAAACGAACGCTTCAACATAGAAGAATGAAATTTGGGGAACCAAGTCGCCTTAGTGTACTGATCATTACCTGAAAGTATCATCCAGTTTGGGTGAAAAAATATTTGCTGAGATTTCTGGAGATTCGTAATTTTGGGAAGCCTGGCAACCCCTTTCCATTAAAGTGTTTCTCTCCAGTCACTGCTTAGGGGTACATCAAGAGGAAACAAAACATAGAGGTAGAACGTGAAACTACTTTATTGTGTCAAGTTTCAAGAAGCTAGCACAAACCGTGTTGGATTTAGAGTTCCAAATACATCTATCTATATAGGAGAAAACAGAGTGAAACCTAAAAATTCAAACTGTTACTGGAAACGAACGCTTCATGATAGAAGAACGAAATTTGGGGAACCAAGTCGCCTTAGTGTACTGATCATTACCTGAAAGTATCATCCAGTTTGGGTGAAAAAATATTTGCTGAGATTTCTGGAGATTCGTAATTTTGGGAAGCTTGGCAACCCCTTTCCATGAAAGTGTTTCTCGCCAGTCACTGCTTAGGGCTACATCATCAGGAAAAAAAACATAGAGATAGATCGTCAAACTACTTTATTGTGTCAAGTTTCAAGAAGCTAGCACAAACCGTGTTGGATTTAGAGGTCCAAATACATCTATCAATATAGGAGAAAACAGAGTGAAACCTAAAAATTCAAACTGTTACTGGAAACGAACGCTTCAACATAGAAGACCGAAATCTGGGGAACCAAGTCGCCTTAGTGTACTGCTCATTACCTGAAAGTATCATCCATTTTGGGTGAAAAAATATTTGCTGAGATTTCTGGAGATTCGTAATTTTGCAAAGCCTGGCAACCCCTTTCCATGAAAGTGTTTCTCGCCAGTCACTGCTTAGGGCTACATCAAGAGGAAACAAAACATAGAGATAGAAGGTGAAACTACTTTATTGTGTCAAGGTTCAAGAAGCTAGCACAAACCGTGTTGGATTTAGAGTTCCAAATACATCTATCAATATAGGAGAAAACAGAGTGAAACCTAAAAATTCAAACTGTTACTGGAAACGAACGCTTCAACATAGAATAACGAAATTTGGGGAACCAAGTCGCCTTAGTGTACTGATCATTACCTGAAAGTATCATCCAGTTTGGATAAAAAAATATTTGCTGATTTTTCTGGAGATTCGTAATTTTGCAAAGCCTGGCAACGCCTTTCCATGAAAGTGTTTCTCGCCAGTCACTGCTTAGGGCTACATCAAGAGGAAACAAAACATAGAGATAGAACGTGAAACTACTTTATTGTGTCAAGTTTCAAGAAGCTAGCACAAACCGTGTTGGATTTAGAGTTCCAAATACATCTATCAATATAGGAGAAAACAGAGTGAAACCTAAAAATTCAAACTGTTACTGGAAACGAACGCTTCAACATAGAAGAACGAAATTTGGGGAACCAAGTCGCCTTAGTGTACTGACCATTAACTGAAAGTATCATCCAGTTTGGGTGAAAAAATATTTGCTGAGATTTCTGTAGATTCGTAATTTTGGGAAACTTGGCAACCCCTTTCCATGAAAGTGTTTCTCGCCAGTCACTGCTTAGGGCTACAAAAAGAGGAAACAAAACATAGAGATAGAACGTGAAACTACTTTATTATGTCACGTTTCAAGAAGCTAGCACAAACCGTGTTGGATTTAGAGTTCCAAATACATCTATCAATATAGGAGAAAACAGAGTGAAACCTAAAAATTCAAACTGTTACTGGAAACGAACGCTTCAACATAGAAGAACGAAATCTGGGGAACCAAGTCGCCTTAGTGTACTGATCATTACCTGAAAGTATAATTCAGTTTGGGTGAAAAAATATTTGCTGAGATTTCTGGAGATTCGTCATTTTGGTAAGCCTGGCAACCCCTTTCCATGAAAGGGTTTTTCGCCAGTCACTGCTTAGGGGTACATCAAGAGGAAACAAAACATAGAGGTAGAACGTGAAACTACTTTATTGTGTCAAGTTTCAAGAAGCTAGCACAAACCGTGTTGGATTTAGAGTTCCAAATACATCTATCTATATAGGAGATAACAGAGTGAAACCTAAAAATTCAAACTGTTACTGGAAACGAACGCTTCATGATAGAAGAACGAAATTTGGGGAACCAAGTCGCCTTAGTGTACTGATCATTACCTGAAAGTATCATCCAGTTTGGGTGAAAAAATATTTGCTGAGATTTCTGGAGATTCGTCATTTTGGGAAGCTTGGCAACCCCTTTCCATGAAAGTGTTTCTCGCCAGTCACTGCTTAGGGCTACATCATCAGGAAAAAAAACATAGAGATAGATCGTCAAACTACTTTATTGTGTCAAGTTTCAAGAAGCTAGCACAAACCGTGTTGGATTTAGAGTTCCAAATACATCTATCAATATAGGAGAAAACAGAGTGAAACCTAAAAATTCAAACTGTTACTGGAAACGAACGCTTCAACATAGAAGACCGAAATCTGGGGAACCAAGTCGCCTTAGTGTACTGCTCATTACCTGAAAGTATCATCCATTTTGGGTGAAAAAATATTTGCTGAGATTTCTGGAGATTCGTAATTTTGCAAAGCCTGGCAACCCCTTTCCATGAAAGTGTTTCTCGCCAGTCACTGCTTAGGGCTACATCAAGAGGAAACAAAACATAGAGATAGAAGGTGAAACTACTTTATTGTGTCAAGTTTCAAGAAGCTAGCACAAACCGTGTTGGATTTAGAGTTCCAAATACATCTATCAATATAGGAGAAAACAGAGTGAAACCTAAAAATTCAAACTGTTACTGGAAACGAACGCTTCAACATAGAAAAACGAAATTTGGGGAACCAAGTCGCCTTAGTGTCCTGATCATTACCTGAAAGTATCATCCAGTTTGGGTGAAAAAATATTTGCTGAGATTTCTGGAGATTCGTAATTTTTGGAAGGTTGGCAACCCCTTTCCATGAAAGTGTTTCTAGCCAGTCACTGCTTAGGGCTACATCAAGAGGAAACAAAACATAGAGATAGAACGTGAAACTACTTTATTGTGTCAAGTTTCAAGAAGCTAGCACAAACCGTGTTGGATTTAGAGTTCCAAATACATCTATCAATATAGGAGAAAACAGAGTGAAACCTAAAAATTCAAACTGTTACTGGAAACGAACGCTTCATCATAGAAGAACAAAATTTGGGGAACCAAGTCACCTTAGTGTACTGATCATTACCTGAAAGTATCATCCAGTTTGGGTGAAAAAATATTTGCTGAGATTTCTGGAGATTCGTAATTTTGGGAAGCTTGGCAACCCCTTTCCATGAAAGTGTTTCTCGCCAGTCACTGCTTAGGGCTACATCATCAGGAAATAAAAAATAGAGATAGAACGTGAAAGTAATTTATTGTGTCAAGTTTCAAGAAGCTAGCACTAACCGTGTTGGATTTAGAGTTCCAAATACATCTATCAATATAGGAGAAAACAGAGTGAAACCTAAAAATTCAAACTGTTACTGGAAACGAACGCTTCAACATAGAAGACCGAAATCTGGGGAACCAAGTCGCCTTAGTGTACTGATCATTACCTGAAAGTATCATCCAGTTTGGGTGAAAAAATATTTGCTGAGATTTCTGGAGATTCGTCATTTTGGGAAGCCTGGCAACCCCTTTCCATGAAAGTGTTTCTCGCCAGTCACTGCTTAGGGCTACATCAAGAGGAAACAAAACATAGAGGTAGAACGTGAAACTACTTTTTTGTGTCAAGTTTCAAGAAGCTAGCACAAACCGTGTTGGATTTAGAGTTCCTAATACATCTATCAATATAGGAGAAAACAGAGTGAAACCTAAAAATTCAAACTGTTACTGGAAACGAACGCTTCAACATAGAAGAATGAAATTTGGGGAACCAAGTCGCCTTAGTGTACTGATCATTACCTGAAAGTATCATCCAGTTTGGGTGAAAAAATATTTGCTGAGATTTCTGGAGATTCGTAATTTTGGGAAGGTTGGCAACCCCTTTCCATGAAAGTGTTTCTAGCCAGTCACTGCTTAGGGGTACATCAAGAGGAAACAAAACATAGAGGTAGAACGTGAAACTACTTTATTGTGTCAAGTTTCAAGAAGCTAGCACAAACCGTGTTGGATTTAGAGTTCCAAATACATCTATCTATATAGGAGAAAACAGAGTGAAACCTAAAAATTCAAACTGTTACTGGAAACGAACGCTTCATGATAGAAGAACGAAATTTGGGGAACCAAGTCGCCTTAGTGTACTGATCATTACCTGAAAGTATCATCCAGTTTGGGTGAAAAAATATTTGCTGAGATTTCTGTAGATTCGTAATTTTGGGAAGCTTGGCAACCCCTTTCCATGAAAGTGTTTCTCGCCAGTCACTGCTTAGGGCTACATCATCAGGAAAAAAAACATAGAGATAGATCGTCAAACTACTTTATTGTGTCAAGTTTCAAGAAGCTAGCACAAACCGTGTTGGATTTAGAGTTCCAAATACATCTATCAATATAGGAGAAAACAGAGTGAAACCTAAAAATTCAAACTATTACTGGAAACGAACGCTTCAACATAGAAGACCGAAATCTGGGGAACCAAGTCGCCTTAGTGTACTGCTCATTACCTGAAAGTATCATCCATTTTGGGTGAAAAAATATTTGCTGAGATTTCTGGAGATTCGTAATTTTGCAAAGCCTGGCAACCCCTTTCCATGAAAGTGTTTCTCGCCAGTCACTGCTTAGGGCTACATCAAGAGGAAACAAAACATAGAGATAGAAGGTGAAACTACTTTATTGTGTCAAGTTTCAAGAAGCTAGCACAAACCGTGTTGGATTTAGAGTTCCAAATACATCTATCAATATAGGAGAAAACAGAGTGAAACCTAAAAATTCAAACTGTTACTGGAAACGAACGCTTCAACATAGAAAAACGAAATTTGGGGAACCAAGTCGCCTTAGTGTACTGATCATTACCTGAAAGTATCATCCAGTTTGGGTGAAAAAATATTTGCTGAGATTTCTGGAGATTCGTAATTTTTGGAAGGTTGGCAACCCCTTTCCATGAAAGTGTTTCTAGCCAGTCACTGCTTAGGGCTACATCAAGAGGAAACAAAACATAGAGATAGATCGTGAAACTACTTTATTGTGTCAAGTTTCAAGAAGCTAGCACAAACTGTGTTGGATTTAGAGTTCCAAATACATCTATCAATATAGGAGAAAACAGAGTGAAACCTAAAAATTCAAACTGTTACTGGAAACGAACGCTTCATCATAGAAGAACAAAATTTGGGGAACCAAGTCACCTTAGTGTACTGATCATTACCTGAAAGTATCATCCAGTTTGGGTGAAAAAATATTTGCTGAGATTTCTGGAGATTCGTCATTTTTGGAAGCTTGGCAACCCCTTTCCATGAAAGTGTTTCTCGCCAGTCACTGCTTACGGCTACATCAAGAGGAAACAAAACATAGAGATAGAACGTGAAAGTACTTTATTGTGTCAAGTTTCAAGAAGCTAGCACTAACCGTGTTGGATTTAGAGTTCCAAATACATCTATCAATATAGGAGAAAACAGAGTGAAACCTAAAAATTCAAACTGTTACTGGAAACGAACGCTTCAACATAGAAGACCGAAATCTGGGGAACCAAGTCGCCTTAGTGTACTGATCATTACCTGAAAGTATCATCCAGTTTGGGTGAAAAAATATTTGCTGAGATTTCTGGAGATTCGTCATTTTGGGAAGCCTGGCAACCCCTTTCCATGAAAGTGTTTCTCGCCAGTCACTGCTTAGGGCTACATCAAGAGGAAACAAAACATAGAGGTAGAACGTGAAACTACTTTTTGTTTCAAGTTTCAAGAAGCTAGCACAAACCGTGTTGGATTTAGAGTTCCAAATACATCTATCAATATAGGAGAAAACAGAGTGAAACCTAAAAATTCAAACTGTTACTGGAAACGAACGCTTCAACATAGAAGACCGAAATCTGGGGAACCAAGTCGCCTTAGTGTACTGCTCATTACCTGAAAGTATCATCCATTTTGGGTGAAAAAATATTTGCTGAGATTTCTGGAGATTCGTAATTTTGCAAAGCCTGGCAACCCCTTTCCATGAAAGTGTTTCTCGCCAGTCACTGCTTAGGGCTACATCAAGAGGAAACAAAACATAGAGATAGAAGGTGAAACTACTTTATTGTGTCAAGTTTCAAGAAGCTAGCACAAACCGTGTTGGATTTAGAGTTCCAAATACATCTATCAATATAGGAGAAAACAGAGTGAAACCTAAAAATTCAAACTGTTACTGGAAACGAACGCTTCAACATAGAATAACGAAATTTGGGGAACCAAGTCGCCTTAGTGTACTGATCATTACCTGAAAGTATCATCCAGTTTGGGTAAAAAAATATTTGCTGATTTTTCTGGAGATTCGTAATTTTGCAAAGCCTGGCAACGCCTTTCCATGAAAGTGTTTCTCGCCAGTCACTGCTTAGGGCTACATCAAGAGGAAACAAAACATAGAGATAGAACGTGAAACTACTTTATTGTGTCAAGTTTCAAGAAGCTAGCACAAACCGTGTTGGATTTAGAGTTCCAAATACATCTATCAATATAGGAGAAAACAGAGTGAAACCTAAAAATTCAAACTGTTACTGGAAACGAACGCTTCAACATAGAAGAACGAAATTTGGGGAACCAAGTCGCCTTAGTGTACTGACCATTAACTGAAAGTATCATCCAGTTTGGGTGAAAAAATATTTGCTGAGATTTCTGTAGATTCGTAATTTTGGGAAGCTTGGCAACCCCTTTCCATGAAAGTGTTTCTCGCCAGTCACTGCTTAGGGCTACAAAAAGAGGAAACAAAACATAGAGATAGAACGTGAAACTACTTTATTATGTCACGTTTCAAGAAGCTAGCACAAACCGTGTTGGATTTAGAGTTCCAAATACATCTATCAATATAGGAGAAAACAGAGTGAAACCTAAAAATTCAAACTGTTACTGGAAACGAACGCTTCAACATAGAAGACCGAAATCTGGGGAACCAAGTCGCCTTAGTGTACTGCTCATTACCTGAAAGTATCATCCATTTTGGGTGAAAAAATATTTGCTGAGATTTCTGGAGATTCGTAATTTTGCAAAGCCTGGCAACCCCTTTCCATGAAAGTGTTTCTCGCCAGTCACTGCTTAGGGCTACATCAAGAGGAAACAAAACATAGAGATAGAACGTGAAACTACTTTATTGTGTCAAGTTTCAAGAAGCTAGCACAAACCGTGTTGGATTTAGAGTTCCAAATACATCTATCAATATAGGAGAAAACAGAGTGAAACCTAAAAATTCAAACTGTTACTGGAAACGAACGCTTCAACATAGAAAAACGAAATTTGGGGAACCAAGTCGCCTTAGTGTACTGATCATTACCTGAAAGTATCATCCAGTTTGGGTGAAAAAATATTTGCTGAGATTTCTGGAGATTCGTAATTTTGGGAAGCCTGGCAACCCCTTTCCATTAAAGTGTTTCTAGCCAGTCACTGCTTAGGGCTACATCAAGAGGAAACAAAACATAGAGATAGAACGTGAAACTACTTTATTGTGTCAAGTTTCAAGAAGCTAGCACAAACCGTGTTGGATTTAGAGTTCCAAATACATCTATCAATATAGGAGAAAACAGAGTGAAACCTAAAAATTCAAACTGTTACTGGAAACGAACGCTTCATCATAGAAGAACAAAATTTGGGGAACCAAGTCACCTTAGTGTACTGATCATTACCTGAAAGTATCATCCAGTTTGGGTGAAAAAATATTTGCTGAGATTTCTGGAGATTCGTAATTTTGGGAAGCTTGGCAACCCCTTTCCATGAAAGTGTTTCTCGCCAGTCACTGCTTAGGGCTACATCATCAGGAAATAAAACATAGAGATAGAACGTGAAAGTAATTTATTGTGTCAAGTTTCAAGAAGCTAGCACTAACCGTGTTGGATTTAGAGTTCCAAATACATCTATCAATATAGGAGAAAACAGAGTGAAACCTAAAAATTCAAACTGTTACTGGAAACGAACGCTTCATGATAGAAGAACGAAATTTGGGGAACCAAGTCGCCTTAGTGTACTGATCATTACCTGAAAGTATCATCCAGTTTGGGTGAAAAAATATTTGCTGAGATTTCTGGAGATTCGTAATTTTGGGAAGCTTGGCAACCCCTTTCCATGAAAGTGTTTCTCGCCAGTCACTGCTTAGGGCTACATCATCAGGAAAAAAAACATAGAGATAGATCGTCAAACTACTTTATTGTGTCAAGTTTCAAGAAGCTAGCACAAACCGTGTTGGATTTAGAGGTCCAAATACATCTATCAATATAGGAGAAAACAGAGTGAAACCTAAAAATTCAAACTGTTACTGGAAACGAACGCTTCAACATAGAAGACCGAAATCTGGGGAACCAAGTCGCCTTAGTGTACTGCTCATTACCTGAAAGTATCATCCATTTTGGGTGAAAAAATATTTGCTGAGATTTCTGGAGATTCGTAATTTTGCAAAGCCTGGCAACCCCTTTCCATGAAAGTGTTTCTCGCCAGTCACTGCTTAGGGCTACATCAAGAGGAAACAAAACATAGAGATAGAAGGTGAAACTACTTTATTGTGTCAAGTTTCAAGAAGCTAGCACAAACCGTGTTGGATTTAGAGTTCCAAATACATCTATCAATATAGGAGAAAACAGAGTGAAACCTAAAAATTCAAACTGTTACTGGAAACGAATGCTTCAACATAGAATAACGAAATTTGGGGAACCAAGTCGCCTTAGTGTACTGATCATTACCTGAAAGTATCATCCAGTTTGGATAAAAAAATATTTGCTGATTTTTCTGGAGATTCGTAATTTTGCAAAGCCTGGCAACGCCTTTCCATGAAAGTGTTTCTCGCCAGTCACTGCTTAGGGCTACATCAAGAGGAAACAAAACATAGAGATAGAACGTGAAACTACTTTATTGTGTCAAGTTTCAAGA